>NC_083325.1:44691691-45021887 GCF_963455315.2 Globicephala melas
CGCACAGGCTCAGCGGCCATGGCTCACGGGCCCAGCCGCTCCGCGGCACGTGGGATCTTCCCGGACCGGGGCACGAACCCGCGTCCCCTGCATCGGCAGGCGGACTCTCAACCACTGCGCCACCAGGGAAGCCCCATAAATGTTTTTAAGTGTCATATTCTGTTTTTTTAAATTAATTAATTTATTGGCTGAGTTGGGTCTTTGTTGCCTCCTGCAGGCTTGCGGCGAGTGGGGGCTACTCTTCATTACGGTGCGTGGGCTTCTTTTGTTATGGAGCACCGGCTCTAGGCACAGGTTTCAGTAGTTGTGACACGTGGGCTCAGTAGTTGTGACACGTGGGCTCAGTAGTTGTGGCACATGGGCTTAGTTGCTCCATGGCATGTGCGATCTTCCCAGACCAGGACTCGAACCCATGTCCCCTGCACTGGCAGGCGGATTCTTAACCACTGCGCCACCAGGGAAGCATACACTTTTCATAATTTTCATTCTTATGGTGGAATAATGGTCCACTGTGTATCATAATTCATAAAGAGGTATTTCCAATGTTGGTGATTTAAGAATGTTCCATTTTTTTGCTATTATAGATGTCAAACAACGGCAATAAAATTCTTTTTCCACTCTGCCACAAATCTTGGTTTTCCACAGCTTCCTCCTGGAATCCCTGTTCCCACAGTACCGGACACTCATTGTCCCTGTTTTAACTCTCTGTGCCTCTTCAACTACAGTTTCACCTTGTCCCCTTCGTAAGCCTCCTGTCAACCTGCCTGCTCTCGGTTCACCTACCCACCCCCCCATCATAAAAGTCGAACTCATCTGACTGCATCTGTGGTTTTCTTGCTGAACTTACTGAACAATTCTGTAATGCGTTTATTTACCTACCTGACTCCTCTGCCAGACTGTGAGGCCCCTGAGGTCAGATACAGTGTCTTACTAATTTCTGAGTCCCTGTTACCCCTGCTTGGCCAGTGGAAGGTGTAAAATATATGCTAAGTGCATTTCATTGAATCGGCCAAGGCTCTGAAGAATGGTGCTGTGTCTCTTTGCTTCTGTCAAATTATTCTCCTTAGTGCTAATTACAAAAACTGGAATTACTGGGTCAAAAGGCATGAATGCTTCTCCATGTTGCCTAGTGCTTTCTCAAAGGCAGTACTAGTTTGCCGTGCCACCTGAAATAAATGAGTGTGCCAATATCACCGTCACCTTGCCAGCCCCTCATTTTTTAAAATGCTAATTTAGTAGGTGTCAAATGACGTTTCAAGGTTGTTTTAATTTGCATTTCTTTGATTACTACCAGGGCCAAACATTTTCTCAGGTGTTTATTTACTGTTTCTTTTTCTCCTTGGGGGAATTGCTGCTTCATGTTCTTTGCCCATTCATCTATCAGAGTGAAGAAATACAGCTCATAAATTTAAATAAGCTCCTTTTATATTTTATTTATGACCCAGTAGTCTGTAACATATGATATAGATTGTTTTCATATTCTGTTTTTGTTTTTTATGTTTTTGCTATTTTTTATTGTATAGAAGTTTAAAATTTAATTTATCTATCTTTTTCTTTCTTTACCATTCCTCATAAAGTTTTAAGGAAAAAAGTTCTTCCTCACAGGTTTGCCAATCTTTGTTGAAATGAACTTTAAGTTGTAGATCTGGGACTTGCCTGCCTACTTGTTGATCTAATCTCAGCTGTGTCCGTTAGGCTGGCTTTGATTGCAGGTAGAAGAAAACTCAAGCCAAAACTGCCCTACACAAGAGAGGCTCACAACACTGAGGTTAGTTGGGCAGCTCTACCAGGTAACGAAGGGTTTAATCTCTTTTTAGCTCTTCACTCTGCTGGGCCACATAGCCTTCCTGCTGAGGCTGGTGGTCCTTGTAGTGATCAGAGGGCCGACTGTAATGATTAAGCCTATGCATTTCCTTATTTATGTCCGTTAAAGATACTGTTTCTTTTCTAGACCTTCCCGCATTTCTCCCCTTCTCTTTTCCTCAACCTCTTTTTTCAGTCTTATTGGCTAAGCTTAGGTCCTCGCTCGCCCCTGAACCAACTGTGGCAAGGTCAGGTGGGCGGAGATGAAATTATGCTATTTAGCTTAGACTTGGGTGGGGGTTTGGAATTGTTCCCCCCAAGGCTTGTGGGCTTCATGTAGGAGGTACAAGTGTCCCTCCACTCCAATTTCTACCACCAAATTAGAGCAGTTACCAAGGGTTGAACAACTGATGTTGAGAAGGCAACCATACGTCCACCACACTATAAATTTATTTATTTTATTTATTTATTTTTGGCTGCACTGGGTCTCAGCCGCTGCGTGCGGGCTTCCTCCAGTTGCTGCGAGCAGATGCGGGCTTCTCATTGCGGTGGCCTCTCCCGCTGCAGAGCACGGGCTCCAGGCATGCGGGCCTCAGCAGTTGTGGCACACGGACTCAGTAGTTATGGCTCATGGGCTCCAGAGCGCAGGCTCAGCAGCCACGGCGCACAGGCCCAGTTGCTTCATGGCAGGTGGGATCCTCCCGGACCAGGGCCCGAACCCGCGTCCCCTGCATTGGCAGGCGGACTCCCAACCACTGTGCCACCAGGGAAGCCCCGTCCACCACACTTTAGATGTTACTTTTCCCAGGGCTCCTGAACGGCTTTCCTAAGTCCAAGTTCCAAGACCGTCTTTGTGATCCTCTAACACAGGGGATTATACCACAGTAGATCTGCCTGTTTACTTGTGGGACCAGAAAAAAATAATGTATTTGTAACGCCCTGGCCATCTTATAAGGAAGTTTATCTTGCTAATGAGAGGACCTGTATTTGTACCTGAGATGTAAGACAAATAGTCTGCATAAGGAAGGAAGAGCCATAGAATGGCCTGCAGGGTGACCCTGGGCCAGGGGCCTGTCCCTGGGCTGGGAGCCTGGGGGTAGAGTAGGGTTGGGTGAGGAGGTTAAGGATTGAGCTGGTGGGAAAAACAAAGAGTTTATGGGGGACTTATGGATAGAAATTATGTGGTTTTTTTTTTTTTTTTTTCCGGTACGCGGGCCTCTCACTGCTGTGGCCTCTCCCGTTGCAGAGCACAGGCTCCGGACGCGCAGGCTCAGCGGCCATGGCTCACGGGCCCAGCCGCTCCGCGGCATGTGGGTTCTTCCCGGACCGGGGCACGAACCCGCGTCCCCTGCATCGGCAGGCGGACTCTCAACCACTGCGCCACCAGGGAAGCCCCAGAAATTATGTGTTTTGAAGTGTAAATTCCTTCCCCTTTGCATTCTTCAGTAAAACATCCTTTTCTTCCTTGCCTAATAGAATAGGACGAAGAGAAGGGCAGAGATTTACATTCAAGGTGGCAGAGCAAGAATGGGGGTGGGCATTGGGACATGATGACACTGGGTTTCACCTGACTGTACTCCTCCCTATGCTCCATGTCCTGTGAGGACAGCACCAGGTCTGTCTTGTTCACTTCCTTGCCTAGCTCAGAGCCTGGTACACAGTAGCTTAGTTAGTATTTGTTAATGAATGAATGAATGAATGAATAAGCTTGCTAAAATCAGAGAAACCTTTGTCAGATCCCAAGTCTGCAACTTTCTGATCTGTGGAATGGGAAAAATGATAATCACCTTGTAACCTTGTTGTGAAATTTAAGTCTATTTTAATAAATGGCAACCATGATTATGATTATCAGCTCTTCCCAAATTCTACCAGCTAACCTACAAATACTAATAGTAACAACTGTTAACATCTGTTGAACATTTTCTTTCAGCAAGACCCTTTAGTAAGCACTTTACATGTGTTATCTCCTTTAATGTTAATCCTTTCAACCACCTTGTAATTATCCATATGTCATCTCTTCCTCCAGAACTTTCCACATGCCCAATATCTCTCGTCACTCACAGGCACCAAAATCTAAATAGGCAGAGAAGGGATCCTTTGCTGGTCTGTTATTTGCTATCCACTCTAGAGATGCTCAGCTCTGTTGCTCTCACAAGACTGGACAGAATGTAACTGGCAGTTTACCTGTAATAGTGAAATGTGGTGGATTCATGGTTGTTGTAGCAGCAGAGACCCCACGACCTCAGAGGCAGGCAGAGGCTGAGCCTGAGGTCACTAGCGATGGGGAAAGTCGAGGTTGGATTTGTGAGCACCAGGAATCAGTGGGCTTTATTTTCTGACAGGGTCTATTCCTGGAACAGCTGAAAATTCTGAGGGCTAAATTCAGACTCCTGGATGAGACTCAAAGATTGCCTGGTGAGAAGGCGAAGGGAGAAAGGGACTTTGTTCTTGTTCATATAGGTCCTCTGGGCCTGTTAACATTTGAGGATGTTAGTTTTCTCATTTCTAGAACAGGAATAGTAATATCTGATTCCTCATCCCTCATAGGAGTATTTAGGTGTTAAATGAAGTGATATTCAGAATTTCTCTACAGAAAAATGCTACAGAGACACAAATTCTTTCAATAACTAAATATATATGAGCTTCATGCGTACTCTGAAAAACTGAAGGAACGATAACACAGACTCATTTAAGATTAATTTCTCTCTGAGTTTCAGATCTGTGTTGTGCACTGAAATCTCCGTAATAATACACTTACAATTCTACATGCATATATTGAATATAATATTTTAAAATGTACTCATAATCATGGATCCTCTTAGATGCAGTCATGTGCTGCTTTCTGTTCTTAACTTCTTAGATTTCTGTCTTTTCAGAAAATACCAAGTGATCAATCTGACAATATTGTAACACTATCGTATGAAGTCACTTGCTTTACAAGTCAAAGGGATTGCGCAAAGCTTAAAGCAGCTGGTAAAGAAATGAGGTAACAAGAAAAGCTGCCTTTCAGGATTTCAAACCTTTTAGACTAAAATAACTCCATTGTGCTGAAGTGTTTTAATCAAAGGCAGTAGAAGATTTTAATTAAGAGTGATAATGATCATGCTAATGACTGTTGGTAAGTTTCAGCGGTTAAAAAGAACAAGCTTCAGTTACCTGAGAGATATTCCCTGGAATGGAATGTTCAGTTCTCTAATGGTGAACTTTACTCTAATTCTCAAGGATTTGCCATTTGGAGACCTGTGTTCTGGTCTGAGTCTTGCCACAAATTTGGTAGGTGACCTTGAGAAAGTCACCTAATCTTGCTGGATCTCTGTTTTCTCATCTATCAAGTGAAGAGAATGGAGCAATTAATCCATACACTCCTTTCAGCTGTAAGGCATTGTGATTACTTTAAGTTGTTTCCAGAACACATAGTGTTTATCTTTGGAACACTGCTAAGCAACAGCCTGAAATTAGAGCTAAACATTAAATGAGACTCACTAGGGTTACAATAAGAGCTCACGCTGTTGTTGTTGAGTAATTACAATGTGCCAGACCTGTGCCTCATACTTTGCATTGATTGCCCATTTAATCTTCTCAGAATAACTTCAGATATACCCGAGCATTCATCTCCAACAAGGAATTACAACAACTTGTGGAACTTCCAGCTACCAGCTGACTGTTCCTTACATAAAGACAGATCCAAATCCTGCCGGTGTCACTTTGGAAGCATCCACAGAGAGATCGTTGCTGGGATTGCTTGACATGCTTTTGATCCACCTTGGTCATGTGGAAGATTACCAAGCGCCAGAGCATAAGTGCAGATCAGTGCTTAGTCTTCATCTTACTAGACTTTTTGGTAGCATTTGGCATGATTAATTGAAACAGTTCTTGAAACAATGTCTTCATCTGGCTTCCAGGACCCTGAACCCACCTGGTTCTCATCCCACATCTCTGGCTACTCCTTAGTGACCTTGGCTGGATCCTCTTCAACTTCCCAGTCCCCACCTGACAAAGAGCTGCTTCTCTTCCCCACCTGTAATCACTCCCTTGGTGATCACATCCAGACTCTTGGCTTTAAAGACCACCTATACCTGAGGCTTCTAAAATTAAACCTCCAATCCCGATTTCTGCCCTGGACACCAAATAAATATATTCAGTTGCCAACTCAGCATCTTTACTTGAATACCTAATCTCAAACTTAAGAGAGCTGAACTTCTGATTTTCTCCTCTAAAACCAGCCCTTTCCCCAGTGTTCCAAAATGCAGTACAAAGGACTACAGATTCACCTAGCCAAGAATCTAGAAGTCACACTGGGTTCCTCCTTTTCTCTCACAGGCCACATTTACTCCATCAGCAAATTCTGGCAACTCCATCCTGAAAAACTCTCCAGAATCTGACAGCTGTTCACTAGCTCCATCGCCTCCACCTCAGTCCAAACCCCTAGACTATCGCAATAAGTCTCAGGTTTCACTCTTGCCCTCACCATGCCCCACCCCCAATCTAGTCTCCAAACAACAAGGTGTGGTTCCTTTAAAATGTAACTCTTTGCAAACCCAGCTACTTTTCTCATACTGGGAACACAATCTCAGATTCTTACCTTGGCCTATGAAAGCCTCTGGGATGTGGCTTCTGGGTTTCTCTCCAGTCACATCTCTTAACACTTTCTCCCTCACTTTACCCACCAGCCATACTGAACTTGTTCTTTTTTTGAACACTTCCAGTACGCTCAGGTCTTAGGACCTCTTTACTTTCTGTTTTCTCAATCTGGAAAACCATTTGCTCAGATATTTGCATATCTTATTTCCTCCTTTCATCCAGGTCCTATTCAAACGTCACCTCATCAGAGATGTCTTCTTGGACCTGCTACATGAGAGAGGTCCCCTCTTCTCCCAGACACTCTCTATACCCTTATCCTTCTTTTCTTTTCTTTGTGACAGTTAATCTTCCTCTGTGGTTAGGGACTTTGTCTACTGCGTTTAATACTGCATCCCAGTGCTTACCACAATGCTTGGTAACATATTTATTGAGTGGGTGTTCAATAAATATTTGTGGAATGAATGACCATTATAATTACAAAGGCATGTTTTAGGATGTGAATAGACAAATTCACTCAAGAACAGTTAACAGTAAGAAGACACCTTGGCAGTAATCACAGATACAATCTGCTCTTTTTTCCACTGTCTAAAGGTCTGGTCTGTCTCCTGCTTTGCTTCAGGGGCTCATGAGAAGCAGCTGTCCCTAAGCCCTTGTTTTAGCTTCCTGACTGCTCAGTTGGCATGCTGCTCCAGACTCCAGTCTCCGTGGACTCCCCAAGCCTTGGCTGTATATCCATCTGTGTATGCTTTTCTTAGGTTCTCCATGTTCCGATGACCTGTTTGGACCCTTTTCTTTACTAACACACCTATGCCAGTACTATCAAAGTTCAACTCGTTGAAAGTAAAATAATATATTGTAATTGCTTTAGACTCATTATCAAAGTAATACCTATTCAATATATGTATATATAATTAGAAGAAAACAAGGCAGAAAATAAAAATCAGACAAAATCTCCCTCACATACTTTTCTGAAAGATTCAAAAGATTATTAGCATTTTGGTTTAACTTAGCTCTGCATAAGAAACTATCCAGCCCCAACTGTAGTCATCGAAGATCCTCCCTGGCTGGTTTAGTCCTCTGGTCTCCTTGCCAGGACAAAGGAAAATAATGGAAATAAAATATAATGCAACGGTATATCGTTGGTGAATCAGCAAACAAGCAGACAAACGAACAAAAAAGCGTCTAAATAATGATGGCACCATGCTAGTGAGGTTGTGATGAAATTTGCATATATATGAGTAGTAGTAGTTTAAACTGCAACTGTCATTCTGATTGTGTGAGATTATGACAATATTTTAAAAGTTATAAAAATATTCATAGTTTTTTTGAGGTACAATTGACATATACCATTAGTTTCTGGTGTACAACATAGTAATTCTGTACTTGTATGTACTGCAGAATAATCACCACAGTAAGTCTACTTAACGTCTGTTTCCACACATAGTTAAAACTTTTTCTTCATGTGATGAGCACTTTTAAGATCTACTCTCTTAGCAGCTTTCAAATTTGCACTACAGTGTTATTAACTATAGTCACCATGCCGTACCTTACATCCCTATGACTTCATAGTTTTTTTTGCACTTAATCTACTTGCACAGAAAACTTCCACACACAAAGATGTTATTGTAGTATAATCTATTTTAGCCAAAAAATGGAAAATCAACTGAGTTCCCTAATAATAGGGAAATGGTTAATTAAATTGTGATATATAAATCTTAATAAAAAATTATTTTTACATTAAAAGTTATAATTATGAAAAATATATAGAAAAATAGGAAAATAATTATGTGACGTTAAGTGAAAAAATATAAAATTAATTTGTAAATAGGTAAAAAGTGTTTATGAATATGGACTACGGACAGTGAATAGAAAACAATACACAAAAAAGAAATCTTTGTAATGGGGTGGAATTACAGGTGATTTTTTTTCTTTTTTCACAGTACCGTTTGAATATATTCACTGTTATTATTGTTTTGATTTTTTTTTGTTTTTACAAAAGGACACAGAGAGCAAATAAAAATATGGAATTGGTGATCTCTAAAAGTTTATATCTGTGGTAGATATTCATGGCCTACTCAGCAGCTCTTCCCAACGCCCTTCTACTTTGCCTGTCTCCTACGCACAAGGTTGAAAATGCCATATTGGATTTCCCCGCCCCCTTTGCAGCCAGTGTTTGCCATGTGACCCATTCCTGGCCAGTGAAATCCAATAGCAAGCCTGTTGGGGTGCTGTTGTGAAGTTTCCTCCTTGATAAAGAAGTGAGACCTGTAAAGAAAATCCTTTTTGCCTTTGTCTTTTTGCTCTGTCTTTTTGCTCGTGAGGACTGATTCTGGAAGCTGTGGCAGCCATTTTGAGTCATCACCAACTCTTTGAGGAGGGCGGAGTTGGATGATAGAAGGAGCCTTAGTGCATGATGTTGTCTACAATGTCACCGAGTCACTGGACAAACTCCAGGACAGACTGTCTCAAGACTTCTTGATAAGTAAACAGTAAATGTCCTTGTGGTTTGCACCACTATTAGGTTTTCTGTTACTTGAAGCTCGGCGCATTCTAACTGATGCAGCCAGACAAAAATAAAACTTATTGGAGCTTCCCTGGTGGCACAGTGGTTAAGAATCCACCTGCCAATGCAGGGGACACAGGTTCAATCCGTGGTCTGGGAAGATCCCACATGCTGCAGAGCAACTAAGCCCATGCGCCACAACTACTGAGCCTGCACTCTAGATCCCGCGAGCCACAACTACTGAGGCTGCGTACTACAACTGCTGAAGCCTGTGTGCCTAGAGCCCGTGCTCCGCAACAAGGGAAGCCACTGCAATGAGAAGCCTGTGCACCGCAACGAAGAGTAGCCCCCGCTCGCTGCAACTAGAGAAAGCCCACGTTCAGCAGCGAGGACCCAATACAGCTAAAAATAAATAAATAAAATAAATTCATAAACAAAACAAACCCAAAACTTATTGGCACACAAGACCTATCTAATGTATAGAAACCACAAAGTGACAGGAAACATCACAACAAATATACAGATTAATTTGAAAAGTGTTTTACAGAAGAAAGTGAAAAACCAATAACCCAGTAAGAATTTATTTGTTGCACGGCTCCTTGGATCTGTTAATATTTCCTGGTAGAAAAAAATATTACTTTATATTTCTGACTAAAATAAAACAAGCATCCAGACACTTTTGGCTTGTAATCTTTTTCAAGTTTGTATGTGTCAGGAAGCAGCTTATGAGGGTATGATATGGTGGTGGTTTTTCTCCCTCCCTATATACTCCGACCTCTTTGACTAGCATAGAATACTACTCAACTGTGTAAGATGGAGCTCCCTGGGATTTGAGAATGTACCATCTAGGGGATGAGATATGATTTCTCTATTGATCTAGTATCGGGAATCTCTTCGACTCAGCCTGTCTCTACTCAGTACAAATCTGGTTTTGAAGATAATAAGTTTTGGGGTTGGCTGAGAAAGGAATTGATTGTCTAAAAGCTGGAGACATTGGTGACAAAATAGCTTGTTATAAATGGACTCTTTATTAGAAACACATTTCTAACTTATATTTTCTTTAATTTTTTTTCTATTTTTTCTAAATGGTAGATGACTTAGCAAGTTAACTGACCTTTAGATTAAACAAAAAAGCCAGGAGAATGGACTCTGTGATTATTGTCAGTGAGGTGGTGGCTTGGTATAGGCAGTGAGAGTGGAATTTAAATAGCACATGGGTGATAAGAGTGAAGAAATTGGCTCTGCCCCACAGTGTATTTAAATGAGGATTGGGTAGGGGTGAAATGGCCATAACATGTTTCATCCCTGTGGTCTCCCGTGTTGGTTTGGGTGCTATGGCTGGCTGAGCGGTAGCAGGGAAGCGTGAGGAGCCTCCTTCCTCCTTTACTGCTTCACAAAATTCCTTCCTGAAGAAGCTGCCTGGGGAAACAGAGTTGCTATCAGTTCAGACTGCAATTATCTGCAAGTAACAGAAAACCCATCTCAGAGTGTCTTATACAAATGTCTTTCTATTTTGATTTTGTTTTCCCACATAACAAGAAACCCAGAAGTAGTCTGATGCTTGTTTAGCTCAGCTGATCAAAGTACCACCAGGCACCTAGTCTCTTTCTATGTATCTGTTGCACCATGCTTAATGCGCCAGTTTTCCTCCTCATCCTTGACTCTTCGTGATTGCAAGATGGCTATAAATCCATCATTTCCAATCCAAGGAAGATGGGAGTGGGAGGGGAGGATACTACTACCTATATGTATTTTTAAAATATGAAATATTTCACAGAAAAATTTAGGAGACTTCTGTTAATGTCATTGGTCCAAATTGTGTCACATGGCCACCCCTTGATGCAAAGGGGCTGGGGAAGAAAATAGTTATCTTGCTACTTTGCCAACCTGAGCAAGATTGGGATTCTGTTAGCAAGACGCTGCCACTGAAGTATAAAAAGTATGGATATATTCTCTCCTGCTTTGCTAAAGATTGTTGGGTTCCTTGACAGCTCCAGAAGCCAGGGTGGAACCTGGTAGGAGACAGCAGCAGAGCTCAGGGAGGGCAGCAATGTCCAAGTGGAGGAACTTCCCCAGAACAACATCTTGATCTCTCTCCCCTACCCTTACTCCATTTTCTGTATGAGAGGAGTAATGATTTCTCTGATGGGGGATTTTGGTGGCAGGAACTGGGCATGCTCAGCTCATTCCTTTCCTCCCTCCCACTCCCTTGGGGTCTCCTGACTCATCTGTTCCTGATCATGCAGGAAGCTTAGTGGACAGCCCTTGACCCTGTGCTTGAGGATGGAGGTTATCCAGCTGTGCCTGTGACCGGGGCAGCATGGAATAAGCCTACTGTTGCACAACTCAGCTGTGTCCTCTAACTTAGCCTTTCTCAGTTACAAAGCTGATAATTTTGATTGTTATTGTTCTGACAGCTCTGTCTAGCTCTTAATTTTTATTGAACTCAGATGGGTAAAGATAGGTAGTATGTATGAACATCCTAATATCCCTAAATGCATGAACCCCTGTGTATCCTCAGCCTGGTATGGCCGGAGGACACTCAAGTTTCTAATGATCCACGCTGTAAACTTGACTATGGAAGATAGCATCAAAAGCTGTAGTCTCTTTTGTTTGGGTAATGTTTGACTTCCATTTATGACAGGATCATGTAGTTGAACATGTATATGCCCAGCTGGACTGCCAGGGTCATGTAGTTGAACATGTATATGCCCAGCTGGACTGATTTTAGTCTTTTTTTTCAATATCATAAACAATTTAATTTATTTTTTATTGAATTATAGTTCATTTACAATATTATATTAGTTTCAGGTATACAGCATAGTGATTCAGTATTTTTGCAGATTAGACTCCATTATAGGTTGTTACAAGATACTGTCTATAGTTCCCTGTGCTCTACAGTATATCCTTGTTACTTATCTGTTTTGTACATAGTAGTTTGTATCTGTTAATCCCATACCCCTAATTTCTCCCTCCCCACTTCCCTCTCCCCTTTGGTAACCACAAGTGGGTTTTCTGTATCTTTGAGTCTGTTCCTGTTTTGCATATAATTCATCTGCATTATTTTTTAGATTCCGCATGTAAGTGATATCATACAGCATTTGTCTTTCTCTTTCTGACTTACTTAGCTAAACATGATATGATTTTAATCTTTTTGCTTGAACTTGTACAAAATGAATCCAGCATAATTTAGGTAAGGTGTAAAGATGATTAAGGCAGTAAAGCCACCCCCAAATTACTTCAAGGATGGATATTTGGAGTTAACAAAAAAATAAGTCTTCATTCTTGAATTGAGTGAAAAACAAACTCCAGGAGGAAAGAAAACAGATTTCTGAAAATATCTTTTCCTTCCCTTCATAAAAAGAACATTGGCAAGCAGCTGTGTTTGGAAACTGCTCTTATTCATCTAGATTTGGGATTAGTTAAGATCCTGTACAAGTTATGACCCATATACTTAAGCAGATCCAAAAGAAACTCTCATGTTTATAAAAGAAGAAAAAAAAAAAGGCATTATATTCAAGAAAGTTCAGCCATGGGAACAATACTGAGAGTTTCCTAAAGTGTTCTCCAGATCCCACCAGCTCTCTGTGCATAAACATGCGTATAACCAAAATGTACTTTTGTGGCTTTGGGGTAAGTCTCATAATTTAAAACATATCCTTTAAAATCAACAGACCCACCCATGTAGAAGAGTCAAATAAATTCTCACGGCTTGGCTACCCAAGAAGATTACTTTTTTCCCTAAGAAGTCCTCTTCTTAACACATCCTGTAATGTGGGGAGGCTGACTGGGCAGATCAGAGGACCTCAGGGTGCCCTGAACTGCCCAGCCTCGGTGGAAGATTGGCAGCAGGACGCTTCCAAAGGTGAAGATTATACCCTGGCCACTCAGTACTCCACTTACCCATCCTGGGGTTGTTCATGTCAGAGAACCTAAAGTAAAGCTGCTGACAAAAACCTTAAAATGCTCTGAGTACTAGAATGGAAGCTGATGGCACTGTTGGTTCAAATTCCAGGTGTTTGACCCAAATAGAAATGTTTAAGTGTGACTGGGGATTTCCCAACCAGGTGAGGCTAAGGGACAGGTAACCTTGTCCTTAAGAGCTGTAGTCTGAGTCCTTTTTCCTTTATTCGCCAAAATACACCCAAGCAAGTAAAGTTAGTGTATACATCAAGGTTTTATCAGAGAAGCACAACAACTAGGGGTGGCATAATAATAAGGGATTCATTTTAGGGATTTGACTTTATTCAGTTGTGGAAGCTGGTTAAAATGTCTCTGTGAGGCTTTACTTCGGGGCTACTAGAACTTGAAGTTCGGGAAGGAAATAGGGGTGTGAAGTAAGGGAAGCACAGACACACTGGAACATGTGAGCATGAGGCAGAAACCATGAGAATGGCTGGACCTCGAATTGGACTCTCAACTACCTACAAGGCTCCAACTCTAGGATACGGGGGACCTGCAGGATAGGTTGGTACCTCTCTCCCACAAAGAAGCGTGGACCTGGCCCTGGAGTCAGAGAAGTTGAACCAGGAGACTTAGTGGGATCTGGAGGAGCTGTGGGCCAGGCTGCTGCCCCACACCAACCAGTGGAACCAGCAAATCCGCGATGACACCTGTGAGGGGCGTCCACACCCCACACCAGCATCAATCTGCTGAGCACAGAAAGAATATGGCTGCTTCATTCCTGCCTTCTGAATCACAAACAAAATTTCTCCTCCGACCCAAGCCAGCTGTGTAAGGAGGAGAATTCTGGGAAATGTAGTCCAAGCTTAGCTAAATTGACACAATACACATTCACCACAGAGAAGAAAAAGGCAGCTGGGTAGACTAAAAATATTAGCATCTCGCTTGTGTTTCTGAATGGAACACTGAAGGTGCTTTACAGTCAAGTAGTCAGATCAATTAATTGATGGTGGGAAAATGTGAGCATTTTCACATCACATGATAAAAAGAGTCTGAGATGGAGCATATAAAAACTAAAAGCCCAGCATAAGTTTTTTGAAATATAAAAAGATATAGAGAAAATTAATAGACACCTTGAGTAGAATAAGAGTGCTAAAGGCATATGAACTGCCCGAGGGGAAAAAGAAGTTTCCTTCAGGGGCCAAGAGCAATAAGAGCTGCAGCTGAAAGGACACTTAGGTCTTCACTGACTTCTTTCTGAGTGAGGAGCAGGGATGTGCAGGACAGAAAACCAAGGAGTTCCTCTGCTTTAAAACTCCTGCTGAAGGAAAGTTCCCTATTGATAAGCAGTCCTGGGTCAGTTCTCAATATCTCTAGAGAAGGTGCCTCTGCTGAATCATCCTAAGGGGTCAGGGGAAGTAATACACCATGATATGTGACCTGCCAGTATTAGCAACTTGGGGGTCCCAATGGTGGGTTTATGATTGGGTTCCTGGAATTCTTGTCTGCCTCTCTCTCTCTCACACACACATTTTTCAACCCCATGATTTTCTCTAATGGGAAACTACAGCCTTGAGTCACATCCAGCCACTCGTGCAGAGATGTGGCAGTTCTTTAAAACCATCACTGTGATCACTGCTAATGACAGACATTCTGAAATGTTTTAGAGACATTTGGAAGATGTATATTTAGCTAGAGAGGCTTATGTTATTTGTAACTGTCACTTTTTCTATATATCATTAGGCTGTGCATCCTGCTAACTGCATACATACAATCACCCTCAAGTGCATTTACCCTTTACCTGCCCACGTTGTAAGTATTTGAGATCCATACGCTCTTCTCGTCTGAGATGACTATGATTCATCCTCTCCTCCCTGAATTGCACACCAGGTTGCTCCTCACAAATTGAACAGAAAGCCAGAGAGCATTATATCTGATAATATTTTAAGGGGAGGAGAATGTTAACTAACATGAATGACATAAAATATAAATAATGACTACACATTTGAAAGGGAAATTAATGTCTTGAAAATTTAAACTAAGAGGAAAAAAATAAAGAAATACATGTTTTAATTGGTAAAAAGGACTCTTGTTGACCCTATAAAGAAACAAAATCTCTCCCTGGATATCGTGCATTACCTTCAGAATGTTTTTTTTTGTTTTTGTTTTTTTGCGGTTCGTGGGCCTCTCACCATTGCGGCCTCTGCCGTTGTGGAGCACAGGCTCCGGATGCGCAGGCTCAGTGGCCATGGCTCACGGGCCCAGCCGCTCCGCGGCATGTGGGATCTTCCCGGACCGGGGCATGAACCCGTGTCCCCTGCATCGGCAGGCGGACTCTCAACCACTGCGCCACCAGGGAAGACCCAGAATGTTATTTTTAATGTTTGATAGAAGCTAGGCCTCTACACTTATAAGGTGTAAGTGCAACTTATACTGTCTGTGAGTTCTGTAACTTCTGACCCCGGTGAACTGGAAACATCTTTGGAGCACAGAACATGTATTGATTATGGAACATCCCAGTTACAGAAAAAATATTGAAATAACATTAATATATGGATTGTAGTGCTTAACCAAAGTATTCCATGGATTATTTCAGGATCTATATAGTTCAAATCAATTTCTACCCAGAGACACATATAGTGACCCTTCTAAGGTTTAAAAGTTTTGACACTAAAAATAGAATTTTAAATAAGAGCTCATAAGAAACAGAGCCTTAACTGCTTAAGGTTTCTAAATTGAAAGGGATTAAAATGTGGTGCATTTCATCCAAAATGAAAGGTCCCTGACAAGGTCCAAAGAGCCAGAAGACCTGCCGTTTGGTATGGACGGCCCTCTCTTTAAGGACAGCTTCCTTTCAGGAGTCGAATGCTCACAGCCCCCGTGGTATGGAGGAGCCTAAAACACAGGTCAGCTTCAGAAAGAATCACTACCCAAAGGCTTCATTAAAGTAAGTCAGTGGATAGGGGGACAGGTAAAGGCTGTAGGGAGCGGACATGGTCAGATGAGGGGATTACCCTTTCTCCAGAGGTAACTTGCTGGTGAACTTCTGTCTTAAAAAATTTTCTTTTTATTAGAACAGGCACGTCTTCCTTCCCCTCCACTCTTGTCCTTCCTCCCTACAACCAAACAACAAAAAAGCTATTGGAGGACTTCCCTGGTGGCGCAGTGGTTGAGAGTCCGCCTGCTGATGCAGGGGACACGGGTTCGTGCCCCGGTCTGGGAAGATCCCACATGCCGCGGAGCGGCTGGACCCGTGAGCCATGGCCGCTGGGCCTGCGCGTCTGGAGCCTGTGCTCCGCAACGGG
This sequence comes from Globicephala melas, assembly GCF_963455315.2. Lineage (NCBI taxonomy): Eukaryota > Metazoa > Chordata > Mammalia > Artiodactyla > Delphinidae > Globicephala > Globicephala melas. Next base: position 44,707,787 of record NC_083325.1, read on the forward strand.
AGAGGCCACAACGGTGACAGGAGCGCGTACCGCTAAAAAAAAAAAAAAAAAAGCTATTGGAATGAAGGCTTTGAACACTTCCTCTCTCCCCGTTAGACATTACCACCTGGATGGATGAGGCCCATTGTTCTTCCCCTCTTTTCCTAACTCCTCACTGAAAAAACATTGATACAGGTGCTGATAAATTACTCATGAGGATTCAATGGCCAGTCCTTAGTTTAACAGATTAGAACAGACTCCTCTCAGGGTAAAAGCAAGGCCTTTTCTGAGTTTGAGAGGGACTCAGCCTCTTTCTGGCAGCTACACTGAATCAGGAAAGGCATCTTGATGCCTCTGTGGGCTTGGATGGCCGTGGAGCCCAGAAAATCCATGCATGTATAGCTGGTATTCTCCAGCAATCTGCTCTCTGAGCTACCCTTGGCCTTGAAGGGCTTGACTGAAGACCCTGGACTATTCCTGTGGCTGCCTTAGAGATGGTGGGAATAAAACATCCCCACCACCCCAGAAGGTTTCCTGGGGGCACCTGTTTCTCATTGGCTTAGGCACCATATGGATTCTTGGTGGCCCTGAAATTACCAGAGGCCTCTAGTTTCAGAGAGATTCACAACAAAACAGTGTGACACCAGCGGCCCCCATCCCCAACAGAGGACAAGTAGCCACAGAAGCACGTTTCTTAAGCTTCCCCTGTCCCTCTCAAAAGCCCCCAACAAGTAAGCTAGGGCCTGAGAAGCAAGGGGCTGGCAGTGTCAGAGCCAAGTCCTATCCCCCAGGCCCAGTACGTACACATACACACACACAAGCACACACACACTCCAAGCCTACCCTGGGGAAGGAGAGAAGAACTTTGAATCCCTTATGAGATTAGTTTGGACAAATTTTAATAACTAAAAGTGACCTGAGAGATACCAAATCTGCCTACAATGACACTAAGTGATAGAAAGGACGGTTTGACAGGACACAGTTGAAAGCAATGATAGAAGTATGTATAAAGCCACTTTCTTATATATCCTTCTTCAGTTTAAGGCTCTTCAAATAAACTGGTTACCTAAAACGTTTAGCACATGGTTTCTGTAAATTTTAAGTGTAGAAATAAAATAACACCACGCAGAGAAAAACAGGCAAGAAGTTTCAACTTTTTCTAGTTTTCTCATCTGAGGATGTCTCACCTGTCCATAAAAAGGACAGCTTCGCAGCCTGGGGTCTCAGAGCACTGTGCAGGGGGTCATGGACCCGGGGGCCTTGGCTGCAGCAGTGGCACAGCTGCAGGCTCTGCGAAGCCCCACTGTTTCTCTAGTCTCGGTTCCCTTGTCCATCCGATGCTCCGCAGCACTGGTGCCTCAGCTGCTCCCAATACCCCCTCAAATTGCTCATCAATAACTCATAACCTGATCTTTGTAGGGACCAGGGTATTTGAAACACATCACACGTAGGTTAAATACAAGACAGTTTCCCCTCATAAAACACCAATTATGTAAGTAAGGAGGGTCCTTCGCTCCAGGGTTTGTGAGTCCCTCTAGAAGTCAGATTAAATCTCTCCCGCGTTCCAAAGTGGAGTTACTGAAGGGACATTGATGATGCAGCAAGAGCCTGGTGGGGTGACTATGGAGTGGGCCACCTGGGAGCCCTGAATTCTCTGTCCCCACCAGCCAATGGGTCCTGGCAGCCAGCTGCAGGTTCCTTACCACAGCTGTTTTGCCATCTCACTAAAAGAAGAGAGAGTAAACACACCAAAACTCCTATTGAAGGAGATACTCATGGCTTCTTTATCTTCCCCTTAGAAAGTCTTTTAAAAGTTAATTATTAGAAGAAAACTAATAAAGAAAAAAATTTAAGTTAATTATTATATATGTCAAATGTATATTAAGATAGAAATAAAACTATAACAGCACACATTTACCTATACCCAGGTTTTTGAATTAACATTTGGCCACATTTGCTTCAAATTAAAAAACAACAATAAGAAAACGCAGGCAGGAAGGGAGGGAGGGAGAGAAGGAAGGAAGGAAGAAAGAGAAGGGAAACATCTTAGTGGCAGTTGAAATGCCTTGCCAATCTCAAGGGAGGAGATATTACCTCTCCCCAAAGATAATAACTGTTTTTTTGTTTGCGGTACGCGGGCCTCTCACTGTTGCGGCCTCTCCCGTTGCGGAGCACAGGCTCCGGACGCTCAGGCTCAGCGGCCATGGCTCACGGGCCCAGCCGGTCCGTGGCATGTGGGATCTTCCCGGACCGGGACACGAACCCGTGTCCGCTGCATCAGCAGGCGGACTCTCAACCACTGCGCCACCAGGGAAGCCCCCAAAGGTAATAACTTTTCTGATTTATTTTTCATGCACATTTTTCCTGCTCATGCTTTTATACTCTTTCTACATATTTGTTCATGAGTAGATATATTATTGTTTCTGTGTTTTAATATTTTACATAAAGGGTATCACACTGAAAATTACTTTGTGTAGCTTGTACTTTTCATTCAACATTACTTTTTAGATTAGTCTGTGTTGGAATATGTAACTGTTATTTATTCATTGTAACTGAGTATACTATTTCATCGTATAGTGATGAAACCACAGTTGTCTGTTCCACTCTTGGAGGGTATTAACCCTTCCAACCTATTCACGTTACAAAGAATGCTGCAATGGACACCTTATGCTGTATCTCCTTCTGCATCTGTCTGAGCAGCAAAAACCTGAAAGGGAAATTGATTTCTTGAAGGGTATGAGCATCTTCTACATTGTTATTTAACAGATATTGAAAAACTGCTCTTCTAAGTTGTGCAGATTTATACCCCAACAAGTAATATAGCAGAGCTCTTGTTCCTCATCATGCCTGCTAACCTTTGGTATTACCAAACGTTTGCATTTTAGTCATTCTGGTAAGTGTAAAGTGGTATCGATCTCATTTGTTATTATCATTGGCATTTCCCTGATTACTAATGAGATTGAAGATCTTTTCATATATTTATTAGTTTTTCAAGGCTCCTCTTTTATTAGCTGTGTATACCCGTTGCTCACTTTTCCATTGGGCTGTTGCCTTTTTCTTATTGATTTGTGTTTCCTTCTATTTCGAGATATGAATCCTTTCTTCATGGAAAATATGAGTTGCAAATATGTTGTGCTTATTTTGCTTCTTGCTGGTGGATGTGGCTGTCCGTCTTGTTGTAGTGGTAACAACTCAGACTTGGGTTTGGATGTGGGGATGGAGAGCAGGAGTTAGCTTTTCATCTGGCTTTGGTTTTTGGCTATTCACTGTGTGGCACAGCATTCTTCACTAGCTCCAGCCCAGCTCACTGCAGTGCTGCAGTGAGATTTGGGGCCCAAGCTGCTGGTAAAGGGTTACTTGGTTTGTTTTTTTCTCTGTGTACCTCATAGGAAGGGGAGCGTTGTTTAGAAGAGCTTAGGATCCCAATGATCCTACACCTGTTTTTCATGGCTTCCTGCACATTCAAATCACCTGGTGAGATTCTAAAAATAATATAGATAACCTGGCCTTACCACAGAACAATTAAATCAGAATTTCTGAGGGTAGATTCCGGGAATCAATGTTTTAAAACTCTCCATGTGATTCTAACGTGCAGCCAGGGTGCTGAACCATGGCCTTCGACAAATACCATCTTCACCATGTCCCATGAGTATTTCCAACACTTTGAAGTTAAAATCAAGACACTTGACCTCATTAAGAATTATTAATTAGCTATGGGGAGAGGAGTTCTCTATGCAGATTTAGAATAACTATTAACACTTTTTTTTTTTGCGGTACGCGGGCCTCTCACTGTTGTGGCCTCTCCCGTTGCGGAGCACAGGCTCCGGACGCGCAGGCTCAGCGGCCATGGCTCACGGGCCCAGCCGCTCTGAGGCATGTGGGATCTTCCCGGACCGGGGCACAAACCCGCTTCCCCTGCATCAGCAGGTGGACTCTCAAACACTGCGCCACCGGGGAAGCCCTAACACATGCATTTTTAAAAGGCCTAAGAGACCGATTATTATGTGATCCAAAAAAGCTTCCAAATCATATGCAGTGTCAAGGTCAGCGAACTGCCGGGGTCTGTATTCTCACTCCCCACTCCCTCCATTATTTGATGTTTGTTTTGGTCTTCTTGAAAGACAAAGATGCTCAGTCTGTAACATTTTTGCAGGTGAAAGGGTGGTCCCTGGAGCCTGAAGCCTTCATTTTATTCTGAGGTTTGCAATCGTGACCCCGAAGGATTTACAGTGTTTTTCTGTCCTGATTGCTACCTTCTGTATTTTCCAGTTGATCCCTGGACTCAAAATCCTCTCCACTATGTTGTGCTATGTTTTGGTTCCACAAAGGATTCTTTGGCTCTGACCACTTGAGATCCCATTCTCCAGGGCACCTGTGAACTTCCCTCAGCTGCAAAGCCTTTTTGAAGGTCAGGCCAAGATGCCTTCTGCACACATCACAGGGGAGAAGGAGGGCTCTTGGGAGATGCTGGGTCTAAGTGCACAAACTTTTCCAGATTTGCCTTTTAGGCCTTTGCATTCCTCTTTCCAGGGAAGAGGGACGAGATTTCCTTTTTGCATTGCCATACTGTTCAAATGCAAACCCAGGGCTCCTTGGGGTAACTGGATTGTTTTGAAAAGGACACGTGCCTAAACTCTTGAAAGGAAATACCTGCTGCAAGGGACTACTAGGCACTCTCTCTGTACCATTAGAAGCTCCCGGATCAATTATGGGAGGCCTGCATTGTCCCCTCCACCCACCTCCCAGGTCTGCTGACTTATGGTCCATTCTTCACTATTCCTCCCTCAACAGCATTAATTTAAAATTTCTTTTTTTTTTTGAATTTTATTTTATTTTTTTATACAGCAGGTTCTTACTAGTTATCCATTTTATACATATTAGTGTATATATGTCAATCCCAATCTCCCAATTCATCCCACCACCACCCCACTCCACCCCCACCACTTCCCCCCTTGGTGTCCATATGTTTATTCTCTACATGTGTGTCTCTATTTCTGCCCTGCAGACTGGCTCATCTGTACCATTTTCTAGGTTCCACATATATGTGTTAACATACGATATTTGTTTTGCTCTTTCTGACTTACTTCACTCTGTATGACAGTCTCTATATCCACCCATGTCTCTACAAATGACCCAATTTCATTCCTTTTCATGGCTGAGTAATATTCCACTGTATACATGTGCCACATCTTCTTTATCCATTCGTCTCAGCTACGCTATTGAGCCTCTTTCCATGCTGGGAGCGTTTTCCTTTACCTTGTGTTCCACTTCATCTCTTAATTCTTTTCTTAACTTAAAAAAATGTCATTCTTTATCTCATGCTAATTGTTTGCTTTGAGACTTGGGTTTCCTTCAAAAGCTCTTTCTCGTACCCCTTTTGGAAGGCTTATCCCACTCTAACCATTGGTGTTATCTCGGAAGGATGGATCTAGAAGGGGACAACAAGATTTTTCACTTTTTCTTCATAAAACTTTCTTATCTTTACTTTCTTAAAATGGGCACATATTGCTTCAGCAATTAAAAATATTTAAAAAATAAATTCAGTCACAAATAAAACTTTAAAAAGTGCATCCTTTGTTGGAATTTATGCAACCCCACGATATGTACATTTTATGATAAATGTACATGTACATATATAAATACATATAAATATGTTCATGTTTATAAAGCACTTAGGACACCTCTGAGCACACAGTAAATAAAAACAAATCCGTGTGCCACCATTTAACAAAACAAAGGGTTTGCATTAAATCTGTAAGTGAAAGGAAATTCTGAGTTAGGGGTGAAAATACAGTGCTTAGCCCAGTGTGGAGCCTATCGTGCTGCTGATGGATACATTCTCATGTTTTCTTTGTTCTCATTTGAGAAACTGGAATGAGTTAAAAGTCACAGGAGCATGCTGAGGTTTAACTCATTCCATAGTTCCAAAGTGACACAAGCCATGATTTAAAGCCAGACAGCCTGCCCAGGTTTTTAGTTCTTAGTGGAAGTTGTCTGTCTTTGATTGATTACACGGGACTGGGGGTTCTGAACACCTATCGTGACTGACCCAGAGGGCTGAATGCAGCCAGACAGATGGTTTGCTGCATTCCCCATATTTTTTCTGGTTCCAGTCAAAATGCTTGGATTTGAGTAGCTATGAGGTTGATCCAGGACTGCTTGGCTCATCCTGGACCCAGCATCCACTGCTGTGGCCCCAAACGATCTAGGCTACTTCCAGGCCAGACCGGGACATCCTGAACTTTGAGAATGACAGTAGGCTTTGGACCCTGACCAGAGCTTTGGTCGTTTACAGAACTAGAGTTGGGCTCCAAGCTAAGATCCATTGGGGGTGGGAGGCAGGGTTAATCAGAAGCAGTAACAGGCGAGGTGATCTGAGACAGAGAGAATCCTACTCAGACTCCTGCCCAGCAGGGAGGTCAGGCTGGACCTGCTCTGCCCTCAGCTTGGTGGGCTCACCCGACTCTGGGTCAGCTATTGTTTTGACCCAGTTGAATTGGTGTCGCTGCTGCTCTTCTATCTTAAAGTTTTCCTTAAAGGTAACCAAAAATAGGATAAAATTGTATTTGCAATATATATTTTGCAAATAGATTTTTTCTGATCTTAATACCTTTTAGCTGCATTTCTTTTTTATTATAAAAAATTTCTGAATTGTAAGTAGCCAAAAACCTATATTAAGTGGTTACTTGGGTTGGAAATAGTGCTCTTGCTAAATTAACAAAAAAAGTGTAACTTGCTTTTATTGGAATGAGAAATGCTACAGGGACTTGTGAAAAAATACAGCGTCTTCTTTTGTGTTCTTAGGCACAAATTCAAAGAATTCAATTGTTCATGGATCAATAATGCTACAACTATTATGACTTCTGAGAGAATTCATCCTGCTGGGGTTTCTTTAAGGGAGAATATTTTTATGAGGCTTACTTTTTTGTGTGTGTGGTACGCGGGCCTCTCACTGTTGTGGCCTTTCCCGTTGTGGAGCACAGGCTCCGGACACGCAGGCTCAGCGGCCATGGCTCACGGGCCCAGCCACTCTGCGGCATGTGGGATCTTCCCGGACCGGGGCACGAACCCGTGTCCTCTGCATCAGCAGGCGGACTCTCAACCACTGCGCCACCAGGGAAGCCCTATGAGGCTTACTTTGATGGGGGAGAAATAAGTGTGGATTTATGATTGCTTAGGGAGGCATAGTTCAGGAACTTTCCTAATGACTCCATTCAGAGTGAGGAGACAAGTCCAGCCCCTGGGACCACACGGTCATGTCCTTCTGGCTCTTCTAGCTGCAGAGGGCAGTCCAGGAGCACCGCCTGTACAACTGGTTAGGGTGGGGACCAGTCAGAAATACAAAGCGAAAGTACCAGAAGCTCCTGCCATCCATGTCTCAGGCTTAAATTCTTACTTGGCTTGTTCAGCCTATTTTAGCCTCCCTGAATTGGTGCCTTTTGAGGATCTGGCTTTTCTAAAGGAATAGGAGTTTATTTTTAATGACTGCAAGACAAAATCAGCCGTGCTGGAAATTAATCGTATGCACGTTTAATATATAAGATATTTAAGCATGTCAGTTTCATTCTCATTTCATTTCAGTTCTTCAAAGACATATCTTGGCCAAAATATTGATTGTAATATTTTGACATGGCCTGGGTACTTCTAGATTTTATTAAGAACAGATGCACTCCTAGTTGGAGTGTGATTTCCCTTATAAGCTGTGTCTACCTGATAGCATAGCAGAGATTCAACAAATATTTGTTAAATAAATGAATAAAGAACAAAGGATAGATTCAGTTCTGTTTTGAAGAATTTATCAAGTGGCTTGTATGTGCATTTACTGAGTGCCTTTATCAGACACAAACAGCTGCCCCTAACTCTGGTCAGTCTCAACCTCACACTTGGTGTGTCATCCAAACAGGAGATCACCATCCTCCCCACCCCAATCTAATCAGTTATTCTGTGAGCACGTTAGGGTGAATTTCTACATATTAAACAGTGGAGTCATCATACCTATATCAGGGTTTCTCAACCTGGGCACGATTGACATATTGGACCAGATGGTTCTCAGTTGTGAGGACTGTCCAGAGCACTGTGGGATATTAGCAGCCTCCCTGGCCTCTATCTACCAGCTGCCGGTAGGACACACTTCCCTAGTTACAACAACAAAAACTGTTTCTAGATTGCCAAATGTCCTCTGGGGAAAAATCACGCTGAGTTGGAAACCATGAATCTGTATAAAAGAGTAATATATATTTATGCCACCTTAAGCAATACTAAAATGACAGAAAACCCAATAACCACTTTTTGTTGTTGTTGTTCAGTGAAGGTGTTCTGTAACATTCTGCTGCAAGAAACACAGACTGAAGGGACTTTTCTCTGAGAAGCAAGGCTTCTGTTTATGGGTATAATAAGTGTTGTTTTTGGGCAGAGGTTTGTGGTTATAAAACTTACACGAAAGCCTATTTGACTTCTTTTGAAACAAAGTAATAAAAAAATGAAGACCCAAAAGGTCATAATCCTAACTCTGATGAAGTCTAACAGTAATAAAATAAATAATTAATACAATAAAGAAAGGAATACCAGAAGGTAAAAATAGAAAACAAATATCTCCCTCTTTCTGTTCCCCTCTCCCTTTCTCCTCCCAGAGCCTACCACTTTCAAGATTTTTCATTTCAGGAAAAAAAAAAAGAAGTTTACAGTAGGAAAATTTAAGCTTTGCTTTGGGAGAATTGGAATAGACAAAAGTTGCAACTAGTAGTGGAAACAGCGGGGGGTGACTTGAAGCTAAAGCCACTTCCGAACAAATCAGAAAGGAAGGCCTGGGCTTTGCTTTCATTAAAAGAGTTTGAGACTGTTTATTACTTACCCTCCCTAGGAATGGATAGTCTTCTTTTTCTCATGGTGCACTGGCTGCAGAGTTTGGAAATTCAGCTGGTTTTAGTTTAAATCTGATCAAGTCTTCTCTCAGAGAGCGAGCTAGCTGAGATGGGATTGTTGGCGAAGGGCTCTGTCCCGTCTTTGTCAAGGCTGACCTGCTGTGGCAGTGCCAGGGGCTCATTTACTGCCTTTTTCCTCAGTACACAGGGCGCCCACTCTTCCACTGCACTATCGGGTTGTTCTGGAGAGAACAATCCGGACTTTGTCCTGCTGCTGAGGTCCGTGAATGGACGCGGGTTTCTGGTGAAATGGGGGCCCAGCTGTTCAGTAGTTCCTGTCCTCTCCTTAAGACGTGCCTGTGGATTTCAGCCACTTTCCTTAATGAGTCTGCTCTTCAGAAAAGTCCTGAATGTCTTTGATGTCCTGAGCACTTGTGGCTCTTTATCTGAAAATGTAGACATTACGAAGAATTTCTTATCATTCTCTAAAGCATACTTTTCATCCAGTGAATGAATCTCTTTATGTGTCCCAGCCACTAACACCCTGAAGTTCAGAGGCATACAAGCAAAAAGAGACATTTGTATGAGGAACAAAATATTTCAGGACAGCAGAATTTTTTATTATTTGTGAACTTGCATGACATTTCCCCTCTTAACATATTACCAATTTTTTATTGACTTACTCATGCAGCTGCAGACATTAACTAAGCAACAACGGTATGCAAGAGACTTTGTTGGGCACAGTGTGAGATCCAGGGGTCCCTGGGAGGGAGATCAGAGTGGTTAAGAGTTCAAATTTGGCAATCCGAACACTTGTCCGCTTTGCCCTTCTGGGCTATGTGATCTTCAGCAAGTCAGTTAGCTTCTCCCAGCCTCAGAGTCCACATCTGAAAAATCAGAATAATAACAGAATCTACTTTATGGGGCTATTGTGAGAATTAGTTGAGATATGCTGGCAAAGCACATACTACCAAGCGTAAGCATCTTCTCATTGCTCATTTGATGTTCATTTAAAAAAGAAAGCAATTTGTAGACCAGAATGGAAAAAAGACATTTATGCTCATAATTATATCATAGGTGGTAAAGAGCCACACATGCTAGGAGAAGTAGAAAGGAGGGTGTATCCTCAGAATAAGTAATGCTAGCTATTGTAACACACAAGCCCCAAGCCTGTGGTTTAACATGGTAGGGATGACTTTTGAGTTTACCTCTCCTCCAAGTGCCTCAGGGATCCTTGCTCCTTCCATCTTGTAGCCTTCTAGAGCTTCAGTATCATTCACTTCAAAGTATGTAGGAAAAAGGACAAAGAAAGTAGGAAGGTGAGTAGGAAAAAGGAGGATGTGTGTGTGAAATACTGCTTGGGATGTTTTGTAGCTAGGCTTGTCTATTAGTTATCTATTGTTGTGTGACAAATTGCTCCAAACTTAAACAGCTTAAAACAACTCATAATCTCATTGGTCAGGAATTCTAGAGCAGCTTACCTGGGTGGTTCTAGCTTTGGGTCTCTCATGAGGCTGCAGTCAAGATTTGTCTGGGCTGCAGTCATCAGAAGACTTGAATGAGGTTGGAGGATCCTGTTCCGAGACAGCTTACTCACATGGCTGTTGGCAGAATGTCTCAGTTCCTTGCCATGTGGACCTTTCCATTGGGCTGTCAGAGTGTTCTTACAACATGGCTGCTGGCTTCCCCCAGAGCCCGGGATCTGAGAGAGAACAAAAGGAAGCCCTAATGCTTGTTATGATCTAGTCACAGGAGTCTCATGCTGCCATTTTTGCAATATTTGTTCACTAGAAGAGAATCACTCCGTCCAACCCACACTCAAGGGGAGAGGAATTAAGCTCCAGTTCTTGAAAGGAGGAGTATTGAAGAATTTGTGGACCAAATATATATAGAGCACAGAGCTCCTGAAACCCTTGGAATTTCCTAAGTGATGAGAGCAGAGGAAAGTGAAAGGAGTGTCTTTTGTTATTTATAAGAAACCCCTTTCAACCACACCTGAGCTTATTTTAATTTTTAATGTGGTGTTTTTTTGAAAGCCACTAAGGATGAGGGGTTGGTTGCCAGGGGAACCAACTTTCAGCCCCATTCCTTACAACCTCCAGTTAAGGGAGAAGGGCTAGAGGTTGCGTTAATCACCAATCATGCCTATATGATAGAAGCCTCCATAAAAGTCCCTAAAGTATGGGGTTCAGAGAACTTCCTGATTGGTGAACACATCCATGTACTAGGAGGGTGGTACTGCCCAACTCCATGGGGACAGAAACTCTTATGCTTGGGACCCTTCCAGACCTTGCTCTATGTATCTCTTGATCTGTCTATTCATCTATTTCATTTATAATATAATAAACTGGTAAATGTAAGTAAGTGTTTCCCTGAGTTCTATGAAGCATTCTAGCAAATTATCAAACCCGAGGAGGAGGTCATGAGAACCCCAATTTATAGCCAGTCCATCAGAAATGCAGGTGATAACTGGGGACATGCAATTGGTATCTGAAGTAAGAGGGCAGTTTGTGGGACTGAATGCTAACTCCAGGTGGATGGTGTCAGAACTGGTCAAATTGCACGATGCCCAGCTGTGTTGGAGAATTGGTTGGTGTGGGGATAAAACCCACACACATGGTCGCAGCTGTGAGTAAAGTAGAGGAAAACAAGTTTTCTAATTCTAAACAAGCTTCTAATTCCTTCTTTGCTCCTCAGTAGTTGTGTATCTTCAGGCAATTTACTTAGTCCCTTTCAGTCTCAGTTTCTTCATCTGTATAGTGGGAACAATTATATCCCTTTGAACGGGTATTAGGAGGATTTGAGAAAACATGCATAAAATATTTAGGGCAGCAAACGGTAGCTCCAAGGATCAATGGAGCCTCTTTATGGTGAAGGAAGAAAACAGGCTGAGAGAGTTTTTAACAACTTGCTCAAAATAACATAGGAAATTATTGGATTGGCCAAAAAGTTCGTTCGGGTTCTTCCGTGAAGATGTTATGGAAAAACTCAAATGAAATTTTCAGCCAACCCAATAGTTAGGAAATGGATTAGAAACTCACATTAGAACCTCACAGGGGCTTCCCTGGTGGTGCAGTGGTTAAGAATCCATCTGCCAATGCAGGGGACATGGGTTCAAGCCCTGGTCCAGGGAGATCCCATATGCCGTGGAGCAACTAAGCCCGTGAGCCACAACTACTGAGCTGGCGCTCTAGAGTCTCCGAGCCACAACTACTGAAGTCCATATGCCACAACTACTGAAGCCCACATGCCTAGAGCCCGTGCTCTGCAACGAGAAGCCACCACAATGAGAAGCCCATGCACTGCAACGAAGAGTAGCCCCCGCTTGCCACAACTAGAGAAAGCCTGTGCACAGCAACGAAGACCCAACACAGCCGCAAATAAATAGATAAATATAAAGAACCTCACATGAACAAAGGCATAGAGGTCAGAAATATCACCTGGGCCTGGACCAGAGGTGGCACAGGAGGGTTTGGGCAGAGCATGGCGGGGCAATAGCAGCCCTTGAAAGCAGGAGAGGAGCTTGAGATCGAAGCGCCTTAATTCTCGGGCAGCGTGGTGGTTTATGCAAACGTATTCTGAGATTTGGTTGCAAATAGGTGAATGATTAATACAATAGACTTTGAATCAGGACTAGGAATACGGTCATTCAGCCACCATGCTCAGTGGAGAAAGATCTACTAAAAAGCACCCGAGGATTTTCATCGTTCTCAATCTGTAGTCAGGGAAACAAGGAGACTAAAAAAGATATCACCAAAGAAACACTGTTTTGAAAATATCTATAAGGGAAAGAGGGGAACCAGCTACGTATTCTGTGCCCGCGTTCCCATGGCAGCACATGTCTATAGGGGTGATTACACCCAGAGGCATGGGCATAATCGTGTTGGGGGGGGCAGGTGTGGACGACCCACACCTAGTTCATATGATGTTGCAGTTGGGAGGGAGAGTATAAGAACATGGCCCCATGTAGTATCCACAGGTGGATGAGGACTCCCCAGGGGCTTTCTTTTTCTTCTGAAAACTCCCAAATTTACACACAAGCCCACACTTCTTTTCTGAGCTCCAGATCTAAATCTGACCTGCTTAGCAGACATTTTTATTTGGATGTCACACAGACACCTCAAACTTCACATCCAAATCCCAAATCATGATTAAGAACATTTTCCTTCTTAAACTGATTTTTTTAATTTTTATTTTTTATTGAAGTATAGTTGATTTACAGTGTTGTATTAATTACTGCTGTGCAGCAAGGTGATTCAGTTATACATATATATACACTTTTTTTAATATTCTTTTCCATTATGGTTTATCATAGGATATTGAATATAGTTCCCTGTGCTATACAGTAGGACCTTGTTGTTTATCCATTCTATATATAATAGCTTACATCTGCTAATCCCAACCTCCCACTCCACCCCTCTCCCAACCACCTTCCCCTTGGCAACCACGAGGCTGTTCTCTAAGTCTGTGATTCTCTTTCTGTTTCATAAATAGGTTCATTTGTGTCATATTTTAGATTCCACATGTAAGTGGTATCATATGATATTTGTTTTTCTCTTTCTGACTTCACTTAGTATGATAATCTCTAGTTGCATCCTTGTTGCTGCAAATGGCATAATTTCGTTCTTTTTTATGACTGAGTTTAAACCGATTTTTAATCGAATCTTCAGCATCTTAGTAAATGACACCACATCCATTCAGGTGTTCAGTCTAAAAACCTGGACATTGTTTATGTTCCTCCTTCTGCTTCACCAAGTCCTGTGTTCTCATACCCTGGATGGAAGCAGCAGTCCTTTTATAACCTAATCTCAGAGGTGACATACCATCCCTTCTGCTGTGTTCGATTTGTTAGAAGTGAGTCATTAAACCCAGACCACATTCAGGGAAAGGGGATTCCACATTTGGGGGCCATCTCAGAGGCTGCCCACAATGTCCACCACTGTTGGAGCAGGCTTGGTGGTGACTGCTCTGATCCTTCTGAGGTGCTCCACGCCCTGCCAAGGTCTTCTCTCCTCACATCCGCAAGGCCTAGTGGAATCCTGCTTCTTTTGGATTCCAGTGCTTGGCAGGCCTAACAATGACCTAATGAACTGAATTGAATTGTACTCTCTAAGCCATGGTCAGGATGTATAAACAGTGCTGATGGTTGGGACTAAACTGAGGAGCTTTTTGAGCTTTATCTCTTATGGCAAATGAGCTGTGGAGTAGCATCTCAGAGGTCATTTTGGGTCAATATAGGAAATAGCTGGACTCTGGGATCTTGAATGTGTGCGTATGGAAGGTGTCCTGGGTGGGGATGGGGTAGGCAGTGTGTTGTCATGGAAGGAACTGAGGACATGGGGTCAGATGGACTTTGGAATCCAGCCTTAGTACTAACTCACTGTGGGGCCTTTGGCCATTTGTCTCGTCAATACATTAGTGTCTGAGATTCATCACCAAAAGAAATGCTAAAATCTACCTTTAGTGGTGTTGCGAGAATCAAAGGAAGCATCTGGCATGTGGGAGACAGCACATTTATTTCCCTTCCCTCTCTTCTCTTGTCAATAAGAGAGTCTCAAACTTTAGAGTAACATACAAGCCACCTGGGAGATGCAGGCCTTGCCTTACCGGCAAGAATCTGAGCCAGGAGCCTGCAAACAGGACCCAGAAATCAGCATATTTAAATAGGGCCACAGGTGATCTGATGAGTTGATCAGACAACCACACATTGAAAAACATTGTCCTGGAGGACATTGAACTAGAGAAGAAAATAGATGGCAAAGGATAAGATCTCAGATGAATAGCAGGGGTCTTTTTCTGGCTATTTTATTATCCAGGTGGATGAGGAGGGGTTGTTATGAGCAGCCAGACTACTTTCCAGAGATGTCGGTCACAGTGGCCTGAGGCCAGTAAACCACATTTATAGCAAAAGCCTGCTTTTTCAGATGAATCAATGTAATCTTCTTGTGTAAGGCCAAGGAAACTGAGGACCATGGAAATTGTGCTTTACCCAAATCCATAGATGTTCCTTCATTTGTTGCTTGATTGGTTCATGTATTCATTCATGAAATGAATTGCCTGTTACATGAAGCTTACATCATGTACGTGTTCTCTGCACTCAAAAACAGACGTTAAATGTAACAATTTGAATCTCTACAAAGGATAACAGTACAGAATGCGAGGAAAGTATAAACTGGGCAGTAGAAGTAACAAGTTCTATAGCTGCAGGAATACAGGAGATGTGGGTCCAGAAAGGTTTACTGGAGCCCTTGGCAACCAGGTTGGGACTTGAAAAGGGGGTTTGATTTGAATTGACAGAGCAGGAGGAGGGCATTCCAGCTTTCTCCTTTCATTGAGTACCTCTTTTTTGTGTATTGTTTTGTGAGTTATCACATATCCTTTAGTCTGTTTTTAGACGTGTTACTACATTTTGTTGTTATTCAAACTTTATTGTTAATTATAATCTATTCTATTTTGGGGGAAAGCTGGGCACTCCTTTATTTCTTCTTTCTAGACAATTTTTTTGGTAATTTCACCTGCATATTTTCCCAAGTACATTTCAGAATGAATTTCTGATGTTCTAAAAAAAAAATCCATTAGCATGTATGAAGCATCTGATGTGATCAATTAATTAAGGAAGAATTAAAATTGCTCTAATACATAGTTTTCCTGTTTAAAAACTTTTTAAACTGCTTTCAGGCTTGGCTAGGTACAGGCCTAGCCTGCTGGATAAGCTTGTGCAGCCACAAAGCATGTGAGGCTGAGATTTTTCTCAAGAATGAGTCGCACTGTTTATCCAACCTTGGTGACCCAGAGGAATATTATCACCACAAAGCCAGGAGAGTTCTATCTCTAGAACTTTCTGCCCCACAATGACAACCCTAATTGACAGGATTAAACTACGGACTGTTACGAGGCACCAGAATGATAAAGTGTGTCTCCCAGCCTGATTCTCAAATCAGGTAAAAAGAAAAAGAGAGCCAAGTTCAGCCTGTCTGTGTCCTGAGGCTGCCTGGCTCTGCAGGTCTCCGGAAAGTGCTCTGGTCAATTACCTGGGTATCCGTGGAGACGCTTGTTAAAGAGAAAAAGGACTGACATGTATTTAGCTCCTGTTATGTGCCAAGTGTTTTACAAATGTCAGTCTTTAAACCTCACAGCTGCTCTGTGTTTAGGTATACTCTCTACCTCCTTTTCCTCTTTCTTCTTCCAACAATCCCATAGGTAATACGTATTATTAAATTAAGAGTTAAAGGTTAATTAAATTGCACATTGGCACAGAGCAGTCACTGATCTATTTGACTCCAATGTCTATGCCTTTCTTCATCTACTGCACTATTCAGCCCCAATACCAAGCCCAAGAAGGCACAAATACAGACACGCATCAGTGTACAAACACCTGTCTACATACAAACAGACGTATGTATTGTCCAAAACCCTGGGAGATCTGAGCTCTCATTAAGGAAATAATGACTGAGTTTTCCAGGAGAAAGAATATGCATAAAATCTTGCAACGTGGTGGTCTCAGGAGTGTGCTGGAGCCTTCTTGTACTGGCTTGCAAGCGTCGGTTGTTAAATTTTCAGGAATTTTGTGAGCTTGTTGTTAAGCCCAGCCATTATTAGAAATATATAAACTTACAATTAATTAAATTTTATTAAAACAAATGTCATTCTTACAACTCAGTGCTTACTAATATTTTATTACACTTTACTTTACACTTTGAGGTAGAAATACTGTATAACAGTATGCTGCTGTGTACACTGCCTTCCAACTGACATTCAGTGACATTTTGTTGGTAGTTTGAGTTTGGCCGTGGGAATTGTAGCCACACTGTGGAAATCAGTAAATATTACCAACCAGGGCATAGTTTCTCCAGGAACCAGTTGTTATACATTCACCAACACACCGCTGGGCAGTCCCCATACAGGTGTTGTCATGAAATAAACAATCTGCAAGGACTAATGAATATCTTCCGTAAGCCCACTAGTGCCAGCCACTCAATAGAGACTTGGTTGGGAAGTCAGAAAAAAACAGAAAGTCTGTTGGAATGTTGGTGGGCTGAGTAGTAAAGACTTGTTCTTTCACAAAATTGTGGCACAAAGCCTCTTGTGTGAGCTTGACAGTGACCCTGAAAGGTACAGCCTTTGCCCTCAAGGAAAACTAAGCCTAATTTCTTGTGCTTACAGTGACAGAAGCCCTGGATTGTGTCTAATGCTTTTTCCAGAATACTCTTCTTCCTGGGCCTCAGTGCTAATGGCCAAGAGAGGGCAGCCCGGGCTGGTGAGGTGTGTGGACACACACACACAGCAGGTTGTGGAACATGGTATCTGGCTGGCTTTCTTTAACTCACTCTGTGTGATTCCTGATTCTGAGCTCTGCCAGCCCATTGTCAGGGTGTGTACACTGTTTTATTCCAGGCAACCTTCACAAAAGGTCAGATTTACCTTCATGGGAATAAGGTATCTGGAAGTGAGTAATTCAGAATAATTGGGAAGAGGTTCAGAAACAAAACTCATGGCCTCAAACGTAAAATCATTCCTCTACTCTAGTGCCAAGAGAAGGAACCATAAAGTAAGTTTGAAATTTTAAGGTAAATATGGTCTTAGGGAATCTCAAACTTGGTGGGTCAATACCCATGACAGGAATATAGGTAAGATTTCTTTGGATATTATTTGTATTCTTCAATTATTTTTGTAAAAAAAAAAAAATTAGAAAGTGACTCATGTCACTGTAAAAATTTTAAACAATATTCAAGATTATAAAGCTAAAAAGGGAGTTGCTTCTTATCCCAACTTTCCTGGGATAATCACAATGATGTGTATCCTTCCAGAACTTTATCTACATACACATACGCACACGCACACGCACACACACACACACAAACCCATCTACATGATTTGAAAATTTTTAGGTAAAAATTTGGATCATACTATCTGTATAAATAGTTTGGTGCCTTGTTCAGTTCACAACATATCTTAGAGATCTAACCCATGCTTTGGGTGTACATTAGAGAATTCAATTGTGTCAACGTACCATAATGTATTTAAACAGCTCTCTATTGAAGAACATTGGCGTTTTCTTCAATGATTTGCAACTAAAATAATATAGTAAATAAGCATCCTTATAAATACGCTCCTGTGAACGTGTGTAGCTATGTCTGTAGGACAGCTACCAAGGAATGAAATTGTAGGGTCAGACTGTATGTGCATCTACACTTTCGATTCTGTCAAATTGCCCTTCCAAAGAGTTGTACCTGTTTATACTCCCACAACCTTATAGTAAAGTACCTTTCCTCCCCCATCCTTACCAACACTTTATATGAACAATCTTAAATTTTGGCCCAACTCAGGTGAAAACTTGTATCTTGTACTTATTTTATAATTATTTGACATTGTTTTCACATTTTTTTGTATTTCTTCTTTGAATTTCCTGTTCATGGCCTTTGCCCATTCTCCTCTTTATTTGAATGACTTTATTTTACTGATTTGTATGAGTTCTTTATATAGAACTTTTTAGATCTTTATATATTAGGGAATATATTAATGTTTCATTATACGTTACAAATATTTTCTCTCTTCCGTTTATCTTTTAACTTTATTAGAGCTATATTTTTGGCCATGTTAACATTCTTTTGTAGAAAAATCTGATCTGTTCCTTCTGGCTTCTGGGTTTGGGGGTCTTGTTTTGGATATTTTTTAAAGGCTGATAAGGTAAGGGAAAGCCTTAAGGAGAAGCCTTGAAAGTCTGACTAATTAATGTCAAAAAATAATAACTAGCATTTACTTAATACTTTACTAGATATTCTATTATATGCAGAAGCAAAACCTCAAAAACGATTTTCCAGTAAGATTAAGAAATGTATTTTCACAGATCAGGAAAGAAAATGATGCAGGGTAGAAAGCTGCTGTAAACATGTATGGGAATGGAGTAAGGGAGGTAAATGGGAAACGGAAAGGGTGCCTTGATGTACGCGTTTCATCGTTCGCTCTGGAGCCAAAATTTAGCACTGGCTTATTCTGCCTTTATTTGCCACATAAAAAGAAAAGAAAGAGAATTAGAAATCTGTCAAGTGCTCTGTGTTTGAAAAGTGACCACTATATTTAAGGCCAGGTCTATCCCAGTTTTCCCTTTCTAACACACGTTTAGAAAAATGTGTACGACATTCCTGTAAAGGGACCAAAATGGGAGCTGGTTGCGGCTTAAGTTCTTTAAATGGAAACAAACAATGCTGTTTTTCTGGAAGGAATTAGTCATTCTCTGAGAAACCTAGGGCATGTTTATTGGTTCTCTAAGCATTATTTTGTCTTTACTTAAAATATTTAAATCCGTATGCTCCTTTTGCCCTGAGATAGTTTTTCTTTTTACTTGAACTCCCATCAATGACCAAAGCAACCGTGAATGTACCAGCAATTATTAACTATCATTCCTCAACCAGATAACTCAAGTCTAATTATTCAGAATACCTTGTTTTAAATAGGACTCCCAGTACATGGGTATATAATTGCTTGAAATATCTCATAATAGAACGAGAAGAAAGAAAAGAAAAAAACATTCATTTTCAACATTTTAGGATCCCATCTGTAAGAATTACAGTGTAGAGCAACGAATGCTCAGACAAGACTGTAAAAGCAGTTACTACGGAGAGTATTGAGGGTAAGAAAAAAAGAGCATTGCAGGAGGCAGGCTGCATAGTAAAATACAAGGTAAGATAATTGGACAGGAAGCAAAAAAACCAATACTTCTGATGCCAGGTGTCTATATGCCATTGCCTAGACAATGGGCAATAAAGAAAGTGAACTTGCTGTCTGGCACCCAGAATTAAGTATGACCTCATGGGCATTCCTGAGACTTGATGTGGAGACTCGATGATAGGAATGGAAGGATAAACGTTGTCCAAGAGACAGAGACTATTAGGAAGATAAATATATGAGTAGAAATTCAAAAACTGAGGTCAGGACTGTGCTGGAGAATATCTGGGTACAGACAAGGGGAGAGAGGGTCAGAAACAGCCCAGAGGTGGGCACCACCCACCCAACTTAGTGGGCAACCTGAACTGTTTGACCATTATACTGAGTCTCCTCCAGCCCATAGACATAGGTGTAGGTCGCAGATGCCATACTAAGGAGTTCTGTCTCTACTCGGTGGAGAACCACCTAAATTTTTGAGGGGAAGGTGGCCTGTTGGGGGTTATATTTTAAGAAGACAGGGTGGAGATTATTCTCTGAACTAGGGCAGCAGCAGTGGATATCCTAGAAGCATTGATACATACATATTGTATGCCAGGCAGGCTGCACAGTGGGCCCTGGAGATGCAGAGTGTAGAGACAAACATCAAGTGCGTGCTACAAAGTGACATGCAAACTGGGAAACAATGGGATGTACAGGAAGGAACAGTTTGTTCTGCTGGGGGCTGGTTGAGGGGCCCCTTCAGAGAGAGTGATATCTGAGCTAGACCTTGGAAGAATAAAAATATGTTACCAAAAAAAAAAAAAAAAGTTACAGACGTGGGGGAGGTGTGAAGGTGTGGGCGGTCCAGGCAGAGGGAACAGTGTGGATAAAGGCACAGAAGCATGAACATGCCTGGCATATTCTGGAAAGAGTGAGTAGCTCCAGGTGTGAGCACAGGGCATTGGGCTGGGGCCTGGGTGGCTGGAGAGAGGTGGCCTGGCTGTGAAGATCCTGTAAGGCCTTCTGGCAGCAGTGGGGAGCTTTTAGAGGGTTTTCAGCAAGGCTGAGACTGCTCAGACTTAGGTGAATCTGCAAAGACCAAATCTGGCCAAAGTGCAGAGAGTGCATGGGGTATGAGAATTTAAAGGCAGGCAGGGCAGTTAAGAAAGCATAGCCTGTAGATGAGTGAGTGCTAAGTCCTGAGCTAAGTAAGGCAGAGGTAATGGAAATAGAAAACAGGAAACAGATGGATGAAATAGAACTTGGTGACTAACTAGAGATGGAACATGAAAGGTCCTGACCCATTGGGTAACCTATGATCCATTAACTTAAAGGCAGAAATAAGGGAGGGGGAACATAGGGGGCAGGGCTGAGTCTGATCTGGGACATGATGAGTGTTCCAGTTATCTATCGCAGCACAATAAATGACTCCAAACGTAGTGGCAAACGATAGTGATCATTTTATTATACTGTGGGCATGGCTCATGTCTGTTCCCTATCTGGGGCCTCCGCTGGAGACTGGGGATGACTCAGGACAGGAAGGCTGGGACACCCTCCAGATGGCTGGGACAGGAAGAGCTAGAGTGGCAGGAGCCGCTTCCAAGTTGAGTTTTTCATTCATGTATCTGGCACCTCAGTGGAGAAGACTGGAAGGCTGGGCTCAGCCCAGGCTGGTGGAATACCCGCATGCAGCCTTCCCTGCACAGCAGCCTTGGGGAAGTCAGACTTCTTACATGGTGGCTTACTGTGGACAGTGGCCTTTTATGACCTAGCCTTAGAAGCCTGAAGCATTCCACATGCGTCATCTCATTTATTCCTCACTAGGACCATCTGATGTAGCTGTTTGGTTATCATCATCTAACAGATGAAGGAATGAGAGGTTAGGTGACATTCTCAAGGTCACACAGCTGGAAGGTGACTGAGCTGGAACTCGGAAACCTGCTCTGCTTCTTCCCTAGACTCAGCTCTTCCCACGGCAGCCAGCACAGCTGCTCCCCAAGTAAGAGCTCACTCCTGCGCCCACCCACACTGTGGGATTAGCTTCCTGGCAAAGCCACTGTGTTTCTGGCACTGATGTCGTCCTCCCGGGAGACGCCGCCGTGGCTACCTCGGCCCTCGCCCACCACCGGCATGTCTGAAATTTACTAGAGGCGAGAAGCTGACAACTGTGACAGCAGGTGTGGCTCCTGCAGGCACCGGGCCTCCCTGCTTGAAACTCCCAGACTGTCGCATTTGCTCTGGCACGGGGGTGGGGTGAAGCCAATAGGAACTGGGGATTGGACGCATCAACGTACTCTCTGCTCCCTCCGGACCCAGCACCAGAGCAGATGCCAGGCCCAGGTGTCCCTGACCCCTTTCCAAGCATAGATGGCTGTGGAGGTTAGGGGTGCTGAATAAGATAGGCCTGCCTTTCCCCTAAAAACCCAACAGAAGCCAGCACCCTGGGGAAGTCTGGCAGCCCCCAGTGGTGGTCGCGGCTGGGTGGTACCTCTCACTCCCTGGGGGCTGCGGCCCAGCTTATACTTTTCCCAGTCTCAACCCACCCCATCTTCCTATTTGGAGGACTCAAAATCGGACAAGGAAATATTCAGAACAGTGAGGGGTTTTCTCTTCCTCCTTGAATAGCCTAAAACATGGATGCATCTGTGAGAAAATGAATCTCTCAGCCCAGCAGAGACCCTGAAACCGTGGGGAAAGGAATAACAATGTCCGCTGCTTTCTGTTAAAGGTCACTCTCTAGGCCCTGAGGAATTTTTCCTGAATTACAAAGGAGGAACAGATCAAATGCCTGTCATAACACACTTCGGAAAACAAGGAGCAACCAGAAGTTTCCATTCATCTAAGGAATCTTTGAAAATCCTGCCTTGGGTGGAGTGACATTTGGTAACAATAAAAACAGCTCCCTTGGCAGGCGGCCCTGGGTACGGCCAGAGCTGACCGGTGGACTGTCCCTCCAGGGATTGGGCCTCACCTCTCAAGGCTTTCAGGAAGTTCCCAAGAACGTCAGGAACCCTGTCTGGTCTTGCCGAGTCCCAGCCCAACCTCCACCCAGGCTTCCTCTCCACCCACATCACAAGGGAAAGGGCCTTTGAAACAGAACTTTTTTTCTTCTAAAGCCCAGTGGGGCTACTTCACCTTTCCCCACAGTTTAAGCTGCCTAGGAGGGGTCACCAGGCAGAACTCTCTCACAGATTGTGTGTTTCCAACAAGTTACTTGGGTTCCAGCCCACTTCAGATTCTGAGAGGTGGAATCCTGGATGGCAAACCCAGAAAACATCAGCTGTGCAGCAACAGGTCTGAGTTAATAAATTGCTGCTCTTCTTTACATGGTTTTTTTTTTACAAAGCACTAAAATAACAACTAATATTTTGAAAAGAAATAGGTACTTTTAAAGGACTATGCAAAGTTATTTTAATAATTAACCTCTCATGATTTCCACAACATTTTTGTACAGGTAGTAGGAAATTTTACCTCCTTTCCCTCTCCCTTCTCTGAAAATGTAATTTTGACTTTTTTTGATAGCTGGCAGCACTGAATTATAATATAGGACTAAAGGAGCAGAGAATTACCAGGTGTTTTTGTACTGTGTGAATTTACTGGTTATAATGTTAGAAGCAAGATGAAGAAAGGAACTTCCCACTCGACCATCCGGCAGCGGGACACCCTTCGTTGCTGTCACTGAATTCTTTTAGACTCTAGCAACTTAGGTGTGATTGGTGTGATGAGAAATGTCAGCATGACACTGACTTACAAACTACCCTGTGGCCTAGGAAGGAATGTATTTCATATATATATGAAAATAAGTGCATTCAGTAGTATTCTTTTTTCTCCTTTTAAAACAGTGCTTCACTGTAACCAAGGAATTGTCCTAGTTATTTAAACAACCATTTTTATTTGCCTATTAAAATTTTCATAGAATCATGACTTCAAAGATGTCATGAAACCTCACATCTGTCTGATGCTTTACGAATTTTTTTTTTTTTTTTTTTTTTTTTTTTTTGTGGTAGGCGGGCCTCTCACTGTTGTGGTCTCTCCCATTGCGGAGCACAGGCTCCCGACGCGCAAGCTCAGCGGCCATGGCTCACGGGCCCAGCTGCTCTGCGGCATGTGGTATCTTCCCGGACTGGGGCACGAACCCGTGTCCCCTGCATCGGCAGGCGGACTCTCAATCACTGAGCCACCAGGGAAGCCCGCTTTACGAATTTTAAAGCACTTTCCAATCAATTTTTGTTTCCAGTTTCATCCTCAAGATCACCTGTGACTTAGGCAGAGCTGAATATAATTGTTCTCACTTCATGGAATAGAAAACTGATGTTTATATAGATGAGATAACCTGCTCCAAGACCTGCCTTGGTTAGAAATCAGGTTTTTCGGCATTTGGTTCAGGTTTGGTCCAAGCTGCCTCCCCAGAAATGTTCAGGATTTTTTTTTTTTTTTAGCGTTCTGAGAAGGGATTACTGTCAGATGATTCTAGTCAAAGTGTCTGTAAGTCTAGGATCATTTCACTTCAGACACACACCACACAAATTCTTGAACATTTTGCCTGTGTCAATTTAATTTTAGTTTTTGGTAAACTGAAGATGTAAGTGCTTATTATGAGAGGAGCATTATTCTGCGAGCTGGTATGACAGTTGAAGTTTCTCGTGGCCAGTTGTGCTTCACGTGCCTGAGGTACGAGGCACCACAGGCCAATAAGGAACCTGAGAGTGATTGAGTAGCTCCTGAGGAAGCTGGGACTTGGTTTTGAGAGGGTTCAAGGTTTCCCAGAAGATTAGAAGGACGGTTGGGCTAGATTTGATTGAGCCACCCTGTTGGAGCTGGAATCAGTAATCCCAGGTGGGCAAGGGGGCAGCAAAGAAGGGAGTAACGTGACAGGGAGACACCTCAGGCTCACTCTTGGTGCTCTCCTGACCAGGTCCCACGTGTGGGAGACAAAGGGGATGACAGCCAAGAGGTGATGACTCACTTCAGAGGGAAACCCCTCCCTCTCCCCTTCCCAGTTGAGAGGCCAGAATCTCTAAGAGGGCTGGTGTGATGAGATAAAGGCCTTCTTAGAGGATGCTTACTTGGGGCTTAAGTATGAGTCTGTATTTTATTTAACGAGCCCTGTATATTTAATGTCTCTGAATTATATCTTTAGAAGGGACCTGAACTCCAGAGCTTTCTGTAGATTTAAGCACTGCCTATTGTCTTTTTTGTAATAACAACTTCATTGAGATATAATTCACATGCAATAAAAATGCACCTTTTTAAAACTGAAGTATAATTGATTTACAATGTCGTATTAGTTTCAGAAGTACACCACAGCGATTCATATATATATGTGTGTATATACTTTTCCAGATTCTTTTTCCTTATACGTTATTACAAAATATTGAGTATAGTTCCCTGTGCTGCACAGTAGGTCCTTGTTGGTTATCTATTTTATATATAATAGTGTGTTTATGTTAAACCCAAACTCCTAATTTATCCCCCCCACCCCCAATTCACCATGTTAAAGTGTAGAATTCAGTGCTGTGCGTTGATCACCGCTATCTAATTGCAGAACGTTTTCATTACCTCAGAAAAAACCTCTTACCTTGCAGTCAGTCCTCACTCCCTCTCTCCCAGCCCCAGCCCCTGGCAACCACTAATCTCCTCTTTGTCTCTGTGGATTTGCCTATTTGGGACATTGCCTACAAATGGAATCATATAACTTGTGGCCTTTTCTGTCTGGCTTCTTTCACTTAGCATAATATTTTCAACATTTGTCCATGCCGTAACATGTATCTGTACTTCATTTCTTTTTATGGCTGATAAATCTTCCATTGGATGCGTATACAGATGGCCCCCAGCTTAAGCGTTTTTTGACTTTAGGTGGTGTGAAAGTGATACACATTCAGCAGAAACCATCAGCCACAGGATCACAAGGGTAAACAACCAATGCAGGTACAACCATTCTGTACCCATACACCCATTCTTTTTTTACTTTCAGTATAGCATTCAATAAATTACATGAGATATTCAACACTTTATTATAAAATAGGCTCTGTTAGATGATTTTGCCCAATTGTAGGCTAATGTAAATGTTCTGAGCACCTTTAAGGTAGACTGGGCTATGATATTCGGTAGGTTAGGTTTATTAAATGCATTTCGACTTTTATTTTCAACTTAAGATGGGTTTATTGAGACTTAACACCACTGTAAGTCAAGGAAGATCTGTACGGCATTTCGTTTATTCAAAAATTGATGGATATTTGGGTTGTTTCTGCCTTCTGCCTCATGAATAACACTGCCAGGAACATTTGTGTACACGTTTTTGTGTGGCCATGTTTTCAGTTTTCTTGGGTATATACCTACGAGTGGGATTGCTGGGTTGTATGATAACTCTGTGCTTAACTTTTTGACGAACCGCCAAACTGTTTTTTACAGTGGCTGCACCATTTTATAAACCCACCGGCAATGAATGAAGGTTCCAATTTCTCCACATTCTCAACAGCACTTGTCTTCTTTTTGATTTTACCATCCTAGGGGCTATGGAGTGGCTTTTCATTGTGGTTTTGGTTTGCATTTCCCTAATGACCCAAGATGTTAAGAATCTTTTCATGTGTTTATTGGCCATTTATATAGCTTTCTTGGAGAAATAGTTATTCAAATCCTTTGCCCATTTTTTAAATGGGCCTTTTTTTTTTTATTGTTGAGTTTACAAATTGTTTATGTTTTGGATGAAAGTCTCTCATATGATTTGCAAATATTTTCTCCAGTGGGTTGACTTTTTACTTTCTTGATGGTGTTCTCTGAAGCACAGATGCTTTAAATTTTGATAAAGTCTGACTTGTCTATGTTTTCTTTTGTTCCTTGTGTTTTTGGTGTCTTATCTAAGAAACCATTGACTAATCCAAGGCGATAAAGATTTATACCTATGTTGTATTTTTACAAGTTTTATAGTTTTTGCTCTTACAGTTAGATCAGTGATCCATTTTGAACTGATTTTTGTTAGGTATAAAAAAGAGGTCCAGCTTCATTCTTTTGCATTTGGTTATCCAGCTGTCTAGCACCATTTGTTGAAAAGACTATTCTTTCCCCTTTGAATTGTCTTGGCATCCTTCTTGAAAATCAATTGACCATAGATGTGTAAGTTTATTTCTGGAATCTCAATTCTATTCCATGGGTCTATATGTCTATCCTTATCCTAGTACCACACCGTCTTGATTTACTGTAGCTTTGTGGTAAGTTTTGAAACTAGGAAGTGTGAGTACTTACTTTGTTCTTGTTTTTCAAGATTGTTTGGCTATTCTGGGCCCCTTGCATTTCCATATGAATTTTGGGATCAGCTTTGATTTCTGCAAAAGAAGGCATCTGGGATTTTGAAAGGTACTGTGTTGACTCTGTAAACCAGTCTGGGGAGTGTTGCATTTTAACAATATCAGTTGTACCAATCCATGAACATGCACATTCTTTCCACTTATTTAGATCCTCTAATTTCTTTCAACAATATTTTATTGTTTTCAGTTTAAAAGACTTGCAATTTTTTGATACACTTATTCCTAAGTGTTTTATTCTTTTTGAGAGTGGGATGGAAATAGAGTGAGTTAAAACACCACAAAGCTCACTGTTCTCACAGAGATTCAGTCATTTTTATTGAATGACTGCTCTTCCAGTTATTGTAAACCTTTGATTAATTTTCAGAGTTTTGAAATAGTTGATTTTAACCACTTTTGCCAGTGTTCTCATTTCTTTCATAGAGGAATAGATTTTCTGAAGTCTTTTCTCTGACATACCAGAAATCAGAACTGTCTCTTATTTATACCACTGCCTTATTTTGGTTTACCTGCCTGGTCTCTGAGGACATTTGAGGTATAGAGGCAGGTGACTCAAACAAAGAGGTATGATGCAGAAGTTCATTGAGTCACAGGGCATCTTGGTGGTTGTCAAGGTTATATTAACAGACAGATATATTGGGCTAAAATTCCCATTACTGAGGCCACAGATAGAGTGGTGTACCTGAGACGTGGTTTAACTAGAAGTTGTTCCTCAGTGAACTGAAATTGAGAGAGCCATCAAGTGTCCAGTAATAAGGCATGGTTTTCATGTTTCTTGTGAAGGCTCAAACCAAGAGGAATATCATCCCAAATCTAAGAATGACAAATGCATTTCAAATGTCAACTTTAATCAATGCATAGTTACAACCTGGAGCTCAGTGCTGAGAAGATTCTGTGATCATATGTGATAGTGCCAATCACTGTATCAGTCTGGTCCAGCTAGATAATAATGGCCACTCAAACAGGGTGAATGTGGAGAATAAAGGGATTATTTAGGAAGCTGTGGGCAGAGTTGAAAGAAGTCAATAAGTTGAAAGAAGTCAGTATGATACATATGCTGTATCATAGCCAGAAATAGTGACTACTACTTCAAGGCCAAAAGGACCTTTGATAGGATTGATTAAAGAAATGAGTTTTATCGACTCACGTAGAGTTCTTCTTCGTTTTGCCATTTCTTATACCATAACCGAGGTTAGTTGTAGTAATATCAATACTTTGTCCTTTAAAATTTCAGAATTTCTTGGTTAAAAATGCTTGGGAATATTTTTAGAGCTAAACAAATGCAATTTATTATTAACTTCTTCTATCAATCATTCCAGCTCCATCTAATGTAGTGAGAGGTTCTACATTACCAAGAAGTTTCACTATAGACTTATCTTGTTTAATCCTCACAACAAATAAATCAGCAATGCAATGTTTGAGAGCCCCCAAGACCACTTTCCCTTCTGACACTAAGTGCAAGTTCAGTGGTCCCCAAGATCACCTTTAGGTTCAATAATTTGCTAGGAGTCACAGAACTCACTAAAAGCTCTTATACTCACAGTTATAGTTTATTACAGTGAAAAGACACACATTAAAATCAGCAGAGAAAAGAGGCACATAGGGCAGTGTCCAGGAGAGATCCAAGAATGAGCTTCCAGTTGTTGTCTCCTTGTGCAGTTGTGGATAGTGTTAACTTCTATCAGTACTGCATGATAGACATACGAAATATTGCCACCTAGGATGCTTACCTGAGTTTTGGTGTCCAGAGATTTTATTGAGCTTGGTCATATAGCCATTGTTGACTGCCTGCATGGCTGACCTTAGTCTCCAGCCCCTCCAGAGATCAAACTAATATTGCGTAGCCCAAGACACCCCTCAATAAATCACACTGTTGCATAGACCATCTGGCATGGCCCAAGGTTCCCAGGTCAACAAAGATACTCTTACCAGGCAGGATATTCCAAGGTCACTTAGAAGTGACCTTACAGGAGAGCCCAGTCCTATTTTTAGGCAAGGTTAATCCTTCACTACACAAAGATGTAGGGTTATAGAATCCTAATTTAAAAAAACAGAATGAAGGAAACCCTTAAGGCAGGCAGACATCTGATAGGGATTTTCCTTTTGTGCTTATAGCTCAGTGATACTTTAGTGTATATAAGAATTACTATACACAAAATTTTGTATACTAGACATCCTGGGCTACATGACGGACTTTCAAAGGACTTTTTCCTTTACAGCTTAACTTTTAAAAATACCTTCTTGGGACTTCCATGGTGGTCCAGTAGTTAAGAATCTGCCTTCTAGTGCAGGGGAATGTGGGTTCAATCCCTGGTTGGAGAACTAAGATCCTACATGCTGCAGGGCAGCTAAGCCCGTGTGCTCTAGAGCCTGCATGCCACAACTACTGAGCCCATGTGCCGCAACTACTGAGCCCGCATGCTCTAGAACCCACATGCTACAACTAGAGAGAAGCCCCACATGCTGCAACGAAAGATCCCACATGCCTAAATGAAGATCCCGCATGCTGCAACTAAGACCTGATGCAGCCAAATAAACAAAAATATTAAAAAAAAAAATAAAAATACCTTCTCACTATACCCAGCTCCCACCACAATGAAATACATAAGCAGCTGCTACTATAAAGAAACAAAAACAAAGGAAACAAAAACAACCTACATAATGAAATTGTTTTTACAGAAGAACTTAATCTGGAAACTCAACTTCTGTTAGGGCTACAATTAAGATTCTAGCCATAAAAACTCCATTAGGTCATACGTCTCTTCAACACACTTGTTTATGATTGTGAAACAAAGAGCTAAGAACTCTTGGGACCATTTGGGGGACATCTCCTTCTAGTGCAAAGTTGACTAAAGAATGAGGAAATTGTGTGACTTACAAGGTTACTGAAGAGTAAAATATTAGGCATTCTTAATCTACAGAATTAAAAAAGATAGTTTACAGAGTCATTCGAAGAAAGTTTTATAATAAAGAAGTCAATCATTACAAGCAAGTAAAAAGTAACATGTTTTCTCTCTTCCTCACAAAATTCACTCTTTCAGAGATGTTTAGTGTGGTTATCCATCTCTGACTTTGTTGGGCATATAACAGCACTGGGCTCTGCCTTCCTGGCTGAAATATTATAGATCATCTTGAGATAATTTATCAACCAAAAGCATTCTCTCCATAAATCTTACTAAGTTAGCAATGAATTTCTGTGGTGGAAAGGGCTTTTTCCCCCCCTTTTACATTTTGATTTATAGCATGCCCTTTGCTGAGCTGTGTCTCTAAGAGAACAGTGATTCTCTCTAATGGTTACATGTAGCCTGTCTTCCTTACACCATGAATTCAAATACTCAGCAAAATATCCTCTTACCAATAAATATATTTGTTATATAACACATTAGTAATTAACTTGGATAATTCGCTTTTTAAGGAAACAAACCTTTGTTGCACAATAGATTAAGCCAATAGTTTCCAGACTTTGTGATTTCACAGACTAGGAAAATTCCCAAAGCTTTTTTTGGAAGAACTAACATAGAGTTGTCAAATATTTTCTTTTGCCAAGTAAAGACACTACAAGGAAAAAAAAATCCCACAGAATCTAGTATCAGAATTATTTTACAAAAGAGTATTTTTGTAGTTAATATATGAGTTAATCAGTATGATTTACTGATTTGTCTTATTTTTCTGCTTACATCCTATTTTTTCTGTCCAGGTTCAATATGTCTTTTAGTAGTAATTTCAGTGAAGGTCTGTGACGAACAAACTGCATTACTGTAAGTGATTAAAACCATGGAATCTGGGGCAGAATGCCTGTGCTTGAATCCCCATTTGGCCACTGACTAAGCTGTATGACCTTGGGCAAGTTACTTAACCTCCCTGTATATTAGTTTCATCATCTCTAATAAGGTAATATTAATAATACCTCAAAGTGTTGCTGTGGGGATTACTGAGTAAAAATATATAAAGCACTTAGTACAGTGCCTTGTAAAATTGTATTATATAGCACTTGCTATTATTATTAATCTGTATATGTCAAAAATGTCCATGTTTTGTCCTCATTCTTGAATTACAGTTTAGTTAAGCATGGGATTCTATGTTGACCATTATTTCCTTCAGTATTTTCAAGATATTACTCCACTATCTTCTTACATCTATAGTTGTGGATTGCTTTCCTTTATAGGCAAGAATCTCTTTTCTCTACTTGCTTTAAAGCTTTTTCTCTTTACACTTGATATTTTGTGGTTTCACTATTATATGTTCATGTGTGAATTTAACTTCATTTTTCTAGCTCAAAATTTTTTGCTCCTTCAAATTGAAGACTCACATCTTTCTTCAATCCTACAAAGTTATCAATTATTGTGTAAATTAGGATAAGATTCTGCTGCAAGTGATAAAAACAAACAAACAAAAAAAAGAAAAACTCTAAATCGGAGTGATTTACATAAGACAGAAGTTTCTTTTTCATATAAACTAGGCCTTCCAAATGGTGTTTGATGATGTCAGGGACTCAGGGACCCTTCTATTTTATTGTTCCACCATTCTCAGCAAGGAGAATCTCTACTCGAACTTAAACCATAACATCTGCATTCCAGTTACTAGGAAGGAAAAAGTACAGAGAAGGGCCTACCTCCTCCCTCTAAGTACATTTCCGGAAGTTGTTTCTGCTGTTTCAGTTACATCTCAGAACATAGTCATATTGTCAATCCAGATACAAGGGAAGCCGGGAAATATTGTCTTTTGTCTGGGCAGCTAAATTCCCAGCTAAAAATGGGTGATTCTATGAATAAGGCAGAGAGGGAGATTGGTTACTGGAAACAAGTAGTAGTCTCTATCATAGCCATTATTTTGGTTGCAAATTTCTCTAGTATTCCCTCTATTATGTCCTTCTGGAACTCTTAGTAACATTCTATTCTCTTTGCCTCTTTTTAATATATTTTTATCTTTTTGTGTTATATTCTGTGAGACTTCTTCAGCTCTATCTTCCAATTTACTGATGTTCTTTTAAGCTATGTTTAGTCTACTGAGTTAAGCTTTTTAAAAATTATACATTTTTATTGAAGTATAGTTGATTTACCATATTATATTAATTTCAGGTATACAGCATAGTGATTCAGTATTTTTACAGATTATACTCCATTAAAAGTTATTATAAGATAATGGCTATAGTTTCCTGTGCTATGCAATGTATCCTTGTTTTTAATCTATTTTGTACGTAGTAGTTTGTATCTCTTAGTCCCATACCCCTAATTTGCCCCTCCCCCTTCCCTCTCCTCTGGTAACAACTACTTGTTTTTGGTATCTGCGAGTCTGTTTCTGTTTTGCTATATACATTCATTTGCAGTATTTTTTAAAATTCCACATATAAGTGATATTATAAAGTGTTTGTCTGACTTATTTCACTAAGCATAATATTCTCTAGGTCCATCCACACTGCTGCAAAAAATGATATATTTTTTATCTTTAGAATTTCTATAACTTTTTCCCTGAAATATGCCTGTTATTTTTTTATGCTCTTCTGTTTTTTTCATTCTTTTATGTCTCAAATCATTTAAGCATACTTACTTCATAGTCTCTTTGCTCTACTGTCTGTAATTCTTGGGGGATGAATTCTACTAACCCACAGAAGAGATATTTCTATATTTATATACATATACACACAAATATATATGTATGTAGGTGTATATATGTGTGTGTGTGTATTTTTATCTCATCTTGGGTATTTCTTTCCATGGTGTCTCATGTGTCCAGGACTGCAGAGGGTTATTATGGAACAGTTTTGTATTTGTCTTTAACAGCAGTCTTCAGGTTTCCCTGGTTCAAGCCAGCTTTTCTGTTGCTACCTCAGCTTGGGTTTCCTGCACTATTCATGAATGCACATTTGGCCCCCACTCTTGTGGACAGCTCAGTTTGGGAGGTATGTCATGTGGTGGTAATCAGTCTGCATTCTCCCCTAATTCTAAGGCTAATGGGAGCAGATATTCTAGAGTCCTTTTCACTTCAGCAAAGCTCTTCTGAGATCCTACCTCTGCTCAGCTCCAAAGCCATTGCACTTGGAACCTCAACTCCCCTTTCAGCTTAGGTATTAACATCCCAGCCCCTAAGTCAATTTCTGATTCTACTTCTCCAGTTGCCTGTTTAGCCTCACCTCTTGCTCACCACTTTTTAGTGTTCTCTTCATTTCTGGTATTTGAGGATTTTAATTTCTTAGTTTAGTTGCAAATTTCAAATGTTTTTATTATATTTTATTGAGCATTTATCTGTGTAAGGAGTGATGAGTGCTTTCCACATCAAGTTAGTCTGTCATAGTGATAAAAAGATAAAAAGTCTGGCAAAAAGAATTTTAAATCCCCCAAAGCAGAAGAATAAAAATCTCTCAGTAAAAGTATTGAAATTATTTGCTTCAGTATACTAACCTTGTTTATTCATTTGTAATGGGCCAGCATTGCCGTGTGGGTTGACATTTAGAAATTAATGGATAGAGCATTGAGTTGTTCAGTTGGTTCAGGTCCTGGCTTTGTTGCCTGCTAATTGCAAACTTGAGGAAATTGCTTAAGTTCTCTGAGCTTATGATTAGCCATAAAATTGGCATATTATTATTTGCCCTGCTTCATATGATTATTGTAAGGACCAAATGAGACAATGGATTTGAAAATGCTTTATTTTTTTATTGAAGTATAGTTGATTTGCAATGTTGTGTCAGTTTCTGGTGTACAGCAAAGTGATTCAGATATATATATATTTTTTTTTTCAGATTATTTTCCCTTATAGTTTATTACAAAATATTGAGGCTAGTTCCCTGTGCTATACAGTAGGTCCTTCTTGGTTATTTATTTTATAGTAGTGTGTATATGTTAATCCCAAACTCCTAATTTATCCCTCACCCACCTTTTCCCCTTTGGTAACCATAAGTTTGTTTTCTATGTCTGCAAGTCTATTTCTGTTTTGTAAATAAGGTCATTTGTAGCTTTTTTTTTTTAGAGTCCACATGTAAGTGATATCATATGATATTTGTCTTTGGCTGGCTTCCTTTACTTGGTATGATAATCTCTAGGTCTAAGTTGGAAAATGCTTTAAAACTTAAAACACATCATACAAATTTATAGTATTATTAATAGCAACGTCAAGGGTTGAAAACCATTAACACATTCATTAAGATAGTTTTCAAATGCTATATGAAGTATTATGGGATTTTTGGTTTGGTTTGGTAAACTGAAAAAAAACAAAAACACTGTATCCTGGTAAATGCTATCATTCTATGAAAATACCTAATAAGGGTACTACTTGGAAACATTCAAATTTTCTTGTGAAATTTAAGAGCAGCATTTGTACTGACAGGCAGTTATAACCTTAATAGACTATGGAATTCATCGTGGAGAGATACACTCTTAGCAGTTAAAAAACAGAGACTCGAACCTGGAAGTCATCATTTCATTTTGTTATTATGTGTTTTCTCAAACAATGGATACTGAAAGTTCAATTAATATTCTGTGAGGAAACATAAACTCTTTATTTAATGCAGAGAAGATGTCCTCATATTTGAAAATGTTGAGAACTACCAACCTAGCCTATGGTAGTACTCCACTAACTGGCTCCAAACCCTCCTTGTCTCACTAAAACATATTCTCTAAGACAGAAGGATTGTATCAATCCTCCATGATTATCAGTCAACTATGATGTCTATTGCAGAGTATCTGTGATTTACTAATGGTTATAGTACTAAGTTTGCAAATAATTTACTTAAAAGAAAATGAAAGATTGACTTGAGATGGCAGACTGATCATACACCTCTACCATTTACTCTGTATTAAATCTCATAAAAATACAGGTAAATAGATGTAGATAATAAAATACAGTTTAATAGCATTGGAAAACAGAGAAACTTCCTATCAGAAGAAATACTTTTTAAATAAATTCTGAAAGATATCACCAAGAACAAAGGTTTGGAAAACAAAAATAAATGAAACAAAAGCCCAACCCATGTGGAGGTAACTGCTGGGGAGTTAAGTCTGATAGAATTACAAGCTTAGAGTCAGTGAATATTAAGAAGTGGAAAGGGCCCTGGTACATTTATCAATTTGGAAAATTAGGGAACTGCATGTGGAGCAGCAAATTAGTTATCCCCTCTTCTGTGTGCTAAGAAACGGGCAGCTGTGGTATGAACTGAATCATACACTGTAGCTAGAAAAGCAGGTGATGCCTAAGTAGCTACTAACCCCCAGGGGGATCAAAGAGCCCATCAAACAAATCATGCTCAGGTACTATCTGACTGCATATCCCAGCCCTGTTCCAAAGTCAGGCTATAGTAGACAGAAACAGCTTATACTGATAGGGATTTGGAAATATCATGCGTAAGACTGTACAGTTAAGAGTCACCACGGGCTTCCCTGGTGGCGCAGTGGTTGAGAGTCCACCTGCCGATGCAGGGGACACGGGTTTGTGCCCCGGTCCGGGAAGATCCCACAAGCCGTGGAGCAGCTGAGCCCGTGAGCCATGGCCGCTGAGCCTGGGCATCCGGAGCCTGTGCTCCGCAACGGGAGAGGCCACAACAGTGAGAGGCCCGCATGCCGCAAAAAAAAAAAAAAAAAAAAAGAAAGAAAAAAGAGTCACCAAACATTTGAGAAAAAGTACAATACAAACAAAAATTAAGAAAGCGAACAAAAGACTTTAAGCATAAGTACAATATTCTAAGAGAGATAAGAGCAGCTTTTGTATCCATAATATAGGAAGAGTCTTATGTATTAAGGAAGCATGTATAGATCTTGGAAATTAAAAATACAGTCAAAAATTTAAAATTTTAATAGATGACCTAGCATAACAATGGACATGGCTGAAAAGCAAATTAGTTAGTAGAAAGTTAGTGCCAAGGGATTCTTGCATTACTTAGTGGTAAAGTACGATGAGAAGGATAATGAGAGAAAAGTTAAAAGACCTAGATGATAGATCCAAGTGTTCATTCTGTTAGTAGCTGTCCCAGAAGGAAAGAGAGAGAATGGAGGGGATGGAAATAACAGAAAAAGCTACAGGATAAAATTTTCCAGAATGGAAGAAAGATAAGAATCTTCAAACTGAAAGTATTTTAATTCTTTTCTCTCCAGTTGTGAAGTTTTAATCATTCTCTTTGTTGTACTGTTGTACTCTTGCTCAGTCTGATTTTCTTCTTTGTGTGATTTGTAGTTTTTGTTTGTAACCTTGCCTTTATCAGGGACTGTTTCTTCTGTGGATTGTGGAAATATCTTTCCGGGGGTGGGGGTGTGTGTTGCATTTGCTTTTGTCAGGCACCTCAGTGGTATCCCCAGCAGGATTATTTTTTATGTTAATTTTCTGTCATATGAGATGACCTGCATGTAAACTCATGTTTCAAATTGGAATGTGGTGCAAGCTTGAGGTTTTACTTTCTCGCAAAGATTTATTCATTATCTATAGCTCTAGGCAGAGGCAAACTTTCTTGCTAACAGTTAAGTGAGTGGAGTTCTTCCAGTATGCCTTGTACCAAGATAGCAGCTATTCCAAAGTTCTAGCTTTATGCAGGTTTCAATGCCATCTCTCTATTTTGGAGGCCATAAATTTCCATCTCTGTTCCAATGTGAATTAAAATTCAAGTTCATAGTTTTTTTTTTAAAATAGTGTACACTTTTTAAAAAATATTTTTTCAAGTCCCTAGCCTGTAAGACCTCTCTCCAGATCTGCTAGCAACCTCCATTCCCTTCCCCCACTCACATCAAAGCTTGTGTTATTGCTCCAGTTATATAGTATATCTATATGATGGAAGACTATGCTGCTGTTAAAATAATGAGGTAGTCTACATGTGTTGACAAGAAAAGATCTTCAAGATATATATTGATACATAAAATTAGCAAGTTCTTTATTTTGAAACATGAGGGTTTCCCTGTTTTGTGAGCTGGGCTGCATGTTTATTTATTGTTTCATTTTATTCAGCATTTCAAGGTGTTTGTAATGAAAGGGGTTCACTATTTGCCTTAATCTGCCATGTTGTAAGAACCAAAAGTTCCCAATACACAAATATTTAATAATGGCATTTATTTGTTTGCAGTCTATTAAAATGTCTTTAGTGGAGGAATAAAGATACACCTGTAGTCTTACCAGTACTATAGATAATAGTGTACAATGGATATGTTCCCATGGAAATTTGTTGGGCATGTAAATACTCTTTGGGGCAACAGAGGAATACTTCACCTACTTCCACTTGTGTGCAACATAACACAGCTTATAGTAGATACATTTTTGGCACACCAAAATGTACCAAATAGAATAACTGGTAGAATTACCCATACCAAACTCTGCCAAAAAGCAAAGGTTGAGTTAGTGCTAAAAAAAATTTAAATAAAATAGAAATCAATTTAGGAAATATTTTGATATTCTGTGTACTCATGCCTTTCAATTAAAAGTGTGTGTGTGTGGCTTCCCTGGTGGCGCAGTGGTTGAGAGTCCACCTGCCGATGCAGGGGACACGGGTTCGTGCCCCGGTCCGGGAAGATCCCACATGCCGCGGGGCAGCTGGGCCCATGAGCCGTGGCTGCTGAGCCTGCGCGTCCGGAGCCTGTGCTCTGCGGCGGGAGAGGCCACAGCAGTGAGAGGCCCGCGTACAGAAAAAAAAAAGAAAAATGTGTGTGTGTGTGTGTATCTTGTACTGGGAGAAAGGTTTTTAGTTTTTACACTCTTAATTGTATATAGAAGGGTTCAAAGTTTTAGAATAAGGAGGAGAATTCAAGGTTATAGGAGAATGTTATCCTTAAATTGAAATTTTAATTATAGTAATAGTGATAATGTGATTACATTGATCACTGATCAATGTGTATGATCTCATGCTCAATATCCTTACGAAGTTACTATTATCCTAATTTTACAGATGAGGAAACTGAACTCTAGAGAGGTTAAGTAATTTACCCAAAGTCACACAGCCTCTATGTGGTGAAGCCCAAATTCCAGCCCCAGTTTGATTCTAGAGCCATGGCTAGAAACAATCTAACATAGAAATATGTCTCATATCCATCACTCATTGGAGACCACACTTAAATTTTTGGTGTATTTTATTAACTTTTTTCATTTTCCCATTTACGTAAGTTGTCATTTTTGAGGTTATTGATAACAGAAAAAGCAAATGTGAGGGCCTGTATGATGATTCTGAAATCGTCTACATTCTAAGGACTATGTTTTTATTTGAAGAAGGTAGTTTATCCTGGTTTATCCTGACTTTTTATTGGTGGACTTAAAGAATCATGCCTGATGAGAAGAGCTTTTACTGCAGTTATTTGAAAGACGTCTGTAGTCTTCTCCCTTCTCTCAAGACTTCTGGGACATGTGTTGGCTGCCTCTCTGACGTCTGTTTCTGATAAGTGAGTTTTAGTCTCTAACAACTCCTGGGAATTTTGTCGGCAGAGACCGGGTGAGATCATTTTGCTTTCCGCTGAGTTTCCTTTCTCTGTTTTTTTG
Organism: Globicephala melas; assembly: GCF_963455315.2. Taxonomy (NCBI): domain Eukaryota; kingdom Metazoa; phylum Chordata; class Mammalia; order Artiodactyla; family Delphinidae; genus Globicephala; species Globicephala melas. Next base: position 44,746,008 of record NC_083325.1, read on the forward strand.
GACTGTTCTGATGAGCATGACCCTGGAGCATTCAGTAATACCTCTGTTCTCTTAGGAACTGTTGGCCTACTCCCTGGTTTTATCTCTGTCTGCACAAAAACTCCATGTCGCTGGAAAGGAAAACAAAGTTGACATTAACCAGGGCACACAAGTTGCTGGAAGATGCAGCTGTGACCTGAGTTCATGTATTAGCTCAAGTCCTGATTGAAGCAGGCATTTATTTCTCTGCCTCTTCATTGGCTGTCACCTTAGTTCGAAACTGAAGACAGAAGCATAATAATTATTGGTGAACCATTTAAACCAATTATGAACAAGGGTGCACCAGAAAATGAACAGGAAGGGAAAAACAGAAAGTCAAAGGAGCAGCATCTCATTATCTCCCATTCTCAATTTTTCTGTCATTTGAATTGTATGAGACTATTCATATCCAATTTCATTTCTTGCTCTGCAGGTTGCTATGGATACGATAGAAACTGCAGTTCATAGACCTAAGGATTTATGATTGCATCATAAACGTCTATTACTTCCAACAACTAATAGTTGTTGTGAAATGTTATTATTATTAGCTATGGTGAAATATGAAAACAAACATCTGTAGTTGGGAAAAAATCCAGCAATTGACTATTACATTACTGTTCAATTTATAAAACTTATATGCATCCCCCTGCCACACACATACATAAGCATATCAAAAACTTTAGCAGGTTGCTTTGATATTATCTTAAGTGAATGATTTTAATAATTTGAACCAAATTCCAAAGACTGATCCAAAATTATGACATCATTCTTTAGTTTTGACTATGACATGTGGTTAAGATTTTATCCTCCTAATAACCATGTTAGTTTGTTTAAATCAACTTTGAGAAATATGATTATGACTTGAAAGGCTTAGAGTTCTACCATAAATCTATCCCATCATGAAGTATTAAGTAATTGATTCTAAATACTGACTTACCTTTCCCCGGATAGGCTCACTGGGTGTTTTCCTGGCATCATACTGATGTGAAAAAGAGATGCGTTCTATAAAATTCTTTTGGGGTTCTGCTGATGCATCAGGAGAGGCAAGTGGAACTAAGGGGAGAAAAGAGATTTTGTGAAGTCAGGGTAAAAGATTTGTATATGGAAATGTAATCAGTATTTATAATATTTTTGCTTTATCAAAAATGTTAACGAAACTAAATTCTTTTAAGTATGAAAGGTTACCTAAACACATCTAAATAATACAATAATAGATTCATCATTCTTTCTCCATGAAAAGAACCAAATCAAAACAACCAAATTAGCCCCACAGGTGGAATTGCTAGTAATTTTAAAAACTAATAATAATGTAATAATGGCTTTTAAAAGTCAACTGTTAGATCTGCTTCTTGCACATATGCCAACCAAAGTGTTAGGAAAAGCATAAGTACAATTTATTTGTCAACTTATTTTTACTACTGAAAAGGCTTTGAGAAATTTATGCGTAAGTTGCTCCCTGCTAGTACTGATAAATGAACTGGAAGATTCCAGGGCTACTGCACTTGAACACACAATTCTTTTCATTTCCCATTGACAAAGGCTCTGAAAATTTGTGAGAGTATTAAATTCTTTAAAAATCGCTTTTAAATAATCTTCCAATCTGTGTAATAGCTATATAGGGGTTCATTATATTGGTTTCTCTATGTTTAAAATTTTTAAAAATTTTAAAAACTCACTTTAGTTTTGCTTTTAGCACACTACGTTATGTAAGGAGTCAGAGTAACACCCAGTTTAGTGACATAAAATTCTGTCAAGGAAAAAATTAAAAATTTCTCCCTTTTATAGAAAAATATGTACATAAGATAATATGTACACCTACCATATCTATGGAGTGATAACAAGAAACTGATAACAGTGGTTGTTGCAGGGGGAGAGAATTAGCTGGCTGGAGGACAGAGGTGGAGAAGAGTGGATTCACTTTCACTGTTTTCCCTATTGTACCATTTGAATTTTGTACTGTATGCCTGTATTAACTATTAAAAAATAAAATTTAAATTGGAAAAACCATGACTTTAAAATTAGGGAGAATATATAAAAGGAAAAATATGTTAGTAAATTCACATTTATTAAGCATTCATGAAGTTAATTCAATATTCAGACATTGATATAAACTAATTTTACTAGCTAGAATGATTATTCCAATATTTATACATTACATAATGTGAGAGGGCAGTCTTTTCTAGCTAGCAGGGAAAAATGCTAATTGATAACATTTCCTTGATTTCTAATTGAGATCAGATACTCAAAACTCATTTTCTACTTAATCATTACCTTTCTTTTAGGATTTGCTAGCACACAAAAGAGAGCAGGTGCCAAAGATTTAACATAAATTTGTGGACAACTATTACATTGAGAAATTCTAACCATAAGTTATATTTTTCCACCAAATCAGAAAAGACTATCAGTTTTGGGGTGAACACCATGGTCTGGCTCACAGAATGTTAGTGTTTCCAGGAACATAGTCTGATAACTCTGAATAAAATGAGGCAGGTCTAAATTTAGGCATTAATCAGGTGGGGTTAATGGAGTATCCAAAGCATGGGCTTTGGGATAAGATAGACGGGCTTTGGGATAAGATAGACGTGCTTTCAAATTCCAGCTCTACTGCATTTCCTAGTTGTGTCACTTTGGACAAATCACTTAACTTCAATGAGATTCAATTTCTTCTCCCTAAAATGGGAATAATAATAATTTGCTTTCAGAGCTGTGAGGATTAAAGACAATGTTTATAAAGTCTCTAGAATGCTAGGTCAAATTAGAAAGGGACTTCTAAGTTAGGCAAGGGGCAAGCTCTTTTGCATCCTGACAAAAGGGAAACCATGGAAGAGGAGAAGCATGAATGTGATGAACTATCAAAATGCTGGGAGAAAACCAAAGGGTTTAGTAAACTGCTATGAAGGGTTGGTGGCAGCTTGGGCTGGAGGGTAGGGAGATCAGATGTAGACAGTAGAGAATAGGTTGGGAGAGCTTTTAAAATCTGCTCTTGACTTTCTCCCACATTGCTTTGGGAAGATCACTGTTTGCCTCAGGGTGGCAGAAACTGGCAGCAACTGTCTAGCCATGTGTTTGGAGCAGCACAGAAATCCCTCCAGGGTAAGGAGCTGATGAAAATGGATGCATGCAGCCCCTTGGGCATTTCCTTCTCCAGCACTCTCAGAGCAATTGTCAGTGCTGGTGGATTAAAAACATCAAGAGATTGCCTTCTCTCGGTGATGCCTCTTTTTAGGAGTTTAAAGGGGAAAGGAGTGGAGCCCTGAGTAGAGGATTGGTCTCAAATAGGGACAACAAATGGAGATGGTCAAAACTGGTTTTGTTAGGCCTGACCCTCTCCAGCCTGACCTTCATCTTCTTTCCTTAAATTCATTGAGAGGTACACAAGCCAGACCCTGGTCTTTAGCCTTTGCCCACACAGGGCTGATAATTCCCCTTGGGGAATATGACCTAAGATAAACTAGAGAGACACTGTTAAAGAAAGACAATAAGATTTAAAACGTACACTATGTGAAGCAAAATTATTAGAACCTATGTACCAAGAATAAAATAAGCATAACAAATATACTCAAAGGTACAGGAAGTATTCTTAATATAAAGCAAGAATAAAAGGTCATAAAAAAGAATCATGTAAAATATTAGAAATAAAAATATAATAGTTGAAGTAGAAATGGTGAGATAAAAATAAGAGTTATGAACTAGAAAATCAGACTGAGAAGCTTTCCCAGAAGGAATCTGGAAAGGAGAAAGAAATAAAGATAGAAAAGCTAAGAGACATTGATAAAGATAGAAAAGCTAAGAGACATAGAAATACCAACACTAGAATCCAGGAAACCTAGAAGAAGAAACAGAGAAAAGGAAATGTTTAAAGAAATAAAGATGATAAATACATAAGAATTAAAGAAAGCCCAAAGACCTCAGATTGAAAGGGCTCACAGATTACCAAACAGGTAGCAGGGCCAGGAGTAAGATGAGGCAGGTGAAGCTCATGGGATGCAAAATGTAAGGAGGCACTTGCATGATCCTGGGAGTGAGTGCCTCCTTACAGTTTGCACCCTAGACCTCTCACTTGACTCACTCTCCTCCCAGTCCTGTATGGTAGATAAGAAATAACTCACATGTAAGACACTTTATAGAGAAATTTAAGGTCATCTGAGACAAAGAAAAAATTCTAAATGTTTCAAAGAGGAGAGGTAGATTACTTACAAAGGAGTAAGAAGCAGATTTATATCAAATTTGACAACATTGGACACATAATAACTTATTAATATTTTTTAAATATTAAAGGGAAAAAACCTTTAAGCCTGGAATTTTAATATTTTAATATCCAACCAAACTGTCATTTAACCATGAAGCCAAAATTAAAAAATATTGGGAGGCAAAGAAGGCCTCAGAATATTTCCCCATAAACAGACCACTTCAAAAAATTTCTAGAGGAAGAACTCAAATAAGAATAGAAATAAATCAAGGAGGGTGCCTAAGGTATATGGAAGAAAATAACAAAACGTTTTGCCTCCTTAAAAAGACAATGACTAAAGAACAGAAAAATAAGTATTACACCTATAATAACTCAGAACTAAAATTCTACTGTTTAACATATTAATGGAGATTCTGGTGAATATTATAAAAAATGAAAAAAGTAGTATAATGATTGCAAAGGAAAAGAAAAAGCTGTCATTATTTGTAGGTAATATAATTACCTGAATAGAAAAACCACTAGAATCAATAATGAGAATTGGGCTTCCCTGGTGGCACAGTGGTTGGGAGTCCTCCTGCTGATGCAGGGGACGCGGGTTCGTGCCCCGGTCCGGGAGGATCCCACGTGCTGCGGGGGCGGCTCTGCCCGTGGGCCATGGCCGCTGAGCCTGCGCGTCCGGAGCCTGTTGCTCCGCAGCAGGAGAGGCCACAGGGTGAGAGGCCCGCGTACCGCAAAAAAAAAAAAAAAAAGAGAATAAGGGTATAGCAAGGCAAGCAGATAAGTGTACAAAAATCAAAAGCATTTTGCTATAATAAAAATGACCTACTAGAAAACAAAAGGAAAAATAAGATACAGTCCCTGTAGGAATAAAACTATACAGTATAAAGTTTCTAGAAAGTAAGACTTCACAAGATCTCTATAGAGAAAATTTTTTAACTCAAAGACAAAAATTGAGCTGAATAGACTTTCCATTCCCTTAGATAGGATGGGATAGTATGTTACTGTAAAGGTGACAGTTTTTCCTAAATTAATCTATAATGTCAACACAACCCAATCAAAGTTCTAGCTGGATATTTTGAGAAATGTCATAAATTCCAAAATTGAAATGGAAAAATAAAGGTCCATAAATAGAGAGCTTAACTGTGAAAAGGAAGAGCAAAGAATGAGGAATTTCCCTATCAGATATTAAGACAAGCTAAAAATCTATATCATTAAAACATTTTAGTAATGATCCAAGGACTGAAAATTAACCTAAGGAATGTAACAGAGAGTTCAGAGACAGACTTATTCATATAGGGAACCGTAACATACAATTAAGGAGGTCTCCCAAGTTAATGACAGAAGTGTAGATTGTTTAGTAGATGGAATCCAGAAAACTTGTTCACTGCATGGAGAAAAATGGAATAGGTTCCCTATTTAATACTGCACATAAAGCTGGGCTATAGAGTTAAATACATAATTATGGAAGGTAAAATGATAAAACCAAGAGAAGAAAATGTAGGAGAATATTTTTGTGACCTAAGGGTAGGAAAACTCATCATAAACACCCAATGCACAAACCATAGGTGAAAACTTAATAAACTTGATTACATCAAAATTTATTTCTGTACACCATGAGCAAAGTTAACAGAGATGATAGGTTGGGAAAAAATATTTATAGCATGAAAGCTAAAAGGGATAGGACATCAGTGGGAATGGCAGAGTAAAAACCTCCAAAAAAACTGCTTCTCCATAAAAGCAATGAGAACATTGGCAAAAATAATCAAAATCAACTTTTTCAGAACTTTGGAAATTAACCAAAGGCTTGCAACAATCTGAGAAGCATTTATTCAAGAAAAATGGCTTAATCTCTGTAATAAAAGCAGGCCTTTGGCCCAGTTTTCATGCCCCTGTCCCCACCTTGTCATAAGCCTTGGAAACTAACAGCCCTGAATTTATGGTGAAAATCAGCAAGAAGCTTAGCAGCCACTGGAAAGAACCACTGGCTTTGGAACTTCCCACAAACATGGACTCAAAGAATTGTTATTTAACCTGGCTGGCAGTTCTTTGGAAACTCCATTCCTAGGGCTTGTCTTTATAGACAATGACTCAGCCTCTCTCAGTGTAAATAGCCTTTCCCCTAAAGGTATCTGTCAAAAACAATCAAGGGCAATTTTTTAACAGGGCAGCTGCCATTAATGGCAATAATAGTTGGGGCAAGCAATAAGCTGACCCAAACTAGAAACTTTTATGCCTCCTACCTGCGTAGAATCCAATGCCAGCAATTTCCCACACAGGAACCTGTCCTTGGACAACACAGGTCATATCCACCTACTATAAGGAAAACTTAAAGTATGATGAATTAAATTCTCTCACTTTGTCTTAGTGAGAGAAATGCATAGAGCAAAATCTCTATCATCATTAAAAGCCCTCTGTAATGATAACAAAAATGCCTCGCCATAAACTAGATTTAATACAAATAGTATTATTGCGTATTTTTCATATAGGGTAACAAAGATTGGTCACAGGGTAACTTTTTTTCAAAACAAATACTTTAATACCTTACTAATATTCAAAACCAGTATTCTACCAACCAACACAGTTCTTCTAAAATAAATATTCAGTAAGTCTTTTAATTTTGGGAAGGTTTGGGATTAAATGTAGAGATGATAAAGCAAATACATTTAAATCTATAATTTGTTATGTAATATGTCAGAAGAAAATTTGATCTGATAGTTTTCTAGTGTTGACAGTTTTAGGGAAATATGATTAAGTTTATAAAGAGTATTAAAATGTTTGACATATATGTATTTACTATATTTATAGGTTTAATTTATTAGATTTACAAGAATTTTTTAATTGGGGAAGGTTTTTTTTTTAATTTAATTTTATTTATTTTAAAAAAAATTTTTTAATGTATCAGGGTCTCATTAGCTCTTATTACAAGAATTTTTTAATTGTTTGGGAAGGTTTTGATGGTCAAAGTTCTACATTTTCCTTGTTAGGTATTTAAAGTGTTAAGAGGAAAACAGAATATAATTAAATCACCAAATGCATTTTAAAATATTAATGGAATTTAATTGACTATGTTTGTAAATAAGTCATTGTTAAGGAGTATTTCATTTGTTCAAGCTGAGTTAAACACCAAAGAACAAGTGAAACTTACTATTCTAATATTATACAATATTTAAAAATTAAGGGCTTAAAGAAATATTTTTAAATTTATAATGTTAAAACTAGAATATTAATTTAACCATAAATAAATATCTCTTTCTGTATGCAAAGACTCCCATAGAACATAAAAAATCTTCTACTGAAACAAGTTACCTTCAAAGGATTAACAACTGGACTGCTTTCAGACCTGACATAACAATAGAATCCAGATGACAATGGAATAATACCTTCCTAGTGTGAAAGCTAAGTAACTATGAATCTCGAATTCTATACCCAGCTATACTTTCATCTATTAGTGAGGGCAATTTAAGGACCTTTTCAGACAAAGAAAAATGAAGAGTTGGCCATTCCTAAACTCTCATGGAAAGGACTACTTAAAGACATTGAAGTAAGGTGTTACATTGGTGACCCCAGAGAATCAGGCCTCCCAGTATTTGCATCCTTGTACAGTCCCCTTGTGAATGTGCACTGGCCTTGTGATTAGCTTCAACCAATAGGATGTGGCAGAAGCAATACTATGCCAGTTCCATCTACCCTGCTGGAGAAACCACACGCAGAGACCAAACGGAGAAGGTCAGGCCCAATCATTCCAGTGTCCCAGCTGAGTTCAGTTCCCAGACGACCTACCAACTAAATTCAGTCGCTCAAGTGCTCACCAGCAAGAATGGCCAAAGAACTGCCCACCTGAGCTCAGCCCAGACTGCAGAATCATGAGCAAATAAAATGATTGTTGTTTTAAACAACTAAATGTTGGACTGACTTCTTATGCAGATAACAAACAGAAAGACTTCAGAAGGAAGTCAATTAAATCAATTAAAATGAATCATCTTTTATATAGTGATCTAGAACCTCCCAGAATCTTGAAAATAATAACTTAAAAAAATATCTTCATGGGGACCAATAAAGGGGCAAAAAGGTAATCTAAACTATTATAGAAAGAAGTTCCTTACCCAGACATTATACCTATTAAAAGTAGACATAACTACCATGTTCATTTATGCAAATATATGTGATTTTTAAAGAAGCCCACAGTAGTGAAGATCATCTAAGTGGGAAAACATCAAAGAAGATATTCAAGTTCTTGGTGGTTACTCTACTTAAGAATTCAAATCGGACCCAAAATAATTACTTAAAAGAAGCCTTGTTAGATGAGGCTTACAAAAAGTAAGCCAAAGTCTATGAAGAATGTTTGAAATTCACTCTCTGTTTCTTGGAAACTTCTAATTAAAATAGGAATTTTCCAAACAAGGATACACCAAACAAGTTGGTGTCTAGCCATCTATATTTTATCAACAAAGCCAGGATTTATTCAAACACACAACTTGTTCCTCATATTGATGCGGATTTAGCAGCTTTTGTTTTGAGAAATTTTCTTAACTTTTCATTTGTATCTACTTAAAAAACATTTATCAGTATTATTTTTCTATTAGAAACCCCATTCTTCTAAGTAGTATTTATTTTCATCTTACATAAACAGATTATTAATGTAAAAATAACAGTACAGGTTTTCACAATACAGTGAAAAAGAGAAACTTGAATACAACTGTAGCAAGAAATCATTGTTATGTTATACCTTGATGCAAAAGAAGCAACACAAACTAAACCTATTTTAGAAAAATATTTTTAGCACCGTATCTGTATTCACAATTTTAAAGAATGTTAAAATATCAAGTAATTGATAAACAGCCAAAGTTTTATTTAAGTATGAAACACCTCCCTTACCAATTAGATCAGCTTTTCCAATTTATAAAGTTTTATTATATAAAACCCAAAGTGAACACTCATTCTTACAGGGACTCAGATATGATGGAGCATAGCCATTTGTTGAACTGACCATGGATGGCAGCCAGGAAATTGTGTGGTGGTACAAGACATAAAGGGCACTTTCATTATCAGTACAAGATGACATTGCTGAAATGCCAAAAACCAGGCGTAATTAAGTGGGCTGATGGAACAGAATGACTATGAGATGACTTTTGCTATTAATGCATGTTTATATACACATTTTCTGTCTATATGCATATATGTATACACACACATATATACATTAAAAATCTGGCATATACAGACTAGTTTATATACTAGTTATACTAGTTATAGTTTAAATGTTACATAAAATATTTTCTTTTAAATATCATTCTCATCTAGTACCCAAACACCATCTAAAATATGAATAAATTGCAGGTTTATATTGTGGTGTGTATATTAGTTAAAATTACATTATGACTTTAATCTGTTGAATAATATGTAATTATCATTAAACTAATCAATAAATATTTGTTGAGTCTGGGCATGGTGGTAGGACCTGGAATATAATAATGATTTTGGCAATGAGAAATACCAGTAAAAGAACAGACAGAGAGAGAGAGAGGAAGAAGATAGTACAATGATAGTAAAGAAATTAAAAGGGCTTAAAGCCTTAAGGAAAAAAGAGAACTAAATGCGAGCAAAGATATTAACAAATTTGGAGGCTGGAAAGCAGATGGATAAGTGGCAATTGAGTTGAGTAGAGTCCAGTAAACTGGAAGCTAAGGGCTTGCGGAGGAGGGGGGGTGAAAATCAAGCCAATTCATGCCACAGCCTTCCAGTGAGGCTCGGGAATTGGAGGCATCAGACGCTTCTGAGGCAGGGAGCATGGGAAGTGGTACAAGTCGAAGCTGTAAACTGAAGATTGTTTGAGAGACTCCCAGATTTTCTGTCCTCCACTCCAGGCAGAGGCTTGGAGGATTCCTCTAAGGGAAAATTGACAGACCTACAGACACTGATTATGGTTGTTCCCTTATGAAATGACCGGGCCCTGCCTGATCATCCTAGAACAAAGCCTATCTCTCTGTCTCATCTTCCATCACATCCCTTATTTGAACTAGAGAAGAAACAACTGCTCCTTATGAGAAAGTACTGAGACCTGACTGGTTAGTTAACAAAAAAAGTCAGTTAAGGCAAAGAATCATAGAAAATTATGTAAACCATACTTATTTTCCTTTAACCAGTTCATTCACCAAAATTTTATTGAAGTGCAAAGGCATTTTCTTTGAGGAAGTGCCTGTTGGTTGGAATTCCACTTTATATTTCTTGCACAAACCACACGCCTAATGTGTCCTTTTCATTTTCCGTTTCTTTAACACAGAATGGAAACTTAAGGATGCATTTGAAGGAAAATGAGTACAGCGTCTTTCAAGATTTAAAAAATTCCCTCTAGCTCTTCTTTTATAGTTATTTTACCCATGCTTAATTAGCATTTTTAAAGTTAGTGATTAACCTTTTAGCAAGTCTTTGTAAAGTATTCAACTTTGAATGTTTTATAGAAACAACTGCTTTTTTTCTTACTCAGATTTTAATTTATAATATGTAATTAAGTTATAGAAATACAGTAACAAGTACACAGGCATAAATTGGTTCTGAAACAAGCATGACTTTCAGAAAGTATTCTCTACCTCCTTGGTCTGAGTTATGTGCCCCTGCTCTAAATCCCCATGCCAAGCTATCAGGAGCAATAGGAGGCTTAGGTAGATTTGGCAGGTCAAATAGGACCATGTAGGCCATGGCAAAGAATTTGAAATTTACTCTACAAACAGTGAGAAGTAGCTAAAGCCTCCAAAGGGGAAGAGTGATGTCCTTCATGTTTTTAAAAGATCTGTCTGATGATGGTGTGGAAAACATTATGGAGGAGGAAGAAAGGAAGCAGGGCAGTAGTGGCTTCACTACATTCGTAAGATAATTTGGGATAGAATTTGGAGATAGATGTGTCAAGATGGATTGGCTGTAGAGGGTAGGGAGTTTTAGAATGACTTCTAGGTATCAAAACTTGAGCATCTGGGGGAATAGAAATGACATTAATTGAGATGGGGGGATAGGTTTGGATGGGCGAAATGAAATGTTCTATTCTAGCCATGTTAAGCTTGAAAAGGAGATTAGTTATCCAAGAAGAGATGTTAAGTAGTTGGTTGGATATCAGGCTTGAAGCTCAGGAAAGAAGCCAGGGCTGGAGAGAGAAATTGGTACTTGTATTAACTCCTTTGACTTCAGCCTTAATCTTCTATTCCGTGTTTCATCTATTTTGGGTAGTCTCTCAATAGTGATATTAGCACCCTTCTCTTCTACTTCCCATCTTCTGTCAACTGTATATTTATTTTTCTTCTTAAAGCTGATAACATAATTCTGATCTGTAACCATATTTAAATTTTCCATATTGTGTCTATAGAATAACGCTAAAAGTTAACTACTAAGTAGCACTTACAATACAATTCCGTGAATTTTGTTCACTTAAGAGCCAAATGTTGTGCTAGGACTATATTTCTTTCTCAGTGGGTCCAATGCCCAGTGCCACTTGGGGAAGAAAAAGGTTCTAGTGTACACGTCAAATAAATCCTCTTTTCTAGGTTAAAAATGATTTCCCCTGAGACCTTTGAAGACATTAACTCCACTGTGCTCTTCCATCCGTGTTGCTTGATTCCATATACTTATTCCTTAGGTGGTGACTTAGTTTTCTTTTAATGGAAACTTCTGGAATCTTCTCTTTATAATTATTGTTTTGCAGTTTCATAATGATGTATAGGTGTGTATCTTTTTTCCCTTCATACACTCAGTAGACCCTTTCAATGGCTCTTCTTTATATTGGGAAACTATCTTCCTATTATTTTTCTAGAGGCTGTGTAGAGTACTGGTTATTTTTACAGGTACTAGAGTCAGACTAAGTTCAAACACCAATTATTTGCTGTGTAGCCTTGGGCAAATTATTTAAACTCTGTGCTTGCTTTCTCATCTGAAAAATGAGAGTATTAATAGTATTACTATACTATTATATGCCATAGGGTTGGTGTGGGAATTGAATGAGTAAACATTTAGAAAGTTCCATGGCAAGTACCTGGCAAATAGTATATGCTTAATAGATGTTATGTGTGGATATAATTATCTTGCCTTCATTTTTACTCTTTTCTGGAGCTCCAGAAAAGTTGGACCTCCAAGACTGATTCTCCATTTTGCTTTTATACTCTCATATTTTCTAAGGTTTTGTGTGTTGTTGTTTTATGTTCTGTGATATTTCCTTGATTTTACCCTCCAGACCTAAAAAAAGTATAATTTGGCATAATTCTAATCTTTGGTTGTCCATTCATAAATTAAGAATAGGATAGGAGACCAGTTTGAAATACTAAAGTAACTAGTGTGGTAGTTGACATCTAGCTGAGACAATGGGCTCTAGCATTCTTAATGTTGGGAGAGGGTAGAGTGCTCATGACTGGAGCAGTTATTTAAGAAACAGACTTTCAAATAACCCTCTGATTCTCCCCTCCCCCGTTTCTGTTATGCTTTGTCTGCTGACTGAGCCTTCAGATACTTTTGTTTTTTTTCAGGCAGAATGGCTCTTCACTGCATCTCCTTCTGTATATTCTAGGCTATTGCTTCTTCGCTCTTTTTTATCCGTCAACAGTCTTCCATTCCTTCTCAAAATCCAGAAGGCTCTTCCTTCCATTCTTTTCACCTTTATGGGTCCCTTATGGGTTGACTGCTTTGCTGTCATTCAATAGGGTCTTGGGAGGCAGGGGATTTAGATGTTTGTGCTCAGTCTACCATCTTGAATCAGAATTGGAAACTTTATTACCTTTCTAAAAGAGACGCCATTGTTATAGACTATCTAATAGTTGGCCCTTCCTATTAACTACCACCCTTGAGGTAGAAATCATGTTAAATATGACCATTTTCTAATATCCTGACCTTCAATCTAGCTTCCCTTTGTATCCTTAACTAGACTGGCCAGTCACAGAGGCCAGAAGGCTAAAACTGAGGGACTGTTGACGTCTAAAAGTAATCCTTCGCTGCCTACTGTCGTGTTCAGAAAATTTGATGTTTATCTCATGAACTTTTGTATGGGGTGAGAACAGAGCGGGTATTCAATAAATCCATTTTTGTTTGGACTTGATCCTGCACTTCTTTAAGACTTGCTAAAAATTCTACTCCTGCGGTAGAGATGAGTAGTACTGGGTTAAGAAACAGATACAACTTGAATAAATGTGAAAGACCTAGATTATTATAATGACATTGTCAGGTAAAACAAATTTTAGATCTCAAAATGTATGAATACTGTATAGAACAGTATTTCCTAAATTATGTTTTGTGGGATACCAGTCATGTGAGATGATCTGAAAAAAGGTAAAGTTGTCAATATTGGGAAAACATAGCATTCTTTATCCCTCTTCTTGGAAATTCATTATGCTTATGCTTAGAATAAGGGTTTTAAGAGTTCTGTAGTAAAAAAAAAAAAAAAAACCACAAAACTGTTTAACTTTATAAATTCAGTTTTTCCAAAACTTATTTGACTTCCCCTGTTTTTTTGAGCAGTAGCTATAAACATCATAAAAACTCGTGCCCCTCATCAGAAAATCTACAAACAACAAATGCTGGAGAGGGTGTGGAGAAAAGGGACCCTCTTGCACTGTTGGTGGGAATGTAAATTGATACAGCCACTATGGAGAACAGTATAGAGGTTCCTTAAAAAACTAAAATTGAATTACCATATGACCCAGCAATCCCACTACTGGGCATACACCCAGAGAAAACCGTAATTAAAAAAGACACATGTACCCCAATGTTCATTGCAGCACTGTTTACAATAGCCAGGTCATGGAAGCAACCTAAATGCCCATCGACAGACGAGTGGGTAAAGAAGATGTGGTACATATATACAATGAAATATTACTCAGCCATAAAAGGGAACGAAATTGGGTCATTTGTAGAGACGTGGATGGATCTAGAGACTGTCATACAGAGTGAAGTAAGTCAGAAAGAGAAAAACAAATACTGTATATTAACACATATATGTGGAACGTAGAAAAATGGCACAGATGAACCGGTTTGTAGGGCAGAAATAGAGACACAGATGTAGAGAACAAACATATGGACACCAAGTGGGGAAAGCGGGGTGGTGGTGGTGGTGGTGGTGGGATGAACTGGGAGATTGGGATTGACATGTATACACTAATATGTATAAAATAGATAACTAATAATAACCTGCTGTATAAAAAAATAAATAAAATTCAAAAACAAACAACAAAAACCAGTGCCCCTCCATGCACACTTTGAAAAATACTGCTCTATAGTGTTGCCTAACAGTTACAATTTTTAAAGTTTGCTGGCAATAATGAGCAGAATGCTACTAAATTTCTGACTTGGAAGCTGGTGTTATCAATGAACATTACAATTTTTATTATGTTGTATTAAACATATTTGGAGCTAAGTTATCCACTAGGAAGGGATAAGGAGCAAACTTGTCAAGGGCTGCACTTGCTGCATGTATATTTTCAACTCCTGTAGAGGACTAATTTTCCCAGGAGGTGCAAGCACGTATAATACATCTTAATTTGATAGCAGTAACCTGAGACAGTGGAGAACTGCTAACCTTACCTATTCCATAAGAAGGCTTTTGCAACTTGCTGTATTTGACTGGAGAAACAAATGGACATGTTGGTTTTTTAAAGTCACTCCTCTGGGTGCTCTTAGTGTCATAAGGTGGTTGGCAGGGATTTTCCAGTCCTTTACCATGTGACCACCAGTCACCCTTCATGGAAAAAAAAATGGAAACACAAAATTGGATACTGTAGGACATTTTCATTTTCATGTGTTTGATGCTCAGTAATTTGATTCAACAAGTTATTGGATTTTCTAGTACTAAAATAGAGTTCTGAAATCTAGGACTAAATATATTTTCATAAAGACTGTATTTCCTAAGAGGCACCTAAAAATGCATTATCATATAATTTTAGCTAAAATACAGCTGCTAATTTCTTAAACTACCTTCTGTCAACAGATGGAATGGTAAAAATCAACAAAATAGTTATGTTTCTATGTTTTGTACTACCATTTATATATATATAAGTATGCATATGTACACACGTATGCATATAGTAAACGTGATTTAATCTAAAACTTATATTCTATACTTTTCATTATGGTAATACAAATAATGTATTATCATCTAAGATGGTGGTTTTCAAAGTTTTTAGTCCATGATCCACACCATGAAATACATTTTATGTCATGCAAGAGTACCCACTGCATACATATACATAAAACTAGAGGTTTCGCAAAACAATACTTATTCTTACTACACGCAGTGCACTTGGCTATTTTTCTATTATATTACTTTTCTATTTCATCTCATAATGCTGGTTGCAGTCCACGTTGATTTATAACTCACTAATGATTCAGTTTGAGAAACTTTGTTCTAAGCAGAAATATCTCCAGTGTTACTGAATTTCTGATAATAAAACCTGAACTAAGTATGCAGGAAATGAAGACTCTTCATTAGCACGTTTGATCTCTTAGAAGTTCAGAAAGCAGTGAGGTGAATTGTTACTCAACTTAGTACTGACTAAAAAAAAATTTTTAAATCTGGTTGATAAGGTAGAAGAGAACCTTGGGAAAAGGGAACTTGACACCTCAGAGTCCTTGGATATTAGAGAATGAAAGTAACCTTGGGTATGTTCCAACACCTACCTGGGGCTTTAAGGGAAGAGATCAGCCTTTTAAAAGATCAACTGTGATTGCATTGTCAGAGACTTTAAAATATGATTCAAGGTGGATAAATATGAGATTCTAATAAGTTAAATTCTGAAAATACAATTGAAGCTACATTGATATAAAAAGAAGGAGGCATCTAAAGAAGCTTGTGTGGCTACATAGGCAGTTAGCTTTCAAATGAGCTTAGTTTTCAAGGAGACAGGTGTGTGTACAAGCGGTGCACAAAATCAGATTCAAAGGAGAAACACTTTAATGGAGTCAGCTTGTCAGGAGACTGTCAAGAAGCTTAGAAGAGATTCATGAAATATACCAAGCAGCAAAAATAGGGTGTTCAGTGGGAAAAAATTCTGTTGCAGCAAGAAATCAAGGAAAGGCTTAGAATTTGGAGAAGAGTACCCTGCTTAGAGCTGAAAGTCAGAGCTATTCAACTTTAGGTGCTTCATTAAGGGAAGTTATCTTCAAACTGAAAAAGATGGGATGGACATGAACCAAAGAGAGCACTAAGCCCTGCACAGATGAAGACAGAGTCAGAACTCACTTTGCAACTGGAATTGAGGGCCAGTTTCCAGGCCAATGACAACCTGTAACCAGGGGTAAAAATGAATGTTTGCAGAAATCACAGAAATGTAGGAAGTGGGGAATTTTGGAGAGTAGGAAAGATCAGCCAATGCCTCATTTTTCAGAATGGACTTAAAGGTGAATTACATCTACTTGATGTAGATCCTAGGAATTCTAGAACATATCACTACACAGATGGTGTCTTCTCACTCTCTGGCTCAAAATAGTCACGTCTTACTGTTGTCAGAGTGCCTGCTTCTTGCAGCTCTTCCCTACTCTGTGATTACCACGGTGCTTATTATGCTCCAAGGTCTAGGCCTTTTCTCACTTATTCTCATCACAATTTTATGAAGTGGGTACACCCACTGTACAGATGAGAAAACTGCTGGGAGATAAAGTAACTTCCCCAAGGTATATCACTAACAGGTAGCAGAGCCGCCTCAATTCAGTCCGTCATTCGTCTGTGCATGCCTCTGATTTCTGTGCTACATTGCTATAGGAAATCTGCTGTGGAAGGCAAAGCCAGATAAACACAAATTTATTTAAATTACTTCAAAAATAAAAATAAAGAGGCTCTAAGTAAATATCCTGAGAAATCCTCTATGACAAGGTTTTAAGGCGTACTCTTTATATCTTCTTTTGTTGATCTGAAACTTATTTTGCTAACATCCAGGTTACTGGAGAAGTGACTCTGGAGTAAGTGAACCACGATGTCTGGCAGACTTCAATTATTTTCTTAAACAAGAGTGTAGTGCAAAAGCTACCTTAAAGCAGAGATAATTCACCTTTCAAGAAGACTGGAATTTAGAATTTTACCAAAATGGTCTCTTTGGTTTCACAAATACGTATAAAGGAAATAATGAGCAGTTTTTTCTGAAGTGTGATTGATGACTTCAAGACCCTTATAGTCGGTGAGTGTTCTGATTAGTGTTGTCAATTGGATGCATCTTCACTTCAGGAGAATGAAATGCTACAGTTCAAAAACTGTTGTGTTTATCTTTTCTATTTCTGGATAGTCTGCCCTATGCCTGAAAAGTCTGGTTCCTTCCTGGAAGAGAGTGTGTATGCACCCAGGCACATGTGCGTGCCTTTTTGGTCCAAGCATTTGCTCAGAGAGATTATAAGACAAAAGGTAAAGGCAGAGGCTTATTTTTTTCCTTCACCGCACACTGAAGAGAAAGACTAAGAATAAAAATGTACTGCTCTGTGTACCATCACTTACATTGGATTGAGAGGTGCATGTGGAATTATTTATGATTAAATAAACCAAACCAGGAAAGGTCCTCTATGTTATTGCTTTGCCTAGGTTTTGAGGGTCAGACCACATCTTGCAGATTGTAGAGGGGGTTCTGCCTACAGAAAGAGTTGTTCCCAAAACGTTGCACCCAGAGAGAGGATGAAGTCCTCCCTTCCAGGCCAAAGCCTGTCTCTTTTCCTGCTGCAGGATGACCGTCCCTGGGGCTCCATGGTAGGGAGGTGCCTGGTGATTCCTGATGGCAAGGCTCCCTATAACCCCGGCTGCTGGAAGGCCTAAGAGCCATTGTGCTGTGGGCCCCTTAGTCACATTCGGAAACCACCGTGAGGCACTCTCTACGTTACACTTCTGTCAGCCCTTTGCCTTCAGAAATGCACCAGTAAACATTACTTACTTCCATTCTTTGGGAAACTAAGGGAGAATCCTAGGGGAAATGTAGTAAAAAGTGGGGTATCCTGGAGGGACCAGTTAAGAGAATATAAGAGGTGGTGTGCCAAGCTCTATGGCGCCCTGGCCAAGATGGCTGCTGCTGCTTGTGGCGGTGTGGTGATCTGTGGACATCAAATTACACTTTATGGATTCCTAGGGAAATCTGGACTTTTGACAACACCTTACACATAGAGTATCATATTTTTTTAATGGAGCTCAGTGGCTTTAAAAAATTTGCTGTGTTATAGCAAACACTAGAGTTACACTGTATCTACGTTCCTCTATGTTTTGTTGTGGACCAGAAAGAACGCTGAAAAATACCTCTTTTTAAGCAATTCATAATAACAGTTATTCCTGCACTGTGTTCTGTGGAACACTGGTTCTGCAGTATATTAATAGGTGTTATATAAAAGAGGTTTCCATAGTTAAAGAAATTTGACGAATACTGAGTTAAACAAGTTAAACAAGTTTACCACAGGATTTCTCAGGAACCTTTATCTACTAATGTGAATTGTGAAGCTCTGAGAAGGGTGTATAAAAATACAGGTTTTCCAAAACATATGTGACTTCGGAACTTTATTTTATTGAGCACACTGGCAAGGACTAGTGCTCCAAAAAAATACATTTTGGAAAATACTGACCCAGTATAATCTTTTTTGAAATATCAATATTTACTAATATTTAAAAACACAAAGACAACCAAATTAGTTTTCATTGGAAATAACTGAGCTAAAGCTCCTTTTTACTTCTTTTAGCACCACCAATTTTATGTCCCTATGTAGAACTGTATAATTGATTATTTCACTTAAAAATCTTGTAAATAAATAAAACCGACCAATCTGGTATTCTAAAGATATTATCTTAGCAAAATACATAAGACAACAGATATATGTCAATTGAAATATTTAGGCAACTTTATTTTCTTTACTTTTATTTTAAAGCCAGTATTACTATAAGCCAGTTAATTTTTTTAAACCAAGCTAACCTTTAAAAAGAAAACTGTCATCTTAAATAAAAGAACAAAGTTTACAAATATGTGAAATGAGCATTCTTTATTACTCCTTGGGTACTTGGAAATGAGTACATTGAAGGGTTTTTTGTTGTTGTTGGAGGGGGTAGGTTTAGTTTTGTTTAAGTATGTCCATTCCCTTCACTCCATGCCCAATGTGAACACTTAGCTCTGTGATGCATCTTTGGTCTTTGTACCTTCTTGTTCAGCCCTCCTTGTTCAGCCACTGTGAACCTCTCTTACCTATCCTCTTACTTCATTTCAAACTCACTTTCACCACCTGTTTAAGGTCTTTGACTCATGGAGCTTTGAGCACTAATAAACAAAGATTCTACTGCTGCTATCACCCAGTCTTGTTGATAGAGCAAGCTACTAACACTTCTGTACATTTATTTTTTTCAAGACACCTACAAAGTAGGAACAAGAGAAAATTAGATTTATTTTTAAATTTCTTTATGTTTCATATTTCTCTTCTCAAACCAGCTTCTTTTCCTTATGGGGTTCAGGATGGGTTAACAGTTTGGTTTAAACTTGGCCTTGAACTAGAGCTCAGGAGAGTCATTCATTAACTTTTGCAAGAATTATGAGGACTTCACTAACCTGGATTTCTGTACCACATTTATTTCCCCCAGAGGCATGTTCTATCAATATCTTTTAAATGCTCAATAATTATTTGTTTATAAAACAAAAGAGCCTTAAAACTGCCCTTGTAAGGGTTTACTACATGATATGAAAGCATATTTGACTACAGGAATTTCTGCCCCCAAAAGCTCTCATATTCACACACAGGGCCATGGTGTGCTGTTTCATGACAAGAACAGTTGATGTTATCAGTGTAAAGAGAGCTCATGAAAAGCAATCTCCATTTAAATGTTGAGTTAAATCACAACTACATCTAACCTTACATGGCAAAAGGGACTTTGCAGCTGTGATTAAGGATCTTGCTAAGGAGAGATTATCCCCGATTCTCTTCTTCTGAGGACCCCAATATAATAACAAGGGTCCTTAGAAGAAGGAGGCAGGGAAGTCGGTCATAGATTTGAAGACAGTATGTTGCTGGCTTTGAAGAAGGGGCCATGAGCCAAGGCAGGCAACCTCTAGAAGGCGGAAAAGGCAAGGAAATGGATTCTTTAGAGCCTCCCGAAGGAACCAGCTCTCCCAATAGACAATGAGATTGATTATGTACTTTAGAGCTTCAGAACTGTTGAGAATAAATTTGTGTTGCTTTAAGCCAGTGTTCAAGTTTGTGGTAATTTGTAACAGCAACACAGGAAATTAATACAATAAATTATACCTCAACGAACCTGATTCAAAAAAAAAGAATGGAATATATTTAATATGATAGTGAATAAAAGTGTGATTTGTCTAAACCAACAGTCCTGGATCAGAAACATGACTGTGACATTTGCTTACTATGTAATCTCAGGTATGTTAATTTACTATATTAGAGCATGTTATCATCTAAACTATTTCCAATAATACCTCCTAGAAGTTGTGCAGATTAAAGGATATAACTTATACAAAACACTTAGCTCATTCCTAGCACTTCATACACTTTCAATTAATGGTAGCTATTTTATAGAAAGTATCTGAATTACTGAGTATCATGGGAAATTTTTATATTATTTGTCACAAATACAATATTAGAGATTTCTTCAATAACCCCTCCTACCCACAAGCACCGCTGAGTGACTATAATCTGACCCGATCTAGAAAAACAATTATTTGGATTCCTTCCCTATATATATATATAGTTTGTATGCAAAATTATCAGTGAGGATAGTTCCAGCGTACTGCTTTTAACTATTGGATTATAAAAAATATTAGTCTGAGATCTGTCACATCCTTTAAGTAGTCTGTGACAAAATTATCCTGCAAAACACTTCTGAATCTAAATCTATATTTGTAAATAATGAACATGAATCCAACCTGATCATCTGGTTCGTTTTTGGGATCTATGTAGGGAACTGGTTCATTGTATGTTCTTACATTTGTGTTAATGAATTTAGCATAATATACATGTCCTCTCCCAACACATGGTTTTGAATGTTGAATACTTTTTCCAGGCTTTTTTTCATGTTTCATTTCTTCTTTTTTTTCAGTTACATACAGTATACCAGCATCTTCTATTTCATGCTGTCTGAAAAACAGAATTAAATAGTATATCATTTATCCAATGAGCATTTCAGTGCTGAGTCGTAATTACATAAAATTAGATTTAAATATATTTCAAGTGTCAAGACAATTTAGGCTTTATTAATAACTATTAGGGGCTGGTGCAATTAAAATTTGGGAGGGTATCCTGTCATTCGAAATTATATAAAAGATAAAGAGATTTGTGTTAATAGTGATTATTTATTACCATATACCAATGTAGTGTACAGATTCATTTGCTTGGAGTTAAGAAAGAGTAGTGATTTGATCATTCTTACAAATTATGTTTACAGTATTTATTCATGTGCCTAAGTTACATGCTAATCTTAACTCATCTTCTTTAAGAGTTAGTTACCTAGGGGCTTTCCTGGTGGTGCAGTGGTTGAGAGTCTGCCTGACAATGCAGGGCACACGGGTTCGTGCGGTCCGGGAGGATCCCACATGCCGCGGAGCAGCTGGGCCCGTGAGCCATGGCCACTGAGCCTGCGCGTCCGGAGCCTGTGCTCCGCAACGGGAGAGGCCACAGCAGTGAGAGGCCCGCGTACCGCAAAAAATATTTAGCTATCTGGACAAGGATAACTAATTTTAAAGGCTCACCTGGCAAACTTATAAAAGCTACCAAAAGAGCACTATTATTTATCTTTTCAGGAAAAGACCACTGTGCAGACATCAGAATAGCTAATTCAATTTCATCATTTTTTCCTTCTAATAACTACCCTGGAAGAAAAATAAAAATTATTGAAATTTTTAAATGTTAAAAAATATTTTAAAAGGAATAGTTTATAAATTTTTTCTCCTTTTAAATAAGGAGTAACAGGAGTATTTTAAAATTTTGCGTACTTGAAAAGTAAAGGAAGGTAAGAACAAAATATTTGAATTTAGATTCTTTTTACATAGAAATTTAAAAAATCAAAGCCCTGACCCATGGAAGGTGAGTGAATAAGATTCGAAATTTATAGAGAAAGTGATTAGTTCTGTTTTGCCTTGTCCATGGCCCTACCTTACTTCAGACTAAAGCAGGTCCATCTCTTCTACCCCATGTCATTTTTTCAATTAAAAGCCTCCAGTGGCTTTCCACTGCATTTACGATAAAACACTTCCTCCTTATCGCAGTTCTGAGGCCGTGTGTGGCCCTGCTCCAGCTAATCTCTTCAACCACTCAAGCCTCTCTCCCTTCCCTTCTCCAGCCAGCCTGCCTACTCTCAGTTCCTGGAACACGCCAGTCTCCTCTCCCCTCAGGGCATCTGCTCTTCCCCAGCTCCCTGAACAGCTGGTTCATTACCATTTAGGTCTCAGCTGAAGTCATCTCCTCAGAAACTTTTCCTAGATTTCCCCCTCCCCACTCCATGTATTCTCTATTTTAGTACTTTGTTCATTTCTTTCATTCTACAATTTATCATTTATGTACCTACCTTTTGTTTTCGTGTTCTAGTCAGCACTACAAATAATCCTGTACAAGCCAGTAAGTTCCATTAAAGTGACAATCGGGTTTCATTCATCATTATGTACCCAACATCCGGACAATTGTCCTGATTGTTGCAGGTAAACAGATTGGCATTATACTATTTACACATTCCTGGTGAATCTGCTGGACTAGTTTTTCACTCTGGCTTTGCGTTAGCTGTACACACCCAAGCCTCATCCAAAACACACACGACATTCGGTACCCTTGTATTCCAGTTCTCTGCATCCCAGCAGAAGTTGCTCTCTGCAAAGGATTTGGAAAAAATGATTACTGGTAAAGTGTAAATTACTTTGAAGGTTTTTCTGTTATCTTTCCAGAGTTGAATTTATTTAAAGGCCTTAATTGATTTATCACTGTAGACTTCTGGCATCAGTTTTTTTCCATCTGCTTCTCATAGTTGTAACCCAACAATAAATTTGTACTAGAATCAGGCCTTAAGGAAAGGACCGTAGCTATTTGTTCACATACTGATGCATTCATGTGATGAAGGATTTGTGGTGTGAGTGGCTACAGATTGACTCATAAATGTGAAATGTAGGGTTCTGTAGTAATCTCTCACTAGAAGGAAAGCACAGTTAAAAATACTAATGGGCTCTGAAATAAGTCAGACCTGGGTTGGAATCCCAGCTCTGCCATTTACTATCTGAGCCTTGGTTTCCAATCCTTTGCATGATAAGGACAATAATACCTATTGTGAGACATGTGAGAATAACATTAAATAATTCATTCTTTCAATAAATATTTATTGAGCTATGTGCCCAGTGCTGTTTGAGGCGCTGAGGATAGAGGAGTAACAAAAGAAACAGAGCCTTACATTCCAGTGGGGTAAGGCAGTTGAGAAATAAAAAGTAAAATATATAGTTTGTTAGATGGTGTTAAGTACTAAGGACAAAATTAAAGCAGGGCATAGGGGAAAGAAGTGCATGTATATGGGAGGTAGGTGGCATTTTTAGATAAGGTGGAGGCTGAGTTATGAAGGTGGCAACTGAAAAAAGACAGGAAAGAGGGGAGAGAGCTAAGTGGATATCTAAGGAAGCACATTCCAGTAGAGGGACGTGTGAATGCCGAAGCTTGGAAGCAGAAGCACCTGACCTCAGGACAGTGCTTCTCCAAGCGTAGTTCCAGGAGTAGCAGCCCTGGCATCAGTTGTCAGCTTGTCAGAAATACATATTCACAGGTCCCATTCCCAACCTACTAAATAATCTCTGGGGTAGGTTCCCAGGAAACTTTTAACCAGCTCTCTAGGTGATTCTCATGTATGTTAAAATTTGAGAACCACTGTTTTAGTGACAAAAATACAGGTTTGGAAGCACATACCCCTGGCTCCACACCATAACAAGCTGTAACAAGCTGCTTGATTTAATAGTTCTCAATAGGGTACATCAGAGTCACCTGGAGGGCTTGTTAAAACTCAATTATCATGCGCTTCTTCTAGAATTTCTGATTTGGTATGTCTGTGGAGGGGAGCCTGTGAGAACTGCAGTTCAAATAAGCGCCCAGGTGATGCTGATGCTGTTCTGAGGACCACACTTTGAAAACCACTGCAGATGGCTCAGGGAGGCCTCAGTGCTGGAGGAGAGGGAGGCAAGGAGCAGACAGGGCCGAGTAAGGCAAAGGCGCACATTGTGTAGGCCCCACTGGCCGCTGTAGGAGCCTTAGCTTTTGCTCTGCAATGGCCAAGGGAGAACGTGATCTAACTTTATGTTGTAAAATGACCACTCAGAAGACTGCATTGAGGAGGCTGCAGAGGGGCGAGGGGAGCAGCGAAGACTTCTGCAGTATACAGGTAAGAGACGCTGGTCCTTGGGCCAGGGTGGTAATGACGGCGGAAGTGATGAATCGTGGTGGATTCTGGATATATTTTAAAGGTAAAGCCTACAGAATTTGCTAATAAATTACATGTGGGGTGTGAGAAGTAGTGGATGATTCAAGATGACGTCAAGAGTTTTAGGCCAAGCTGTGCATGTAAAGTGCCTGATACGTAGTAGATGCCCAGTAAACAGTGCGTTTTAAAAAGTATTATTGCGCTCAATACTCGAAATGAGAGGTAGGAAGGGGATTGGCAGAGGAAAAGCCCTGATGGCCCGAAGACTCACCCTTCGGATCTCACTTAACCCTCCAAGTAGGAAAACATTTTTCGGAAGGGGAAATAGAAAAACAAACCCCAGCACTTACTGCTGCCTTTCCTCCTTTCCCTCCATGGGCTCCTACGGCCTGCCACGAGGCAATGAGGAGCCTCACGAGAAGACCAGGGGAGTAAGCCCTGACAAGAAAGGGGCGCGCGGAGAACCGCGGCAGTGACTTGTGCGTTGCTAAGCGACAGCGGACTGGGCACTAGGCCTCGGAAAGCGTCTTTGGGGGGCAGGATCCGGAGCGCGCAGGCGCAGTAACCCGGTCGGGTCCACAGCGAGCGCGCGCGAATGGCGGGGCGTGGGTGGCAGACAGGGTCTATTTGCCGGACCCGCCCAAGGCTCTACACCCTGCGTTTGAACTTGTGCTTCCCGTATCCGGCCGGGCGGGGTATTTATCAGGGCCCACTGGATCCTTCGGGATCAGCAAGGGGCGATTCCGGAGCCTCCTCCGCGGACTTGGCTCTGGTGCTGGGGGCTGAGCTGCTCACATCGCTGCCTCGCCAGCCCTCCAGAGCCCCGCAGGGCGCCGCCCCGGCTTAGCCCACGTCTGCCGGAGCTGGCTCCAGAAGGGCGGGCAGGCAGGAGAGAAACTTGTTTTCCCGTGAACCATTAAATACTGTGCAAGTCATCATTTGCTGCTCCTGGGCTGCTTAGTCTTTGCATGAGAAAGGTTGGCTGTCGCTGTTCTCCACGATTTCTGACACATCCTCTTTCCCCAGCCTGGGAGCAAGCCTTAAAATAAAACAAGGGAACGCTCATCTCCTACAAATGAGGCTCCCTGCGGTGTGTGCATCTGCTCCAGCCCGAGCGGGGTTCAGAGTTGGGTAGAGGGGACTGAAGGCTGTGGCAGCAGGTTGGAGCTTGTACGTGGAGCACTTCTCCAAAAAGAGCAAGCTCCTGGGAAAAGCAGATGAGGACTTGCGTCCACCTTCTGGCCCTGGAATTTCTTACCTCATTTCACCATTGCTTCCCAATTTCCACTGGCAGAGCCAAATGTCTTTGGCATCTGTTATGGTAAACTCATGCATCTCCCTGGATAATGGGAAAAGAAAGTTCCTTCTTGAATTGAATTCTCTCATGTATCGGGCTATGCACGTGCATATGTTTTGTAACCTAGAGTCAGTCTTAACATGTGTTTACATTTACCTGGAAAAATGTGGGAGAGCAGAGGTTAGTCCTAGGATTCATTGTACATAAGTGAGCTTAAGTCCCATGAGGAAGAAGAGTATATGAATAGAAGTTTGATAACTAGGTATCAAACCTAGACACCTGAGGGTGGACCTTGTTGGTAAAAAGCCTGGAGAGTGTGTGAATATGTGGTTATGTGTATGTGTTCTTGGGAGTAAGGAGTGGCTGGGTAAAAAAATATGAGGAGAGTGAGTTGAAACCAAAGGTAGGGCATTAACATTAATGAGCTCCTTCGCGGGAGCCAGGCATTTGCTCTGCAGTGTCTTAAATGCCTCCTACTTATCTGGTTTTATCCTATCAAACTGTGATTAGGAGCATAGGCCTCCGGGGCAGTTAGTGTTTGAATCCTGATTCCACCACTAAGTAGCTGGTTCAGCAGGGCAAATGGTCTAATTTCTTTGAGCCTCAATTTCTTCATCCACAAAATGGGGGAATTATACCTAAGGTTGTGCAAGGTGTAGATGATGTAACACAGGTAGAGAGAGGACTGCCAAACATGTAGTAAGTCCTTGGTTATTATTAGCTATTATTTTTTTTGAGCAATTTGATCTGCATATGCTACCAGATATCTTAAGGCTCAGTCAACTCTCTCATTATTCCTTCTAATTTCTATTCCAACCTTCACCAACCTCTTCAAAGCTCCTATAACCCCTCACCCTCAGGGACAATCCCAACTGCTTGGTAGGAAAAAATGAGAAATTTTCTCAAGTTTCTCCCTCTCAAAAAAACATATTCACTTGCATTCAAACAGGATGACCGTTGTTTGATTCTGAGTCATATAGTATTAGTGTAACATATATATTTCAATCTCTTTCCAGCTGTTAACCAGTGTATGTGTAGGTTTATTAAGGGATATAAGACACACTTTTAATTTTATTTATTTATTTTATTTTTGGCTGTGTTGGGTCTTCGTTTCTGTGCGAGGGCTTTCTCTAGTTGCGGCGAGCGGGGGTCACTCTTCATCGCGGTGCGCGGCCTCTCACTGTCGCGGCCGCTCTTGTTGCGGAGCACAGGCTCCAGACGCGCAGACTCAGTAGTGTGGCTCACGGGCCTAGTGGCTCCACGGCATGTGGGACCTTCCCAGATCAGGGCTCGAACCCGTGTCCCCTGCATTAGCAGGCAGATTCTCAACCACTGCGCCACCAGGGAAGCCCAAGAAACACTTTTTAAAAAGAAATTGTGTCTACCAGAAGGAAGTCACAATCTAGTTAGAATACAGGAAAAAATTTTGAACAGCAATGATACTTAAGAGCATTATATAACTGATAGTCACAAGTTTTAAATTTCAGTACTGATAATAATACAGTATTACAAAAATGTGCCCATCATTTATTATTGGAACATCCCCTGTAGGGCACTGCAAAATGATATGGACCTTTTAAAATAACTATTGACTTTTTTATGTAGAAAAAGCACTGGACTGCTGTTAGTTTTTTCTACTACTAACTAGCTAACCTGACCTAGCAGAGACACTTAAACCTCTCTGCTGTAAATCTCACTTGTAAAGAGAGGTAGTCAGATTAGATCATCTTTATGATCCCTTTCAGCTGTAAAATACAGTGATTCTACTGGAAAATTTTTGTCTGAAAACTCAATGAACACACAGGCCTAAATAATACATGAAATTTTCTCATTTGTGTTAGGTAATTTGGATACTTGTCAGCGAAGAAGTCAAAGTGGTGTACTAATATTGGGCAAGTTAAAAATACCAGAGCTATTTGAGCTAGAACACCATATGTGAGGAAACACAATAAGATGGAAATTGCTCATCCAAAATGTTATAGATGCAGAAAATTGTCAACACTTTTTTTCGAACCATAGGAAAATGCCAAAAATAATGAAGGTACAGTTGTATAACCTGCTAGGAAAGCTGAGGCTCAGGAAGATCCAGCTTCTTCTCAGTTCTTTCTTCAGTGATGGGATACAGGTGAGGCTCTCTAGAATATGGCAAAAGAGCAAAGCTCTCTAATCTTATTTATTGTTTTAAAGATAGTTTTTTTTTCTTTGTCTCATATACATGTGTTGTAGGGATTAAATGACAAAATGCATGCAGAGAACTTATCCTAGCACATAGTAAGCACCCATTAAAAGTTGGCCTTAGTATTCTTCCTATTCATATAATTAGTAGGATAGAAAGTTCATCAAGTACATGCATTACATTGTCTTTATTTCATCACCTTAGACTCTAAGAATTTTATTAAGCCAAAATATACATTAATTTGAGGGCAATGGGAATGAGAATTATTAGTGTTAGGTTTGTTCATCTTTGAGGATGGATAGGTTCAAATGAATTACAGATATGAAAGGGACTCTGAATTTTCCTCTGGTCTAAGTTCAAAGCTAATTGATTTATGTCTCACTTTTAAGAGAGAAGGATTACTTTATATCTAACTTTTAAGAGAGGGATTACAAAACAAGTATGACATGATCTCTTAAAAAGTAAAAATCTCTAGTATAAATCATACAGAGTACTCTGATATAAGTGATCCTGGATGTATACATGGGTATGTTCATATTCATAGAGATGTATAAATTAAAATCTTAAAAATTTTATGAAATTCCTTGAAATTTAAACAGTTACAGACTGGGTTACTCCAAAATCACTGATAGAAATCATTAGTTAGGAAATTCACCTGATTGAAGGAAGAAGACTGTATTTTATGAATTTGGAGCCTTCTAACCACCTCTATAATTGCATGATTCAAGGTTCATTTTGAAACAATCCAACTATGGTCATGTACATAGAGGCTGTATAACCAAAGGATGAATGAAAAGCTGGTCTTGGGTGGCTAAAACAGTAGAGGGCCATTTTGGTACTATAGAGGTTTTTTTTTGTTTTTAAATATTTATTTATTTATTTTTTGGCTGCATTGGGTCTTTCATTGTAGGATCTTTGCAGCACGCAGGATCTTTCATTGTGGCACGCGGGCTCCTCCCTTCGTTGTGGTGTGCGGGCTTCTCTCTTTTTGTGGCGTGTGGTCTTCTCTCTCTAGTTGTGGTGCGTGGGCTCTGTAGTTGTGGCATGCTGGCTTAGTTGCCCTGCGGCATGTGGGATCTTATTTCCCTGACCATGGATTGAACCGGCGTCCCCTGCATTGCAAGGTGGATTCTTAACCACTGGACCATCAGGGAGGTCTCTATAGTGGTGGTGTAAGTGGAGTGATCCTGTAGTAAAGATTTGTGAATAGCTATGGACATATAACGTCTTGAGGAAGGAAGAATGCAAAATGAAACATGTCTGGGGTGTTATCATTATCAAAAAGTAAGGACACTAGTCTAAGCTCTCTACTTTTGATGGTTTTTGATGTCTTCTAGCTTCTTTTCTAGGCTATTTCCCTTGTTTTATTTGAAGACTTCCAGAGATGTAATCATCTTCCTGGAAGGTTGTTACCACATCTTATCTAATTATTGAGCAATCCAATATGTACTGAGCACCTGTATGTTCTGGCCTGTTCTCACTGGACCATGAATTTTAGTTTATTCATTTGAGATTCTCAGCACCTAGAAAAGTACCTTGCAAACAATATGCCTTATGAACAAGATTGTCCCAGAAGAATTCTTCTTTATATCCTACAAAACATATATTACTTTTCATTTTTAAGTGTTTTTTATGGACACAGTCAATCATTGTCCAACAAATTCCTTAGAGAAGCTCCACATTTTAAAAATGGTAATTAAAACTACCTTTAAATTAAAAAGAATTTTTTAAATCGAAGGATAGTTGATTTCTAATGTTTAAAACTACTTATTAAGCTAAGCAACTTAGATTCTTCAACTTTTGCCTGTAAAAATCTACCTTTGATCTCTTTGATACAAATTGCTATTCTCTGTTTTTTCCCTTGGGAAAAAGAACTAATATTTATTGAACTTCAGAGTTAGGAGACCTGAGTTTAAGTCCTAGCTCTGTGATTAAAGTTCTGTGACTCTGGGCAAGTTATTTAAATTCTTTGAGCTTTAGATTTTGAATATGTCTCTTGTTAATCTTTAAAAAATAAATGAATAAGAAAAGACCCCAAAAGAGTAGAGATAAGAACTTCTCTTGTAGGGTTGTTATGTTAAATAAGATATGCATAAAGCACCTGGCACAAAGTGGGTACTCAATAGGTATCATTTCCCACCACTCTTCCCCATCTTTACCCCTTGTGGAAGTCACCCAGCTAGAAAGTGATATAGCTAGGATTGGGGTTTAGATCAGTCTCTCCTTTTTTATACCTCATTGCCTCTACATCTAGTTTCTCTACCTCTTGCTTTAAACCATGGCAATAAGAATTGAACATAAAACTCTAAGGTCTTCCTCATGTCACTATGGTATTATGAGAGTGGGTAAAAATAACTAGAAAGAGTAATATTGGCCAGTGTGATAGGAGTGGAAGCCTTCTAGACAGGAAGGTGTGCTAGGGGAGGAGACCATGATAACCATTCAGTGATGGGGGGAGGGGGGTGTGAAAAGTGAAAGCTTGCACTATCTATTTGTAAAGTGTCACCATACACAATGCATTCTGACAGATGTGCAGCAGTTAGAGCTGATGTTTAGGTGCCATGGTTGGTAAAACGAACAGTAACAATCCAAGGAAAAGCACACAATCACAAATCACCACCGCCTCATGTAAAGTCATGACTTTACAGGGCGCCACAATTTCAGACCATGAACTGCTAAACAGTAGTAATCATTTTGTTATGGATGGTTTGTCTACCATATAGAGCTACAATAAATTAAAAATTTCTTTCCTTCTGTAACAAAAGTGAAGAGTTAGGAGCCAACTTATAGCTTCCATTTAAAGAAAAATGAAGACAGAATATACCTCAAAAGAAATCACAGTTGAGGTTTTAAATAGAAAAGTACAACACTTTTAATTAATAAGCTTTAGTTTACCTCAGATACCTCCTAGACCTCTATCATTCCTTTCAAAATGGTATGGCGAATGAACATTTCACAAGTCGTCACTCTTAAACTGTTATTCTAAAATATCCTTTTCCCTGTATGTAATTATAATGGTATTATGTGCTTCAAGCTATGTTTAATTATTTTGGTATTTATAAGATTTGCAAGAGTTTGGAAATTTAGCCATGTTTTTTATCCTCTTATAGTAAGCCTGGAAGCAAACTATTTACCTATTTACCTGATTTAAGCCTTTCTTTTCTTCATCCCTTCCTCCCTCCCTCCCTCCCTCTCTTTCTTTCTTTCTTTTGTCTTCCTTCCTTCCTTTCTTTCTTTTCTTTTCTTTCTTTCTTTCATCTTCCTTCCTTCCTTCCTTCCATCTTCCTCCCTTCCTTCCTTCCATCTTCCTCCCTTCCTTCCTTCCTTTCTTTCTTTTTCTTTCTTTCATCTTCCTTCCTTCCTTCCTTCCTTCCTTCTGTCCTTCCTTCCTCTGCCAACCTCTGAGGCTTTAATAATGGGTTGTAAGATTCAGGAAAAGAAATCTTATAGGATTTCCCTATAGTTTAAGAGAACATAGGCAACATTAGAAAGAAACCTGGCATTTCTGCAAATTTTTTGCCAGGTAGAGAATAGATATGGGAAATATCACAGTCCTTATTTTATTTGGATAATGGCTAGTCAACCCTGTGAGGACTGCAGGGAAGACTTTGAGCCATTGTTGAAGGTAATGAGTTACCACAATGAACAAGGGCCTGGGCTTCCTTGTTGGAAACAGATTGGTCCAGTGTGACCTTTCTGAGCCTCTGTGCCTTTGGCTGTACGCTTAGCTACTAACATCTACCCTACCTGCAGCAACAAGGTTAAAGGAGCAGTTATACACAAAAGAGCTTTGTTAAACTGCCCTTTATTAAATGCATCAGTTGGGCCATAGCAGTGTCCTAACCTCACCCTCTTGGGGTTAGTTTCACAGGACAAGGCAACTCCCTGTGTGTTAAGTACAGTTTGTCTCAGCATGTACTTTGGCAACAGCCTCTCCTGCAAACTTGCATTTGCTTTTTGTTTATATTTTAGGTTCTGCTTGTTTGTTGATAATCTTCAGTTTAAGCCATATTTTATCTGTGTGAGAATATTCGGCTGAGAAGCTCATTCGCAAGATAATCTGCTCCAAACTCATACTTCTCTCTCTAAAGACAGGCCAGAATAGTATAGAAGATAGGACCAAATAATTACCTTTAGACTTTTGTTTTAACTGGAATATGGGCTAATTAGATTGGATGAGAAGAGAAAGTCTTGCTCATGGGAAAATATAATGATTCTAAGTATGTTATTTCCCTAGTGAATGGTTGAGGTTACATAAAATAAAATATATAGAAACCATATAATTTTATCTTGGGTGTGCTTCATGGGGTTATATCCCAAACTTATTGTTTTCTTTCTATCACTTCCTATTCATATATAGTAATATGAGACTTGTGATTTTTTCTTTTTAAACACTTTATTTTAACCTTCTCTAAGAATTTTTTATACTTTTTTACTTAGATCCATTACAGTCTTTTTTTCTGAACTGAATATAGATAGGCCTGAAATTCTACTTCCTATTTTTAATATTCTCTTTGCTTCTCATTCAGTATTTCAAGGAATATAGCACAGTGGTCACAAACTGTGCCCTGGGGTTGGACCACCTGTTAGCAACATGACTTTGAGCAAGTTTGTCTTTCTGAAGCTTAATTTCCTCACAGTAAAGTGGTAATAATGACCATACCTGCCTTCCTCATAGGCTAAAATAAGATGGTCCATAATACACTGCCTGCCACATGCTCGGTGCTCAGACACTGGTTCTCTGTCAACATTACCATCAGGATATAAATGTCTTCAAAGTTGAAATTGTCTCATCTTCTTCCTCTCTGTACACCCAGCCCCAGGCACAGTGCTTGTCATCTGGCACGTTCTAAGTAAATGCTCCAGAATAAATGGCAAAAAAATCCAGTATGTTTTATACAGTGCCTGCTCTTTCTCTGCCAGCCCACTGGTTTCTCCCAGCTTCTGGAATTTTTCACTGAGAGTTATGGGTACCAGAAATTGAACTCTTGGAGTATCCTAAGACCTTCATTTTTTTTTGAGGTACATTGATGTACAATATTATATAAGTTTTAGGTGTACAACATAGTGATTCACAATTTTTAAATGTTATACTCCATTTATGGTTATTATAAAATATTGGCTATATTCCCTGTGTTATATAATACATCCTTGTAGCTTATTTTATACATAGTAGTTTGTACCTCTTAATCCCTTACCCCTCTCTTTCCCCTCCCCACTTCCCTCTCCCCACTGGTAACCACTAGTTTGTTCTCTATATCTATGCGTCTCGTTCTGTCTTTGTTTTATACTCACTAGTTTGTTTTATTTTTCAGATTCCACATATAAGTGATATCATACAGTATTTGAGTATTTGCCTTTCTCTGTCTGACTTATTTCACTAAGCATAATACCCTCCAAGTAGATCCATGTTGTTGCAAATGGCAAAATTTCATTCTTTTTTATGACTGAGTATTGTGTGTGAGTGTGTGTGTGAGAGTGTGTGTGTGTGTGTGTGTGTGTGTGTGTGTGTGTGTGTAGCATCTTCTTTATCCATTCATCTGTTGATGGACACTTAGGTTGCTTCCATATTTTGGCTGTTGTAAATAATGATGCTATGAACATTGGGGTGCATGTATCTTTTCGAATTAGTGTTTTCATTTTATTCCAGAGACCTTTGTGTTTAGGCAAGAAAGGTTTTATTGTTTTAATCAGACTGCATATTTTTCCTTGGGTGTTATTTCAGCTGTCTTTTCCTTTGGACTTCACACTCTCAGGAGGCATGAATCTTCATCTTAGCACTGGCCCCAGGTGTCTCACAGCTCCTCAATTTTGATCCTCTGGTCCAAACAGGGTATTCTTTTACCACAAGCCATCCTAATTTCTACTTTGCTCTGTTTGTGGATATAGTTATACTTCTCTGGACTGCTTTCCCTTCTTTTGGGGGTAAGGAATTTATTTTCACCTTTATTTATAGGTTAGAAGGAAACTGTTGCTCCATTTCTGGCACCCTTCTCTCTACCCACTTTCATTGCCCTGGAGAACAGATTTGCTCCACAGACTGTCAGAACAGGACCTTGACTGGGACCATTTTACTAGAGGGCGGGATCACTGAGTAAAGGTCGGTGCTCAGGGGTGGTGCACACCCTTGCCCTCTCTTGTACTTCCTATCTCCAGGAGTTGGACAAACCAGACAGGGTCTGTCTCAGCTGGCCTGGGCAACTCAACCCTCTCTCTTCTACCTGCAACTGGATGGAGCTGATGGACCAATCATCCATAACCGTGCAGCTATTAGGAGAGGGTATAGAATTCAAGGAAAGGGGCATAGGAAGAAAGAGGGCTCACTTTGGCTGCCGACTCTAAATGAGTTTCTGTAATCCAGCTTTTACTTGTAAGCCACTTTTACTCCTTTGTTTAACTGGGTCCTTGTCCAGTTAATGAAATCAGTACTTTGTTATTTGGCTGTTGTTTCTTGTCTACCTCTTCCTTCAGCAGAGAATTCCAGAAATGAGACCAAAGCCACAGGCACAACCAAGTTCTCAACACCATTCTCCATCCAGAATTACCTACTTCACACAACCTTTTTAGACAGCCATTGTAAGGATCTATTTTCTAAAACCAGATCTTTTACAGTACTAAGGTTCACAGCCTGTTCCAATCACCTCCTATTCACCTTGCTCATGAAGGAGAGGTTCGTGCCCTGGGGTTACATGGGTGGCTGAACCCATGACACCTGACACTGGACAGGACAGATGATACTAGCAGCAGTTTATCAGGCATGTGTGCTCACAGCCGAGGGGACAGGATGCCACGCCACACAGAGCCACGTGGGAGCTGCACTCCAGAACAGAGTGGACAGCCAGGGGCTGTGGGAGGCTGGTTTGGAGGGTCAAGAGGATGAGGTCACCCTGGTTCCCACGGGGGATGTGATTGGCTTGTTTGAATAATTTTGCAGGCTGGCAGGGAACTGAAACTTGGTACCCCGGGATCAGCAGGACGTGCATCTGGCCTCTTGTAAAGAGGGTTGTTTGGCTACAGGACCCTTTCCCTGAGAGCAGGCTGGCAAAGAGAACTTGTAGTTATAGGCCATTTGAGACCCTCCCGATGTCGTCAGATATCAAGGAAGCACACAATATCAGACCTTAATTCCAGGACTTCCACCACACAGACTATAGTACCATGACATCATTTGTTTATTACCTTGGAATTTTACTCTAGGTGTGTGTTTGTGAATGTCTTGTTTTCTATTGAAATTGTGAACTACTCAGGGACAACCAGCACTTCAAAAACAATGCACGTTATGGTTTGGGAAAATATTTACATTAAAATGATCTCTTTCACATCTCCGCGATATTTTCAAATTTACTCATGTGAATACTGCTTAATACACCCAAGCTTTGTCTTAAAAATGGTTAGTTTTTTAATGCAGCCAAACTTTTAGTAGTGAAGGATATGCTAGGTAGAATTTAAACTTGTATTAGTAAAGAGTTTGAACTCATGGCTGGCAACGATGCCCACGTATACACAGGCTGCTGAATTAAAGACGTGTGATGTGCCACGGATTGACAGCTCTAAACATTTAGAGTTACCCACGTTTGCTGACATTTCAGAAGAGCTAATGGGTTTTTTCCCCACTCTCTTTTCAAACAGTGAACGAAACAATAAAATGAATGGGACATTGGCATTCTTTTAAAAATCAGAGTTAAGCTACAGCCTAAACACCAGAATGCTGATGTCTCAAATGTATTATTCAGACTGCATATTGTAGGCACTAATGGGGCCAATTAAGAGGTTTTATTGTTGCTAAATTGAAGCAAATTGGTATGAAGGAAGGAATGTAAGGACGTCATAGACAGATTGGAAGAATTTACAGTATTTCCCCTTAACTTTCTAAAAATATCTAATATTAAATCTAATATTAATTTTATTCATCTCCGTTTAGGCCCATTAAATTAATTTTATTTTCTATAATTATTAAAATATTTGTTAAATTTTATGCAACTGAAGTGCAAATTCTTTCCCTTTTAGTTATGATATACAATTAGACAAATGACTGAAAGTTTCAACATTTAACAGATTTTTATATTGTCAGAGAATTCCATTTTGTCTCTGAGATAGAATGTCTTTTCTTGTATTTCTTACAAATAATCCTATCGAGATCCATCACTGTGCAGACAAAACATTGTTGTTGTAAAGACACTACCGATTTCACTTTAACATGAAAACTTAAAACTGATTTCCTTAAAGTAAAATGAGATTTCCATTGCTAAACTCTGTTGGCAGAGGAATTTCTATCCAGAGAAAGACACTGCTTTTAAGGATTAAGTGCTAATTCAATTTTTATACTATTATAGTTTAATTCTAAAAATTTTCTGGTGAAATCACCACTTATCAGTCCAAATTAGGTATTAGGAATTTAATGTATACACTTTTAAATAGTTTTTTTTCCCCTCATATTATAAAAGGGATACATACTTATTCTAGAAAAATTTGGTAAACATAGATATAAATAAAGCAAAATCTTACCAGCTGGAGATAACCACTGTCCAATTTCAGTGGATTTATTTCCATTTTCCCCCATCAATCTAGGGTTGTGCTCTCCAATATGGTAGCCACTAGCCACATGTAACCTAGCCTCCATCCTCTGTCTCTGCTCTTTAGCAAGGCGTCCAGGTCCTGTTTGGATTTTCCCTTCCTGCTCTTGCAGTCTGGAAATCACCTTTAGGTGGAAAATTGTGGCAATTTCAGGACTCACTTCATTTGCTCCCCTTTTCTCAGGGATCACGGTCCTGCACTGCCTGTTGTACACTGCCTGAAAACAGTTGTTCCATGTATTTTGTCCAGTGTTCTGGTTGTTTACAAGGGGAGATTAAATCCATCACTATATTGTGGATAATAATGGAAGTTTTTGTCACCTTATTCTATATGTCTATTCTATGTGTCTGTGCTTGGCTTATGTGAGGAATTGTTATAGAGGAATTTAACCTATTTTTTTTATATATTATCATGAATATGCAGTCTTAACTCTGTCATCTTACAATAGTTTAAGCCCTTGGAGGAATATTTCTTTTCCTGTATTTAACTCAACAAATACTATTGGGCACTTACTATGGCCATGCATTATTGTAGATGCTACAGATACAGCAGGGTACAAACTTCCACAAATTCCTGCCCTAATGTAGCTTACATTGGGATGAAAGAAAATATGGAATATTAGTTAGATGGTAATAACCACCATAGAGAAAGTAAAGGAGAGAAGTAAATAGGGAGTTTGGGGAGTGAGTGTTTGACAATTTAAATAGTGTGGCCAGGGAAGGACTCATTGATAAAGTGACATTTACCCAAAGAGCAAAAGCAAGTGATATCTGTGGATGTCTGGGAGAAGAGCATTCAAGTCAGAGAAGATAGTAAGTGGAAAGGGCTGGGCACAGAGGGTGCCTGGGGCATTCAAGGAACAGCAAAGAGTTCCTTGTAGCTGGAGCCCGGGGAGCGAGGGAGAGAGCAGCAGGAGGTAAGGTCAACAAAACAAGGGGAGGCCACATTGTTTAGGGCCCAGGAATGATCTGGGCTTTTACTGAGAGTAAGATAGATTTCTATCAGAGGGTTTCGAGCTGAGGAGTGACGTGATCTGATTTCCTTTTTAACAGTATCCCTCAATGCTGTGTTGAGTATAGACTGAAGAAGGGAAAAGGCAGAAGCAAGGAGTTCAATTAGGAGGCTGTTATATGATGACTGAGATCAAGGGTGTTGCCTTAGAGTTAGTGAGAGATGCTCAGATTTGAGCATATATTTTTAAACTTTTTACTGTGGAAAATATAAACAAACAAAAAGAGAGGGAATGGTTTATGGAACCTCTGTGAGCCACATAGTGGCTGTCAACTCATGTTTAATCATGTCTTATCTATACCTCCATCCACTTTCTGGCCCTCCCTTCTTCCTACTGGATTATTTTTAAGCAGATTATGGACGTTTGAAGACAGAGACAACAGGGGAATGAATAACAGAAAAGCCAATGATGAATTTTTTTAGCCCTGAGTTTTGGCCTTAAGCATCTCAAAATGAGGTGTTGCCACCATCTACAAAGGTGTAGAGTTTGTAGGAGGAGCCATCAGCTGAGGTGAAGTAAGTCTGTGAGAGGAGCAAATTAGGAACTCGTTTTGGGACATTAAAATTCGAGATGTCTAATAGAAGTCCAATTGGAAATGGACTAGGCTGTGGGTTAGATGAACCTGGAGTTGAGAGAATAAGCCTGGTTGGGAGATGTAAATTTTGGAGTTGTCAACATGTACATAATATTTAAATTTATGAGACTGGATAATATTACCAGAGGGATGAGTACAGATTAAGAAGAGAAGATGTCCAGGGCCTGAGCTCTCAGATCCTCCAAATTTGAGATTGTAGAAATGAGGAGGAATCACACAAAAGAAGACTGAAAAGGTGTGAATAATGAGGTAAAAGGAAAATCAAGAAAGTGTGATGTCCAGGAAGCCAAGTGAAAACAAGTACTGATGGGTTAAAGTAAAGAGGAGGACAGAACTGCCCAGTGGAGTTAGAAACACTGAACTGAAATCATTAGGGGTAATATGCAGAGTGTCAACAGGTGGGGGAGCAAAAGCATGATGGAAACAGATTTGAGAGTGGAGGGATTGGATTCCAGCAAGTGTAGACAACTATTTATTTTCCAGGAGTTTATCCATAAATGGAAGAGGTATGTGGCCGTAGTTGGAAGAGTCAAGAGAGGAACAAATAACAGCATGTGTGTAGACGGGTAGGAGAGACTCATTCAATAGGAAACAAAAATTGATGGTGCGGAAGTGAGAATGGTAGGAGCAGCATCCTTGCGGCTATGGCATCCAGGTGTCCAGACAATTTGCCTATGGTAACAGGCAGGAAGGTAGAGGAAGTACTTGGGCACAAATGTGGGTAGGTAGGTAAATGCAATGGTAGAAGCTTGGGGGAAGTTCTCTTCTGCTGGAAATAGAAATCACAGCCAAGGCTGAGTGAGGAGTAGGTGTGAAATGGTTGTCTAGGAGGGTGGGAGAGTGAATGGGTTAGAGAAACAGAAGAGTTACTGGGCAGCAATTAGGTCCTTGTTAAAGTGAATGCTAGAGGTTTTTTGTTTATCTTAATAATTAATTTTTTAGCCATGCTTTATGTATGGGCTGATTTTCAGTAATTTTTGCTTAAAACCTAAGTTGTTCCTAACTGTGTAACTTTATACTGTATAGGTTATAGTTATATACGTTAAGAAAGTTTTCTTCTATCATAACTGATTTTTCCTTCTCTTTCAATTATTTTGCTTTTTCCCGATGAATTTCTATCATTGATTTATTGATGGGTTAGATAAGTGCTCTTTCTTCTAAATTAATAATTTTCTTTTTCACATTTTCATCTCTTTTTCCTGATGAACTTTTTAGATTATTCTCTTTACCAGTGTTTCCTAAAACTGCCAGACTGTCAAAATCACCTGGGGACATTTTTAAACTTGCAGATTCAGGGACAAAACCTTTGGAAGATCCTGATTCATTAGGTATGGGGTGAAGCCTAGTAATAAATAAGTCTATTTAAAATGCTCCCGAGGTAATTCTGATAATCAGCTGGGTTTGACAATCACAGCTCTGTATCACTGTTGAGATTTACCAGTTACTAATTCCAGAATGGAATTTTATATTTCAACTAATTTTCCTTAATCCATATATTTTATTTTAATCTGAACGAATTCTCCCCACTGGCTCCCTGCTCTTCTTTCAAAGATCAACCTTCATTATACACTATTGAGGACATATGCAGATGTTTCCTGAAATTTTATTTTTTCCTATAATAAATAACTTTTAGAGATAGGTACTTCCTCTGATTCTAAGGGGGTATTATTCCATTTACCTTGGCTGTAGTGCTGTTTTGAATTTCAAGATGATTTTTTTTCCCATTTATTCATCTTTTAATGAGGCGAGTTTGGTTATACACTGGCATTTGCCAACAGACAGTTTATCCCTCTCAGGTCTAAAACCTTAGAATGGTTGATCTGCCCTAATCCAGTATTTTGCTGTTGTTATGAGATTTTCAGGAAGCTTACATTTTTAAAAAAATTATGAAATACACCATAGATATAGGATATATAAAATAAGGTATAAAGTATGAATAATTATAAAAGGAACACTTACAGAGCTACCTTGCCTTGGCTTCCATGCTTTAAGTAAGGGGACTACCCAATTGACTACTACCTGTTCCTTCTGTCCCCTGTGTGCTGTGATTTAGTTTTATTATCCCAATCAGTGGAGAAAGAATAGTAGTTGGGTTCAGAGAAGGGAGAGAAGGGTTGATTCTTCTTTTCCTACCCTGGAAAATAATACCTGAGGAGAAGGATTTCTGTCTCATCTTTTTCTAATTGTTGTAGATACAGCAGCTCAGAAATAATGGTACATACCATCTACCCACTTTATGCCAATTTCCTGGTGAAATATTGCAGGCATGTTCTTAATCCAGATTAATATGCACTGAATTCAGTGGAAATTCTGCTTTAATACTTGCAAATGGTCAAATGACTGACTTTGATCCTTTATCTTTAGAACTGTTTTGAAACAGACACCACATTTCCAATACATTGAATTTCCTGCATCTTCTCTTTCTCTATGTGTCTTCTAGTATTTGTAAAAAACTAGAAGAAAAAAAAAGATACCACATTGGAAACTTGTATTCACTGATTCTTGAACAGTTTATTGTGGCAACATGGAAAATAAAACTAATGAAAGAAAAATGTAGTTTAAGGATGAAAGAAGTATCTTAGACATCCAACCAAGAAGGTATACTGTCCTTTCAGTGGAGGAGAAAGCATAAATCTTGCTCTCTAGAAGAGGGAAGAACCCACTTTCTACAGAAAATCTGCTAATGAGATCACACAGTAACTAGACTTTTTAATTCTAAAATTTTAAATTTTCATCAGACTTTGGTTTTATTCAAAACCACTTGAACCTGTTAAGAAGGGGAAAATTACCTTTTACACATAATTCTAAATGTTAAGTTAAAATCTTCAAGATATGCTTATAAAACACTTTTTAATTAAGCCACTAATTATATATTTGTATTTTCTCTTGCATATTTTTAAAATTTTGGTAACATCAAAATAGAAACAAAAGACAACAGAAAATCACTTTCAGAAATATTTTAGTTATCATGGACCTTTATGGAGGCCACTCTGAAAAAGAAAAATTTATTTTCAATGCTCAGTTGTCACAAAAATGGAAATGGCTACAGGTAAAGTATACCTACCACACTGGCTTGACAAAAGTAATCAAGAGAATGGGCAATGCATTCGAGTTTAGCATTTATAAAAATTTAGAAAAGACCCCAGATGCTAAATTCAGTGTCTTTGTTGTTTTTGTTTCTTTTCAGTTTTTTGTTTGAGGCAGAATTCTTCTCAAAATACGTCTTATGGAGAATCCTAATATAGGAAAGAGATGAGAGTAGGACTGGTCTGATTGGGACTGTTGGCTGCCCAGCTTCCTCATTGCCTTTCTGTAGTTCTCCTGGTACCACTTCCTGGGAGGTCTCTGTCTTACTGGAATCCTGGGAGAAGTCCTAATTCTTGAC
The DNA here is from genome assembly GCF_963455315.2 of Globicephala melas. Classification (NCBI taxonomy): domain Eukaryota; kingdom Metazoa; phylum Chordata; class Mammalia; order Artiodactyla; family Delphinidae; genus Globicephala; species Globicephala melas. The sequence continues at coordinate 44,787,616 of NC_083325.1, forward strand.
TTTGCCATTGAGGGCACCTAGGCACACAGCTAATTAATGGGTGGGCTGGGCCCAGAATGCAGGTGTTCTGATTCCTAGAGCAGAATATCCTCTACCATACCACACTGCCTATATTCAGTTCCCAAAATTAGTTCCAGACATGAAGATCTCATCCTTTTAACAAGTAGTGAACATTCTTTGATATCTGCATTAATGGAGGCCAGGGAGAAGTACTATATGAAAAATATTTGTGGACTATATATTTCCAAATACAAGCTAAATTTTGGAATTGGATTGCTTTTTCTGTTGTCTTTATGAATTTAGAGACAGGTGCTTCTGAAAGATTCCTTCGATAGACAAAGTTGAAAATATTTCATTGTGAAAATGGTGACCAACTTCCAGAAAAGTCAAACTAGTGGGTGTTGTGGCCATATCCACCCTGCACCTCTTAGTTCCCCCTTCAGTGCTTCTGTGCTCTTTGTTAACATAAGCACCTACTTTTGAAGCACAAGCCTTCTTCAGGCTGCAGGGAATTCCCCTGTACCTAGAGATTCCCAGCCTCATATGAAAGTTGAATTGCTTCTTCTCAAGCTTAGAAGCCCACAGTCTTCTTAATAGAAAAATCTCCTGTTTCTACTACACCCCTGTTGCTTCTGTGCACCCAGACTGCTAAAGAGTCTGTCTTTTGCATCTTCCCTCCAGCCAAGTGCTTTACTTCTTGAGTTAGCTTTTTAAAAAGATAGGCATATTTTTATAAATATGAAAAATAGTTACATGCTTTAACAAATCATATACGCCTAATTCTGATGTGTTGTTTCTTGAGGAGGTTGTGGGCATGTGGGGTGTTGAGACTCCTGGCTGACAGTCATTGAAGTAGAGACCCATCTTTTGCTTAGTTGGTTTTTAAAATGCCTAATTCTGGCAAAATTAAACCTGTCAAAGTTTGTTATTATCTAAAATATGATATGTAAATTTAAAAGTCCCTGTGTACGTTCAATATGACACATTAAGTTTACTGTTCAGATGTGCTATCTGGTCTCAACACATTTTTGAAATTGCTTTACCTTTTTTTTCTCTTGCTTTCTATCCATTTATGAACACCCATTTTTAATCATTATTTACAATATTTTTCATCCCGTAATAGAACTTAGTTATGTATTAATCATTAAGCAACCTTGACTAATGTGATTCACTTTGTGCAGTTAGAAGATTGTGCCAGTAAAGTGTGATTTTCTTATAAAGAGATTGGGGAAGGGAACTACCAGAGGAAATCAGGGTAATAAAGTGACATATTGGTGTCACTTCTGAGACCGTATTTTTCTAAAATCATTTGGCCTTCCTATGTGTAGAGATATAGATTTTATTTTCAACTTGACTGTGCAAGAAATTATTTATTTTCCCTAAGTCAAATTGAGCCTGCTTCAAGTCCCATCCTGTCTGGGAGGTGAGAAGTTAAATCTTTCATCCCTGGTGCTTTGTACCCTCTCTCAAAAGGATCATATAAAGGGCCTAATGTAGAGAGAACATTCAAGAAAGACTTCTCTAGTCTCTTGTCCATACCAGTTACCATGACCACCATGGTCCCTTGTAGTCAGGATGCTTTGCAGCACTTTTGGGGATAGGAATCTTGCTAGGACTGGAAGCCCCTGGGCTTGGGATCTAGCTTCTCTGGGTGGACCACAGCTGTTTCCTTCTCAGATTTGGCCATCCCCCAGAGGTGCTACTGGGGAGAAAGGCACAGGTCTCCATCTCTTGGGAAATACATTGCCTTTGGTCCCTTTCCAAAGTCTTGGATAATCTCGTTGTCCCCTTGGCTCTTGCCACTTCTGCTTCTCTTTTACCTGCTAAAGGCACAGTGTTTGTCTTTCTCCTCAACTCACAGCATAATGCTCCCTTTAAAATGAAACCTTGGAAGGAAAGTCGTCTTCAGGGAATCTGGCACCAAAACCCTCCTTGAGATAAAGGGCTAAAGACTTGTCGACCTTCCTTGAATCAGGAGTGGGGAAATACAGGGAGAGGAAAAGCCAAACGAATAACACAGTTGAGTCTCCTTTACGTAGTGATGGTATTAAAAAAGTAGGAAAATTCTATACTCCTTTAAGTGTATTTGGAAAGTTAAAAAAAAATGTCATTCCCTAAAGTTGTATTGTCTGCTTACATACATTTGATATCAATATTATCATCGAATTAACCATTCAAGTGAACAAAAGTCAGCCCATGCTTCATCTCCTTACTTCTAATCTTGCAGCAGGTAGAGAAGAGAGGCCTGAATTCTTTCTGTATGCCATGGAGTGTAGCAATAGAGATTTGTTCCATAGATACAGAATGGTGGTTTCTAGCCTGTATTCCCAAGGCATTTGAAATTATTGGACAATTGCTGAGGACAAGATGCGGGAGGGAAAACTGAGATCAAGTGTGCAGGGCTCCACGGACGCTGATTTCAATCATTCTAGTCCTTTTCCACTTGCTTTATGTATAAAATTCCATGTAAACCTTTGTTTTAATGGATTCCATTGTTATAAAAACTTGTAAATCATTGAAGGAATATGTAAGTATATACCTACAAATTTGAAATTCCCCAGTATTTTGAGTTAAAGGTCTCCCATTTTCCAGAGTATAATTCTGTAGTATAGAAATAAACCTTCCCCTTAAAATACTATGTTGCTTAATTATCAACTGTATGTGAAAATCCCCGGATGATAGGCCAAGTTTGGGGGATAGTATGATTTATTTAGACTCTCAGTTCCTTTCCTGGTTCATAGGCCATCCATTGTGGGTGTTTGTGGATATAAACCTTGCAGCTTGCTACACTACCAGTGTGGGTTCTTCACTCATCTGTTCACTGTACAGAACAATATAGTTCCTAGAAAGCATTAAGTACTTCCAACCGAAGTACTGAGTCATGTTCTCATTTAACCAGAGTTTTTGAAACTATTGATTTTAGGGCTATGCTGATCATCATATACATTTATATCTAACTACTGGTTATTTTGTTGTTGTTATTAAACAAATTATTCAACTTTAAATTATTATTCAGAGATTTTAGAATGCAATTCAGACAACAATACCTAAAAATAATTTTTACATGGTTAACTTTATTTTATGTCCAGCCAAATAACATGTATGCCATAATATTAGAATTAAAGATTCCAAGAGACAAGTTTAAATACAGTAAAATATTCATATTAAATATTTTGTAATGACATTTTAAATTTTAGAACGCTAAGTTTTGGCTTGTTCAAAACATATTTGAGCAAAACTATTTCAGTGTCAGACATTTTTAGTAACATATAATGTAGCTTTCAGAACAGAAAGTTCCTTTTTTTTACCCTACTCTGCTACTATCAATCATTGTAGTATATAGACTTAAGAATACATAGTGTCTTTTGTGCAGTATGAGCGTTACAATTTTAATTTTTCTCCTATTAGTATCGAATAGTAAAATTAGAGTATTCAAGTTTAGAGATGGTTTTTTCATTGGAAAAGGTCGTGCGATCGATGCGAGAACTAGGACTTCCAACATTGCTCAGCCAGGACTTCCTACAAAAAATACACAAATAAAAATTAGCATTTAAGTATATATAGACTAGCTAAAATGATCCCACGATGAGTAATAATGGGAGTTTACATTTACTAAGTAACTTCTGCATATAATGTGAAATATATACATGATTTGTACAATGTGAAAATTTTATATCAGAATACCACAGAGTTTAACATATAATTAAATGTGGACAAAGAAAAGCTAATGACAAACTAAGCACAGTCAACTCCGGATGATTTCATATTGGGGTTATTTCCCTCCTCTTAAAACATCCGATGCCATTACTACCTAGCTCTTGTATGCAAAAGGATAAAAATATTTTTATAAAGAAGAAAAACTGCACCATGAGTTTTTCTCCTTACCCAGCACATGGTAGATTATATATATGTATGTGCAGAATGAGAGAGAGAGAAAGAATGAAAGAATATGGGAAAAATCACATTTATTCTTTATTTAAACATTAAAATAAAATTAGATGAATATTTTTCTTATCTATTCAAAAAACATTTCTTACCATATATATTAGCAAAGTGCATTAAAAAGACAGAGTAAATGTTCTGAAACTTTTTCTGCTTATATAGTGTTTTTTCTTATTAGTGATATCATGTGTCTAATTTATACATGATATCACTAGTAAGTGATAATTTATACATTTGGTATACTTAATGAGATGCTTCATATAAATTCCAAGATTACTGTAATATTGCTAACACCTCAGATATTGTTAAGGATTTCCAGAATCTTTCTACCTACTAATAATTAGTTGGCGTTTCAGATTAAGTGGGACTACAGGTTAATAATAATAGGAGGCAGTTTTATACAAATGATGGCTGTTATCCCAGTTGTAGAAACAGTCTACAAGTTTCCTCATATCCCCAAAAGTCTTTGAGGTTGTGAAGCTAGTGCTGTGTACAGCTGTGCAGTATCATATGTAACAATCTCACATAACCTTGAATTAAGAATATTTTCTAAGCTAAAGTTGTCTGACTAGCTGAAAATTACTCTTAATCAGGCTGGAGAAGAATGACAATGATTCAAGATTGCCCTTGTGTTATTTAACTCTATTATTGGCATATAGTGGATTTACAATATTATATTAGTTTCAGGTGTACAACATAGTGATTCAATATTTTTATAGATTACACTCCACTTAAAGTTATTATAAAATATTGTCTATGTTCCCTGTGCTGTATATTACATCCTTGTATCTTATTTATTTTACAAATAGTTTGTTTTAACCACCTTTTTGATTCTTATTTGTGACAATTTTTCTGGGTAACGTGAGCTTTTATTTTATTCTTTTTCATAAGCTAAGCCATCAGCACAGCAACAGTTTCTTTTCTTCAACTCATTTAGTTGAAATCTTAAAAATCAAAATTGCATGTGTTGAAGAATGAAGTTCAGTTATTATGAAAACGGCTGATGGCTTCAACATTACCAGTCAAATCTCCTTGAAACCTTCTAGAAAAGAAAGGCCAGTAGAAATAAAAGCTAACATTTATGAAGCACTACCTGTTTGCTCAGCACTGTGCTAAATTCTTTACATACACTATTTCCTTTAATCCACACATTAACCCTGTAAGCTATAGTCCATTAGTCCTCCTAAGTTACTGATGAGGAAAGAGACACAGAAGAGTTAAGTAACTTGCCCAGGGTAGGAGCAGTGGTGGTGGTGACAGTGATCAGATTCTGGATATACTGTGAAGGTATAGTCAATGGATTTGCTGACAGATTGGATGTGGGTGTGAGAAAAAGAGGAGACTGAAGGATGATACCGGGGTTATTGGTTTGAAAAACTACAATTGGTTTGAAAAACTACAGATGGAATTGTCATTTACTGAAATGGAGAGACTGTGAGAAGAGCAGATTTGGGGGAAAGATCAGAAGTTCATTTATAGAATGTTAAATTTGAGATGTCTGTTAAACATCTAAATGAGATGTTGAGTAGGCAGCTGGATCTATGAATCTGGAGAGATGAAATTTGGAATTTGTCTGTAGATAGCATTGAAAGCCATAAGAATGGGTGGGATCACCAAGAAAGTGAATGTAGATAGAAAAGGAAAGAGGTCCACAGACTGCACTGTAGGGCATCCCAATGTTAAGAGCTCAGGAAATAGAAGAAGAACCAGCAGAGGAAAAGAAAGCATCCAGTGAGGTAGGAGAAAAACTGGGAGAGCATTGTGTCCTGAGAGTCAAATGAAGCCCTCTGGGAACAGGGAGAGATCAACTGGGGCAACATTGCCAGCAGGTCAAGTAAGGTGAGGACTGAGAATTGACCATTGTGTTTAGTAACACAGGGGTCACTGATGACCTTGACAAGAACAGTGTTGGTGGAGTGAAAGCCATATTTGAATGGGCTCCAGTAAGAATAAGAGAGGAACTTGAACCACTGAGTCCAGGACTTGGACTAGTGGACATCAAAGCTGCAATGACTAATCCACCTGAGCTCTGTGTATTTAACTAGTTGAGAGCTTGACTATCTACCTGTAGTTGATCTTCAACACCACCAAGAACTTCTTCACTGGCTAGACCTATGGCCAAGGAGGAATTTACACCACTGGTAGGAGCAGAATGGTCATGCTGTTAGGTGAGTCAGCTCTGTTTACACTGTGTGTGTGTGTATGTGTAGGGGGAGGGCCACTCTGTGCCATGGCTCCACACATGTCATCCGTGTTGCTAGGAACTGTCTTGCCTGACGTGCCTACTCACCTAGGAGTATTCTGGTCATCTGTCACTTGGCAAGCCCTAAGACCTCACTCTTCATGTGCTGCCCTTGCCCTTGATAGGGGTGGCTCAGGTCTGGAAATGGCAGACATAAGAGTTCTCCTAGCCAAAAAATAACTAGTCACAAATTTTTACACAAATTTTTTTCTAATTAGTGAGGATGTGATTGGAATGAGATATATATTTTTTCCCACTCCCCGTTAATGTGTAAAAGAACCACATAATCCAATAGTACCCATTAATTCAATTCAATAAGTATTTAAGTAGCACTGTATGCAAGGTATATTCTAGATACTGGAGTGCATACATAGGCATCTAAAATGAGGTTCTTTCCTCAATCTAACCTTACATCTAAAGCAACTAGAGAAAGAAGAACAAACAAAACCCAAAGTTAGTAAAAGGAAAGGAATCATAAAGATCAGAGCAGAAATAAATGAAATAGAGACAAAGAAAAAAATAGAAAAGATCAATGAAACTAAAATCTAGTTCTTTGAAAAGATAAACAAAATTGATAAAACTTTAGCCTGACTCATCAAGAAAAAAGAGGACTCAAATCAATAAAATTAGAAATGAAAAAGGAGAAGTTACAGTGGACACCACAGAAATACAAAGGATCATAAGAAACTACTACAAGCAACTATATGCCAATAAAATGGACAATGTAGAAGAAATGGACAAATTCTTAGAAAGGTACGATCTCCCAAGACTGAGCCAGGAAGAAATAGAAAATATGAACAGACCAATCACAATTACTGAAATTGAAACCATGATTTAAAAACTCCCAACAAACAAAAGTCCAGGACTAGATGGCTTCACAGGTGAATTCTATCAAACATTCAGAGAAAAGTTTATCCTTTTCAAACTATTCCAAAAAATTGCAGAGGAAGGAACACTCCCACTCATTCTGAGGCCCTCATCACCCTGATACCAAAACTAGACAAAGATACCAGGAAAAAAGAAAATTACAGACCAATACCACTGATGAACATAGATGCAAAAATCATCAACAGAGGGCTTCCCTGGTGGCGCAGTGGTTGGGAGTCCGCCTGCCGATGCAGGGGATGTGGGTTCGTGCCCTGGTCCGGGAAGATCCGGACCAGGAGATTTTTCAATATCTGCAAATCAGTGTGATACACATCAACAAATTGAAGAATAAAAACCATATGATCATCTCAATAGATGCAGAAAAAGCTTTTGACAAAATTCAACACCCATTTATGATAAAAACTCTCCTGAAAGTGGGCATAGAGGGAACATATCTCAACATAATAAAGGCCATATATGACAAACCCACAGCTAACATCATTCTCAATGGTGAAAAGCTGAAAGCATTTCCTCTAAGATCAGGAACAACACAAGGATGTCCACGTTCACCACTTTTATTCAACATAGTTTTGGAAGTCCTAGCCATGGCAATTAGAGAAGAAAAAGAAATAAAAGGAATCCAAATTGGAAAAGATGTAAAACTGTCACCGTTTGCAGACAACATGATACTATACATAGAAAATCCTAAAGATGCGATGAGAAAACTACTAGAGCTCATCAATGAATTTGGTAAAGTTGCAGGATACAAAATTAATGCACAAAAATCTCTTGCATTCCTATATACTAACAATGAAAGATCAGAAAGAGAAATTAAAGAAACACTCCCATTTACCATCACCTCAAAAAGAATAAAATACCTAGGAATAAACTACCTAAGGAGACAAAAGTCCTGTTCTCCAAAAACTATAAGACACTAACGAAAGAAATCAAAGATGACACAAACAGATGGAAAGATATACCATTTCTTGGATTGGAAGAATCAATATTCTCAAAATGACTTTACTACCCACAGCAATCTAAAGATTCAGTGCAAACCCTATCAAATTACCAATGGCATTTTTCACAGAACTAGAACAAAAAAATCTTAATTTGTATGAAGACACAAAAGACCCTGAATAGCCAAAGCAATCTTGAGAACGAATAACGGAGCTGGAGGAATCAGGCTCCCTGACTTCAGACTATACTATAAAGCTACAGCCATCAAGACAGTATGGTACTGGCACAAAAACAGAAATATAGATCAATGGAACAGGATAGAAAGCCCAGAAATAAACCCACACACCTATGGTCAATTAATCTACAATAAAGGAGGCAAGATTGTACAATGGAGGAAAAGACAGTCTCTTCAATAAGTGGTGCTGGGAAAACTGGACAGCTACATGTAAAAAAATGAAATTAGAATATTCTTTAACACCATACACAAAAATAAACTCAAAATGGATTAAAGACCTAAATGTAAGAACTGATACTATAAAACTCTTAGAGGAAAACATAGGAAAAGCAGTCTGACATAAATCACAGCAATATCTTTTTTGATACATCTCCTAGAGTAATGGAAATAGAAATAAACAAATGTGACCTAATTAAACTCAAAAGCTTTTGCACAGCAAAGGAAACCATAAACAAAATGAAAAGACAACCCTCAGAATGGGAGAAAATATTTGAAAATGATGCGACTGACAAGGGATTAATCTCCAAAACCTGCAAACAGCTCATGCAGCTCAATATCAAAAAAACAAACAACCCAATCAAAAAATAGGCAGAAGCTCTGAATAGACATTTCTCCAAAGAAGACATACAGATGAACAAAAGGCACATGAAAAGATGCTCAACATCACTAATTATTAGGGAAATGAAAATCAAAAGTATAATGAGAGATCACCTCACATTGGTGAGAATGGACATCATCAAAAAGTCTACAAACAATAAATGCTGGAGAAGTTGTGGGGAAAAGTGAGGTTCACTGTTGGTGGGAATGTAAATCGGTACATCCACTATGGAGAACAGTATGGACGTTCCTTAAAAAACTAAAAATAGAACTACCATATGACCCAGCAATCCCCCTCCTGGGCATATATCCAGAGAGAAACATGGTTTGAAAGGATACATGCACTCCAATGTTCATTGCAGCGCTGTCTATGATAGCCAAAACATAGAAGTAACCTAAATGTCCATCAGCAGATGAACGGATAAAGAAGATGTGGTACATATATACAACAGAATATTACTCAGCCATTAAAAGAATGAAATAATGCATTTCCAGTAACATGGTTGGACCTGGAGATTATCATACTAAGTGAAGTAACTGAGACAGAGAAAGGTAAATATCATATGATATCACTTATATGTGGAATCTAAAAAAAAAAAGATACAAATGAACTTACCTACAAAACAGAAATAGACTCTCAGACTTAGAAAACAAACTTATGGTTACCAAAGGGAAAAGGTGGCTGGGGGGGGCAGAGGAGGGATAAACTGGGAGGTTGGGATTGACATATACACACTGCTATATTTAAAATAGATGACCAACAAGGGCCTACTGTATAGCATAGGGAACTCTGCTCAGTCTTCTGTAATAACCTAAATGGGAAAAAAATTTGAAAAAGAATAGATACATGTATATGTACAACTGAATCACTTTGCTGTACACCTGAAACTAACACAACATTGTTAATCAACTCTACTCCAATATAAAATAAAAATTTAAAAATAATTTGTTATATGTATTTAAATTATTCAATATGCTTTTACTTTTTCATGAATATTTATGAATAAAAAGTATTTATGGGGCTTCCCTGGGGGCGCAGTGGTTGAGAGTCCACCTGCCGATGCAGGGGACACGGGTTCGTGCCCCGGTCTGGGAAGATCCCACATGCCGTGGAGGGGCTGGGCCCGTGTGCCACAACTACTGAGCCTGCGCGTCCGGAGCCTGTGCTCCACAACGGGAGAGGCCACAACAGTGAGAGGCCCAAGTACCGCCAAAAAAAAAAAAAAAAAAAGAGTATTTATGAATAGAGTATTGATTATGAGTAAAGTGAAGTCAATAATTAAATAATTTTAATTTATTTCTCACAAAGAATTGGGTGATTTGAGCCCCCTTTTCAAAGAAGCAATATGCTGATCAGTATTTCTTATAAAGCAAGAAAAAAAAGAAATCTATGTAAATTATTTTTAAAAACCCACTTAGAAACCAAGTACAGTGATTTAAACCAAACTATCTCTTTTTTGAAAAAAGAAATACATTCTCTTGACCTTCTTGAATTACTTCGAAAAATTATTAAACTTCAAGAAAACTGTATTAAAAAAAAGTAACAATTTTGTCTACTTTTGTTCAAGTGTTTATGTTCCTCATTAAAATTTTTTTGCTTAAATTCAGGTCCTGTATATTTCTTGGTAAGTTTATACTTAGATATGTTCTATTTTTCTTGCTGTTTTGAACAAGATGCATTTTAATCATCATGTTTTTAAACTGGTATACAGAGAAACTAGTGATTTCTCATATTGTAATCAGATGGCTTACTGAACTTCCTTGGTGATATAATAGTTTCTCTTTTCTTTTCTTTGTGGTTGCCTAGGTAAACCACCCCATGTATTTTTCCAGAATTCATTCTGTTAGTCAATTTTTAACACAGTGGATAATTTCAAATTGCTCTTTATTTTAGCTTCTCTAGCCACATTTTGGCTACTTACATGCCTTTCAGAGAATTGCTACAGTAACTATGCAGAGAAAGATTGAATCATGAACTGTGTGCACCCAACACGATCATAATACACTAATACACGCTGTTAACTCCAGCATATTTTACCTATCAGTTTCACAGACTCAATAAATATTGAATGGATGGCTGGATGGATGGGTGAATTATATTTTCTCGAACAAGACTCAAGTCCATTATTTCTGCTGTAAATCTGAGTCTGCTTTGTGTGCATATATCTTTCAGGTATTTTTATTTAAGCAACATGATCCACTGGTAGGCTTTAAAAAACAATAAGAAGGTTCAATGAATAAAAATGAAAGAATGAGAATGTAAACTGGAAAATTCTATTGACAGAAGTCATGTTACTTGATAACCATGTCCTCCCTTCCCTCTAATATAAATGCCTTATGTAGAAATTTTGAAAATAAAACTAATTTTTGTAAAGTTTAATTCTCTTACCAAAATCATGTTGCCGTTAACAATTATAAAGAAATAACAAACAGGAATTCCATTATGGATACATTCCTTACATGTTTTCACAGTTGTGAAAACAATTTTTTATGGAATGGCAAAGGACAATGATCTTGTACATATTACTTTTAAGTATTCTTCAGGCCATCTTTGCATTAAAGAAAAACGAATAAAACACAGTGCTGATAAATGTTAAGTGACCGAGGAAAAATCTCTTCATTTAAATTAACTGTGCTGTGTTTCTCTGTTCCTGTTCAGAGAATCACCAACTATTGGTCCCCTCAGGGTTTCCACAGCATTGTCTCTAATTCGTGGGTGCTGATGGCACACATTTAGCTGTCAAGTACAGTAAGTGCCACACATTTATGGCCTTGGCAGCCAGCAGAGGCCAGCTGTGGCCTTCTAAAATGCACTGAGGTTTTTGCCCTCTCAGAGACCTTACTTTGACTGCCCCTATCTAAAAAGGGCCCTACTCCCATGCTATTGCGTATATCATGGGAATTGCCACATTCTATAATTGCTATGTTTATATGATTATGTATTCACTACGTGCCTCCTCCACATTAGAATGTAAATTCTAAGAAGGCAGGGTCAGAGTCTTACACACTGTTGTATCCCCAACATCTAGCATGATGCCCAGTGATAATTGGCACTCAATACATATTTACTGAATGAATGGAGGCTTTGTCACCTGCCTGCCCTCCTCAGGTCTGTAGCTTCCATGCATGAGAGGAAGGGGCATAGACTGTATAGGGACTACACAGTCCACACACAGAAAGGAACCCTGAGCATGACCTGTTAACTCTTCGATTTTTACCTCACACAAAACAAAACCCTCCTGCTTTTTTCCCCCCACTCTTTGAAAGGTAAAGAAATAGTTGCTCTTATTACAGAAAATGAGTAAATATTTTGCTGATGGAAGTCCCCTATGAAATAACTCAAATAATGACAATATTCAGTCTCTTAAAGAAAGTTAGAAGCCTATGGATCGACCTAATAAGCTGAAGATAAGCCTGTGGTTCATGGGAATCTGTCCATGTATCAATATTTTTGCCAGCCCCCAGATTTTACTGCATTTCTTGTGATTGTGAGTTTACTCACTACATAAATAAACATAGTAACCGACTCCACTCACTTCAGGGTGACTATCTCAATACCACAAGAGGGCCAAGTCCATCCTGCAAACCCAGTCACCTGATTTGCCGCCACCTTGGTCAAATTCAGCGCACAATTGGTTGTATATGCTCATACATGTTGTGATTATCCAATAAAAATCCTTAGACATTTTTCTTAGTATCCCAAAGATGTACAGACACCTATTTATTGTATTTGCTGTATTAATTCAGGATTTTTAAGCTCCTTTTTACAGAAAAGAATCCTTTCTTCCAACATAATCTTGCACAAAAGCTTACTGCTTATAGCAAGAGTGAAGTGCTTCTCTGAACAAGGGAATGGTTGGGGCCTGGGGGTGCAGAACCTTCCCCCCAGGCCTTTCTCTCTGCCAGCTGCACCTCGAGAACCACTGGGGAATCCCAAGGGCTCTGAAGAGCACAGTTTGAAAACGTCCCTATTAACCTATCACTAAGCAAGGATACAGAGGAGTGGAATGCTTGGAGGATCCATCACAGGTAGAGGTGGAAATCAACATAAGACTATATTTTCTATAACTCAAGTCAGCATTTCCTACAAAATGTAGTAAGCTCCTGGAGTGGTAAAAAAAAAAAAAAATCCCATTTAACTAATATCCTTCTCTGAAACAAAGAGGTGAAATTAAAGCATTAGAAAGCCAATACTATTAATAATTCATAGCAGTTCTATTTCCTGGGACTAAAGTGGGGCAGCATAATCCTTTCACATAGCTCTGTAGCACCAGTATAAAATGTAGACCACAGCAAGAAAGCAAACAGTAGGAAAAGACAGCTAATGAATTAAAAGCTAACGTGATGCATGTTGGAAAATATTGAGTTGTCTGCTCATTTCAAGCTTTCAAATTAGCATTAATAATGAAAGAATAGCATATAATATTTTTGCTATTCTTTCTTTAGCAAGTTTCCTTATTTAGTTACATGTGGACAAATAATATCATATACTTCTTCATTATCAATACAAGCATTTGAACTTTTTTTTTTTTTTGCGGTACGCGGGCCTCTCACTGTTGTGGCCTCTCCCGTTGCAGAGCACAGGCTCCGGACGCACAGGCTCAGCAGCCATGGCTCATGGGCCCAGCCACTCCGCGGCATGTGGGATCTTCCCAGACCGGGGCACGAACCCGTGTCCCCTGCATTGGCAGGTGGACTCTCAACCACTGCACCACCAGGGAAGCCCCTGAACGTATTTTGATATAATGTCTAAAGTTTCTGTTAGATATGTAGCCCACGATTAGTGAAGAGTTCAGTGATTATAAAGGGAATCCTAGGATATCCATAATTAAGCTGAGACCAGATTCCTCATCTTTAAAATAGGATAATACTCACTTCACTGAGTTATTGAAAGGATTAAAGAGAAGGTATATAAATTGCCTAATGCGATGTCTGACACCCAGCAGGCCCTTAAAAGCAGTTATTATAGCGTAATTGTTCTCTACCTTTGCCAAAGATGATGGACAGCCTGCTTAGCAAGCTCTGTAAGCCTCCAAGTCACACACTTGAATGCAATTACACTAGTAAAACCTCTTGTTCTTGGTGGAGCTGCTTCTCAGCTGCAGTGGGAAATAGCATGTCACTCAACCTCCTCATCTGGGGGAGAGTCTGGAAGAACTACCCAGGCATGAGCTATGTCTGAGATTCTGAGAACCAGCCAATCTGAATCAAGGGCCTGGATGCAGAGAAGGCAGAAGAAGTGAAGGCATGATTGAAACCTCTAGCTTCTCTGCCACACCACAGTTTCCAGGTCAACAAAGTGACAGATATGCTCTTCTGTTTCATTTTGTAGAAAGAAAATAAATGCTGGCAGCACAGTGGTAATGGAGTGGACTTTCGGGTCATTCTGCTTGGATGTGAATCCAGTTACCACTTCTTAACTGGTCATCTTGGGCAACTTTCTTAAACTCTCAGTGCCTCATTTGTAAAAAAAAAAGGGAGAGTATATAGCCTACCCCAGAGAGTTGTTATGAAGATTAAACAAGAGAATCTGTGTAAAGCATTTTACACAATATCTAGAGAATAGTAAGCACTCAATAATTTTTAGCTATTGTATCAGACAGGGTACAGTAGCAGGTAATGAAAACCACCTTAGCTATTTTACAGTGGAATTTAAAATAGCGAAGTAGGTCCTTACAAAATCACTGGAAGGGCTGGAAGAACAGATTTGGATGGGCCTGTTGGAGCAACTCTGTAGAATTGGCTGCTAAAGTATAAAATGTTAAAACTGTGATTCTCATGCAAATACAATATGACATGTGTCAAAGATTTCTATTCAACACATTAATTAATGAGGGAACATAGAAGATGTTACATCTGGTTCAAAGGAGAATTTATATTACACGTATATATATTACACGTATATATTCATGCATACAATCAGGAATGCTGAACTCAACTTGCTAATAGATGCAAAATTGGTTAAAATTCTATAAGGCAGCACTCTGTCCAACAGCCTTGTAATGTGAGCCTCATGTATAATTAAACATTTTCTAGGACCCACATTAAAAGTAAAAAATACGTAAATTAATTTTAACAAATACTTTATTTAGTCCAATATATCCAAAATATTAAGATATAATCTATATAAACAATAAATAAAATGAACATGCTATTTTACACACTTTTATATTGAATCTTTGAAATCTGTGTGTATCTTACACTTACAACACATCTCAATTCAAGCATGCCACATTAAAGTGCTCAATGGCCACATATGGCTAGTGGCTCCTATATTAGTGTACTCCTAGGGCAATGAAAATGTAATGTTTGGGATTATCTTTTTTTCAGGGCAAAAGCTAATTGTATATCTATCAGAGAAAAACTAATTTGCTTTTCTATGGACAAGAAGTGTTTGCATTTCTGTAGTTTGTTACAAGTAACTTTCTACCTTACAGAGTTGTAAAATAACCTGGTCAACAGAAAATCAATCAAGTGCACATTTGTGTAGCATCTGAAAATTCTATAAAGCTCCACTAGACAATACCCAGCACTTCCCTGAAAGACAGCCCCTAATCTCCATTTCCAAACCTTGGACAATTTTTTTTTTCCTGATAGGCCCGTTAAGGGAACTGCTAGAAGTCAGGAGGCTGCCACCAAAATCACTGCATTTATGAACACACTACCCCAACTGCAGTCCAGGAGTCATTAAGCCCCTACCAGAATTGTTGGCTCCAGAGCCTTGTAATGTTTGCTAGATCCTCACCTGCTAAACAGTTGACTCAGATCCCGCTGCTTCTCTCCCCACCCAGTTCAGTTCCAAATTCAAATTTCACACGAGGACTTCTGACTGATGAAACCAAAATCACATTTGAAACTCTAGCTGCAAGGGAGTCTGAGAAACGTAGCTCCTAGCTCTCCAGAGTCTGCAGTAAAGGAAAGGCACCAGAAGGCATTTGGAACAGAGGTTGAGCAAGGCAACATACCACGTCTACCACTGCTATTCGGTTAACAATAACTTCATGAAACTCTACACTATGGAATACAAAAGATGAGAAGTATTATTTTCTCTGGTCTGTAGGACAGCAATACTTCCGTGAACTCTCTCAGATCTGGAGTTCTTTTCAGCACTAGAACAGAAACCCAAGGAACACCAACATTGAAGGGTCAGGTGGAAAAGAGAAGCAAATGGAGGAGAGGTAGAAGGAATGACCAGAGAAGAGGGAAATAACCACGAAGTGTGGTGTTAGTGTTAGGGAACTGTTGATGGAAATGGTCTGCCTTGGCCAGGCACGATGATAACCACTTGCATGAGTTGTCTCACAACAGGAGGTCCTGATAAGGAATGTGGTGCTGTCACCAAAAACTAACTGGGAGAATCTGGGAGGGGCCAAAAGGAGGGAGGAGACGTCAGCCAATAATATATCCTACCAACCACCCAGAATCCTTCTCGCTGGAACCCATCTTGTCGGAGAGATGCGCATGCCACCAGGAAGGACCCTGAGTCAGACCAATTATGGGCCAAGCAAGATGATCGGCCAGAGACAACTGGGAAACTAACCCCATTACCATAAAACTTGAGACTGTGAGCCACGTGGCAGAGCAGTTCTCCTGGGTTCCCTTACGCTGCTGCTCTCTGCCCAGGTGCCCCTTGCCAATAAAGTCTCTTGCTTTGTCAGCACGTGTGTCTCCTCAGACAATTCATTTCCCAGTATTAGACAAGGGCCCACTCTTGGACCCTGAAAGGGATTCCCCTTCCTGCAACATTAGGAAAACTAACTACAAAGAATATTTTTAAGAAGGAGAGAGACGTCAGCTTCCAGATGCTCCTGAGACCCAAATAAAAGATGAACTGAAGAACACTTTGGAGACCTTTGCAAGATCAGATTCAGTGATGTGGTGGGGGTAGAATCCAGATTAGAATGGTTTTAGGAGTGAGGGGAAAGTGAAGAAATGAAGACAGCAAGAACAGATCAATCTCTTGAGCTGTCTGACTGTGGAGGAGAGGAGAGACACAGCAGCTTTACACAACTTGAAGGTTGTTTTTGGCAGGCCAAGCCTACCTCTGCTCTGAATTCAATGCCTTCCAGTATTTACAAGTGCCTTGCCTCAGAAGAACAATAGTCGAGGAGGATTGCTTTAAGGACACACGGTCTAGGATGTTTTCTGTTCCTGATATGTTAAAATCTACTCCTACATGGAGCCAGATGAGAAGGGAGTTGGCCAGA
This sequence comes from Globicephala melas, assembly GCF_963455315.2. Taxonomy (NCBI): domain Eukaryota; kingdom Metazoa; phylum Chordata; class Mammalia; order Artiodactyla; family Delphinidae; genus Globicephala; species Globicephala melas. The sequence continues at coordinate 44,804,663 of NC_083325.1, forward strand.
CTCGCCTGTATTTTCACCCCTCACCCTGACCTCTCTCCCCACCTCCCCCAAAATGCTCATAAGCAAATTGAATTGTTGGGGTGATGCCATTAGCTGACAAAGGGCTACTAGATAATTTAGAGCCAAACTGTGACCCGCCCAGAGCAGAGGCCATTATTTCAGACATTTTTTAAAGCCTAGTTCCTGGCTCTATTTTATGTCTCCACCCTTGTTTTTTATCCTTTTCCACTTGTAAATGTACACTCTCTTGTTACAGTTTTACATAGCCTTACAAATCACTTTAAGTCATGTTGGGAACAAAGTGAGGTTTAAACATGTAAAGCTGTGAGGATTGTGTTTTGCTTTTTTCTTTTTCTCCTTGATGCTGTGTCCTTGATTTTTATAAAGGAAATTATTGGACAGGGATATGGAGATTTATTTATAGAGTTTTGTTTTACAACCGACTTTGCTAGATACCTGTTCCATTACAGAGAGACACGCATCGTTCTGAGGTCACAAAAACGTGTATCTACAGGGCAGCCGTCTCCGTGGCCGCCGTCCTGACCCGGACCTTGAACAACCGGACAGAGAACTCTCAGCCGCCACCGCCAGGCAAGGGCAGCTTCGGGCTGGATGCTCCGCTGAGCGCGGGGTGGGCGCTGCAGGCACCCACCCGGCTGCAGCCTCCAGCGAGCGCTTTGCTGCGGCTGCTGGAGGAGCTGGGGCCTCGGCTCTCCCAGGCCCGCCAGCCTCGTGGAAGCCTAGCCGAGAGGTGCCTGCACTGACTTTAAAGACGAACTCACAAAGCTCTCCCTGACAGTCACTTTGAAATAATTTGTGCGGAACTGAATCGAAAGAATAGTTCAAAGGTAGAATGGAGAGGCAGCTAATGACCCTGCCTCTTAGCTGCCTCAGTGGCAGCTAAGCAGCACTGATCAAGCAGGAGATTTGATAGGTGGAAAATCAGAAAAATTAAATGTTAATGGAAGACTGTTGGGCTGCGTTTTAAAGGGATCGTCTGTGACAGAGCTTACTGCACTTACATGTTAACCCTGAAGATGGGGGCTTTCCGAATACCTTTAAATATCTAACAGAAAATCAAATAGTGAAACTCTTCTTTATGGAGATGTCTCAGGGAAATGGCTTATCTTTTTGAACTTCCCAGGGTTAAAAAAAAAAATTATTTTTCCATTCTTGTTTTCCCCTAGGAGGGTGTTTTATCTTTAAATGTAAGCATGTGACTCAGTTCATAGGGAGGTTCATGATAGGAAGTAAGAAGGTCATTTCAGCTCATAAGCGGTGTCACCCTGACAACAAATTTAAATTGTATATCCTCGTAGGATGACTTAAAACTGTTGTATTTTTCATAAAAAAATCAAATTTATTAACAGCTGGATTAATCTTAGACAAATAAAAGGACATCATCTATATATCCAAGTTACCTGTCTAGTGGGAGGTGACAAAGTGAAAGAGGGAAGGATTAGAGGCTAAAAGGGAGAAGAAAGAAAAGGATTTAATGGAAGAAGTTGACAGATGTAATGATTCCCCCTCTTCTAAGGTAAAATTCTATATAATTTTAATATTGCATTTTAAAATTGCTTGATTTCTCTGAAGCGATTAATAAAATGATTAAAGAATGTGTAGTACTAGAATCAGAATGCAGTTTAATTAATTACATCGCCCTCTTTTGAATTGAAAGCTACTTATATAGTAAACGACTGTTATATTTAGTTTTCCAAATGACTTGCAGATGAGGCCATTCAAACTAGGCATGTAAATCTAAACTCACCAGAGTGGTATGTTTACATTTGAATAGAATTAGAGGCCTGAGGTCTCAGAAGTTATAACCATGAAGCTAAAGCCAGAAGATGGGTCCTGCTGTGGAAGAAACCAGACTCCCTGACACTGGGTCTAGAAAGTACTATGTGATCTGGCAGTCATCCAGATGAGGACTTATGTTTGGGAGCCTCTTCTGATCACACACCATTTCCTGCTATAGCTAAACTTACATCAAAGAAAGAAAGAAACTAGCTAGCAGCTTCCTATAGAGTCCTATGAGGCATCATTACATTGGTGGAGATGCCAGTGGTCTTCAGGGGTCTAGGAAATTGATATTAAAAGCTTTCTCTGAAGTGATCAAGTTCAGGGGAACAAATGCATAGTAACCAAATTCATAGGGGATCAATTTAGAAAAATACAATACCATGTATTCATTTATATTGGGTGCTCTATTTGTCAAATATATCATCCATCTGTACAAGAATTTTCCAATTGGGGAAGCACGCTAATGAGACAGAATTACGATAGATTGTTCTTTTTCCAGTTTAGGCATATTGTGGCCTAGAAAATATATAATGATAAAACCTTCTTCCCTAGAAAACACTGAAATGGTGGTATCGATCACCTTTAAAAAACTCTACACCACCCACCATTTTTCACTTACCATATCACTGCCTCACACAGGTTAATGAGGCTGTGGTTTTCTTTACAGTTACTTTGTTCCTGTCCTGAGGATACTCTCCGATTATACTGAAACATATTCCAGTACGTCCTTGTTTTTAGGGCAGAGACAAGGAAAAACCTATCACTTATATCATGTACACAAACCCTATCTTAAGGCAGTTTGCTTTGAAAGAGGTGATTTTACGTGTTTCAATGTTAGAAGGCAACATTTCTGATATTTTCCCTTAGATTTAGGAAAGGTAAAGGAAGTGAAGGCTGTTCTACCCAGTGGCTACTGGAGTAGTAGGTGACTGCAAGAATGCCCCCTCGCCACAGAGAGAATTAGCCAGAATGGGAATGTGTTAAAGGATCATAATGTTCTCCATGGCGATCAAGCAATAAGAATCTCATGGCAACATATAGCCGATGTTCTAATTAGGGAATGTTCCCATTACTGTGGTTGCTACCCTCAAACCTAGAGACGTAAACAATATTTATCCTGCTTACAAGTCTACAATGTGGACAGAGCTTAGCGGGGAGAACTCATCCCTGCCATGCATGCTGCAGAGGGTGGCTCGAAGGCTGAGGAATGGAATAACTGGACGGCTCAGTCACTCAGAGGTGTGGCAGGTGATCCTGGGAAAACTCAGTCACCTGGGGTTGCGAACAGCTGAGGCTCCTCAGACAACTCTCTCCATGCCTATGTGCTCTTTCCAGCATGGTGGCTTCAGGGTAGCTAGACTTCGTACACGTCTGTCAGCTCAAGGGCCCAAAGTCACAGGGTCCAAGAGAATGAGCCAGCCAGGCGGAAGGGGACTGTCTATTCTAACCTAGTCTTGGAAGACTCTCAGGGTCAGGTCCACTGCATTCTATCTGTTAAAAGCCAGTCAGTAAAATTGGTCCCTATTCAGGGGGATGGGAATTAGACCCCGCTTTTAGTGAGAGGAGTGTCAAAGGATTTGTGGACTTGTTTTAAAATCACCACAATATATAGTTGAAAAATTATAGGAGAATATACCATTTATTTATTTACACATTCGTTCAATAAATACTTATTGACTGTTACCATACACTAAATAAGCATTGCTTTTTAACCTTTTAAAAAAGATTTTAGATATTCTAGCTCAAGACAACTCCCATTTGGACATGATTTTATGTAGTGAGAAGGTTTGGTTTTATTTTAGGCCCATCATATAAAAGTACTCAAATCAGCATAAAATATCAGATGATGACAAATCATCCATTGGGAGAGTATAATCTGAACAGCACAAATGGGTTTTTATTAGAACTTATTAAAAGCCTGAGATAATGGAAGTATAAATCCTCATTTGATACACATATTCTGGAAAAGGTAGTTGTTGAACAAATTTGTGTAAAAGCAAATCATCTTTCCTACCAGCTTTATACTTTTAGTGACTGACATATAAGAAAAGTTTTCCTTTCCTTCCAAAATATTTCCAGTTACCAGTGTGTGAAAGGATTGATCGGATAGACAAAAGGTTATCAGACACCTCCAAATCACTAAATCCAAAGCATCATATATTTTTTCCCCTCAAAATAGTTTTACTTGGCATTTCTCCTCTCCACCTAGGCTTCTAGGACACCACCTTTTGTCTTCCTCCTGCGTCTCCAGGGGTTCCTTCTCAGTGGGAGTTCCTCTTACTGTGTTCAGTCCTTACTTTGGTGATCTCTGGGTTTCTGCTCCTAATCTCCTCTCTTCATCTCTATCTACTCTTTGAATGATTTCATCTAAACCTAGACTTAGCATGAAAGTTCCAGATTCATATAATCCACTGTCCACTGAATCTCCCCACTTGATTGTACCGTATCTACCTCCACCCACACCCTATACCCCCTTCCCACTCACACCTCCCTCGTCCAATGTGCTCTTCCTCCTGCATTCTGAAATTTGACGGAATCTAGAGAGTCTCTGACACTCAACATCCGTGCACAGTCCATCAACCATAATGTCCCATTGATTCTAAACATCTTTCATCTCTTTTGCATCCTCATTGCCCTTGATCTACATCAGCCTCTTGTCCGTTTGCCAGGAATATAGGTCAAGACTGGCTCTGAGGCCATTTCTTAGCAAATACAATGAAAATATTTGAGACTTTTGCCTTCTATCCACAGTATTTGGCCCTGGACATCTCCTATTGATGGATCTCAGTGGGGGGTGTTGGTCAGGAATAGAAAATTATAAATCACAATGTTTGCATTTTATCTTCACAATAGTTGAAGTTTACCTTAAAAGAGCCACAGAAGATGAAGTGGCAAATGCCAGCCACTGAGCACATAGTTATTAGATATCTATTCTGTAACCTGGGCTACAAAGACAAATATGGCATGGTCCCTGCCTCCGATGAACTCAGAATTTAGTGGGAAAAGCAAATTATTACAATTCCGCACAATAAATGCAATGATTAAGGAATGTGCGAGGTGTTGTATGAGTAGAGGAGGGCATTCTCATTGTCTTCATTGCGTAAGCCTGAAAGGCAGTGGAGAAGGGAGTGACACCCTGCCTAAGAAGGTAGAGTAGGGCTTCCAGAAGATGTAAAAATGCTCTATCTTACCAAAATCTTAAGAGATGATAGCTCTGGATCCTGATGTTGGGGATTTGGGGAATTCTGCCAGCTGTTTTCTCAAGTTACCTACTTGATTCCCAATCTCCACATCTCTAAAATGAAAACTTTGGTTTAAATAAGAGGTTGCCAATTTTTTTCTATAAAGGGCCAGATAATAAATATTTCAGGCTTTGTGGTCAGTATAGTCTGTCACAACTATTCAGCTCTGCTGTTGTAGTGCAAAAGCAGCCACAGACAATATGTAAACCGACGGACCTGGCTATACTACAATACAACTCTAATTACAAAAACAGGCAGTGGGCTGTATTTGGCCCTTGGGATGTAGTTTGCCAAAGCCTGATCTAAATGATCTCCAAGATGCCTTCCAGATTTACCAGTCCATTGGTTTATGAAAAAGCAGTTCTCAAATACTTGATATACTTTATGTTGGTTTTTAGTTTACTCTTGTTGTGGCTGGTTAGCTCAGTAAATGGGAACATGGAATTTAAAATGATAAGATTTGGGGTTTGATTCACTGTGGGTCAGTTAGCTTCTCTGTTCCATGACCACAAACCACACCACAGACTTCAACAAATCCATGCTCCTGCTTGGAGCCAGGTAAAGCTGTGTGACTGGACAAATGTCATCCTTTCCTGCTTCTAACAATACAACCCCTGCACTTGCTCCCCTAATGATGGTGCAGCAGCATGCTCTTTACGTGTGTTCCAACATCACTGAGTTCATTTCAAAAGAGCAATGTATGGGGCTTCCCTGGTGGTGCAGTGGTTGAGAATCCGCCTGCCAATGCAGGGTTCGATCTCTGGTCCGGGAAGATCCCACATGCCACGGAGCAACTCGTGAGCCACAACTACTGAGCCTATGCGCCACAACTACTGAAGCCCACGCGCCACAACTACTGAAGCCCGTGCGCCTAGAGCCCATGCTCCACAACAAGAGAAGCCACTGCAATGAGAGACCCGTGCACCACAACGAAGAGTAGCCCCTGCTCGCCACAACTAGAGAAAGCCCATGTGCAGCAACAAGGACCCAACGCAGCCAAAAAAAAAAAAGAGCAACTTATTTTTAAGAAAACCTGTCAATATGACAGCAGGCATTGGGGAATCTGTAGGTACACAGAAATGTCTCATCACCTTTTAATAAGCCAAATTGGGTTTTATGGCTACTAAGCAAAAGAATGATACAAAAGCATGCTGCTATGCTCATAAGCTAAAGCAGAATCAGCAAACTATGACTCGAGTGCCAACAGTCCTCCCCGCTTTCCCTGTAGTAGACATTGTTAATCAATCCTAGCACTTTTCCCACAGATCCTGCATCTGTTCTCATCATTCTTCCAAACACACTGAACCAGGAAGCGACACTAAGTCGACTGGCATTACTGTGCTAGATTAAAGCTATTGTCCTATTGCAACAAAAGTTACTATGCCTTATTTTTCCTATCACTTTCCATCCCTGCCACCGAGTTACTCTTACTTAAAAACATATACCTATAACATTGGATGCAGCAGCTATAAAATTCAACAGTACAAAAATGAAGATAATATAAATCTCATATGTAGATAGGAGCATAAATCGGTAAAAAACTTTTATAGAGAAAAACTTGGCAGTGTTTATTAAAAGACTTAAAATGTGCACACTAGTTGGATACTTGGGGCTTCATTGTATTATTCTACTTTCAGGTGTGTTTGAAACCTTTTATAATAAAAAGTTTTAAAAGTGTACCATGAAGATAAAAATACTAACGGTAGTTGATAAATGACATATTATTATATAAAAGTATAATCTAAATTAAGGGATAATACAGAACTGAAATAACTCAATGTTGCTTTATTGTAGAAAGTTTTGTGCCTATGATTATCTAGCATATAAAATTATAAAGCAAATTTCACTACTGAAACCATTTTACCAATTTCTTAATATGTACACTGAAGGATTTATATGTAAAAGCATATAAATGCGTGAAATATTTCTGCAAAAATAAATGAAAACTACTAAAAGTAGCTGCCTTCCAGGAGGGAGAAGAATATCTGGAGGAAAGGCAAGGAGGAAGGCTTATTTTTCACGGAATATCCTATTGTTCCTTTTGAATTTTTGTACATCTATCATGCATTGCCTATTTAGATAAATAAAATGTGATTCAGCCTCACACTGGTCAGATTGGCCATCATCAAAAAATCTATAAACAATAAATGCTGGAGAAGATGTGGAGAAAAGGGAACACTCCTACAATGTTGGTGAAAATGTAAACTGGTACAACCATTATGGAGAATAGTATGGAGGTTCCTTAAAAAACTAAATATAGGGCTTCCCTGGTGGCGCAGTGGTTGAGAGTCCGCCTGCCGATGCGGGGGACGCGGGTTTGTGCCCGGGAGGATCCCACATGCCATGGAGCGGCTGGGCGCGTGAGCCATGGCCGCTGAGCCTGTGTGTCCGCAATGGGAGAGGCCACAACACTGAGAGGCCCGCGTACCGCCAAATAATAATAATAATAATAAAAATAAAAATAAATATAGAAATACTATATGACCCAGCAATACCACTCCTGGGCATATATCTGGAGAAAACCATAATTCGAAAAGATACGTGCACTGCAATGTTCATTGCAGCACTACGTACAATAGCCAAGACATGGAAGCAACCTAAATGTCAATCAGCAGAGAAATGGATAAAGAAGATGTGGTACATATATACAATGGAATATTACTCAACCATAAAAAAGAATGAAATAATGCCATTTGCAGCACACGGATGGACCTAGAGATTGTCATACTGAGTGAAGTAAGTCAGACAGAGAAAGACAAATACCATATGACATCGCTTACATGTGGAATCTAAAAAATTATGCTACAAATGAACTTATTTACAAAACAGAAATAGAGTCACAGATGTAGAAAACAGACATGGTTATGGGGGGGAAAGGGGGGATAAACTGGGAGACTGGGATTGATATATATACACTACTATATATAAAATAGATAACTAATAAGGACCTACTGTATAGAACAGGGAACTCTACTCAATTCTCTGTAATAACCTATATGGGACAAGAATCTTAAAAAGAGTAGATATATGTATATGTATAACTTATTCACTTTGCTGTAGAGCAGAAACTAACACAACATTGTAAATCAACTATACTACAATAAAAATTATTTTTAAAAATGAGACAGTGATTCTACTCCTAAAAACTTATCCTAAAGTATCATTGAGGATGTACCTAAAGATTTTGCCTCAAGGATGTACATTGTATTGTATGTAACAGGAAAATAGTTCAGGCAATTTAAATGTCCAATAATTGGGAACTGGTTAAATAAGTTACTGTATTTCCAGATAAAGGAATGATAGCTGTTAAAATTATGAAGATGAATTTTTACCAATAAAGAAATTTTTAATATGGTATTAAGTTTTCTAGGGACTGCTCTGGTGGCACAGTGGTTAAGAATCCGCCTGCCAATGCAGGGGACACGGGTTTGAGCCCTGTTCCGGGAAGATCCCACATGCCATGGAGCAACTAAGCCCGTGAGCCGCCACAACTACCAAAGCCTGCGCGCCTAGAGCCCGCGCTCCGCAACAAGAGAAGCCACCGCAATGAGAAACCCGCGCACCACAACGAAGAGTAGCCCCTGCTCGCCACAACTAGAGAAAGCCCGTGTGCAGCAACAAAGACCCAACGCAGCCAAAAAATAAAAATTTAAAACATATATGGTATTAAGTTTTTTAAAAGCAAGTTGCAAAACAGTATAGTTTTGCAGTATATAGTATGACCTCAGTTTTGTAAAAAAAAAATATACTGACAGAAAAATATTTGAAAGACATAAAAAGTGGTAATAGTGGGTATCTCCTGAAATATGGGTAGTTTCCTTTCTTTCGTTTTTTTCTTTGCTTATTTTCAAATTATTTTCAAAATTCTCCAATAAATATGTATCAATTTTAAATTAATAAAAGATTATGAACGAGTTTGAAAGATGCCTAAGGGAATAAAACATTTCTTTTTTTTCTCTTCCCTATGGGAAAGAAAAATCTGAACACAGGTCGAAATATAAAACTTGGCTTTTGTGATCGAAGTCAAAGTCATTACAATGAATGTTGAAATTTTATTGGCAATTTCTCTTGTGGGGAGGTAATGACATCCAGAGTTAAATACTACGTAATATTTTACCAATGGTATAAGTCTTTTCAATGGTTTAGTAACTCCAATGTGGTAATGCAAGAAGTGATTTTCCCCCGTGTGTAAATAAGTTTTATAATATTGAAAACTGTTAGACTAACATATTTATGAGGTGTTATTAACAAAGGAAAATAGTGGCTGAAATATCCGAACTAACAACATGGAGACACCAGACATTGTGAGTGGGAGATTCTTACAGATGAAAATGGATTACCGGGGCCATGGCTAGATGGTGAAGGGTCTTGTACAGCTTGCTAAGGATGTGGATTTTTTTCTGAAAAGATGAGAACCTAGCTGTATTTCTGAATGAATAATCAAGGTGCACACAGAGGATGATTAGAGGGAGTAAATATTAAAAAGAGTATACCTAGGGCATTTATAATTTCTTTAAAGGAATTTCTCCTAACGATAGAAAGGGCAAACATGTAAGCTATTTAAGCCAGCTTCAATTTTTTTCCAGAAAAAGATGTATGATACATAAATATAGAACCCATAGCAATTGCTGTGTAAACTACTATACTAAATATAGTTAGGGATATGCTTAATGTTGTATTTTATTGTTTGACTAAATATTAACTAATAAGAAATCACATTAAACTGGAACTTCCTTTTTCCTTATAAATACTCTATTAGGCAAACCAGGCAGGGCTTGGATGTTCATCATAAGACAGCACATGCTGACATTCCAAATTCTCCTAAATGGATTTCGCTTAATATGTTAGATTCTATAAATCTGCTTAATCATTTCTCAGGGCTTGGTATTCCTTAGGAGGAGGATTGTTAAATACCTACAAAGCTGCTCCACACTCTGAGAGCTATCAGTTTCTCCTAGTGAGAGCTAGTCCTCAGTTTCCTGTGGTTGGGAGTGTGACATAGTGAGATAACACGACAGATGAGATCCAACTAGTCAGATGTTACTGGAAAAGTACACTTGGATTCAGGGTCACATTAGTCTGGCTCTCTTTTAGAGAATATAGTTGAGCTCACACAATTCAAGGGCTTATCTGAAATTTAACTTGAATAAATACAAAAGAGCAGCCCCATCAGAGTCATCCAGTAGAGCTGGATCATTTTAACTCAAGGTCAAAATAAACTTTATTAGTGTATTTATTAAGAGCAAGCTTGTTTAGATGAGGTTTTTTTTCTTCTTTCATACCTTACCTTGCACAGAACTTTAATATTAGGAAACCTGAAACAGTCTAGAGAATTCAGGACCATCTCAGTTCAGGTTGCCATGATATTTTCTGTAACCGAGCCATGTACCTCTTCTTGCAAACTGAAATAACATTGACGATGTAAAAATTATGCCCATAATGAGTAAGTTATTGCCAAAATTTAATCAACATGATGTTTTCCTTTTCCTGTTCTGGGACAATAAAACTAAACACTATTACAAAGTGGTAAAAATATTTTTTAAAAGTAAAGACATTTGTGACTTTATTGCCTGTTTCTCAGGTTGCAACTGAATGCAGGTATTTTGGTTTAGTTAAAGGATATGGAAAGCGCCACCGATGATCTTTACTGTGGCAGCACAAACCTGCTGCTTTGATGACGTGATTCTCCTTTGTATCCATGTTAGAGAAACTGGTATGGTCTCTGTCATGTTTTCTTTTCCTGCAAATACTGTGGCTCATAAAAAACAGTTTGACTCCTTATAGCTTTTCCTCCGTATGCTTCCTTTTATATAACAACTTAGTTTAAAAAATTTGACATTTCAGTAATTTTCAACAAAAATGCTTAATTTTCCTAGATTTTTCTTTTAGTTTCAGAGAACAATAATTTTATAGTCTCAATATGATGCTGGTCTTCGTAAAGCTCAAGAGACAAAACCAGACACTCGTGCATGCTGCAAATCCTTGTTTTTATTCCAGAAATAACCTTTGTAACTATTGGCAGTACGGGTCTTCCCTCCCTCCCCCCTTTGGCTGGGGATGGCGGAGGGGGCAGGAAGGTTGTTGGGATATATGCTCAGAAGTTTTCAGATATAAAGATTTAGAAATATTAACTAGTGACTTCAATGAGATTTTAAGTTCAAAATCAGAAATTACAAAATCCACAGATTCTATGCCTCCTGAGGGCTGGGTAGCTTCCTTTGGATTTTTTTGGCATAAAAAGAGAACACACTATTAAATAATATGCAAGTAATTTTATTAGATCTTCTAAGGGTGCATTTAAAACATTGTGTGTTTAAATTATAGACAGGACATAAGATTTGGTAGTTTTCTACAGCATGCCCAAACAGAGGTGTTAAGGTATGCTCCTCACAGTTCATCATTTACTCAGAATTGATTTTGGACACGCTCTAGTTTTATTAAGTTTGAATAGTCACAGTTTTGTCATAGTGTTGCTAGAACAGCAGCACAAAGATAAAAACAGCCGAAACAGCTTTGTTAGAGGAAAGTCTACCTACCACAGCTCCAAACCTGGCTCCTTTCTAGGCTTCCTGCTTTCCTAACCTCAATTCTTTATTCTTTTCAGATGAAAACAAGCTGACCCCTGCTAAGCATCTTCTTATAAAAAGGCTCATGACAAATGCTATCTTTATAGAAGATTCCACTATTGAAATGTGAAATGAGATTTTAGGGGCCCCTGCAGGATCCTGTGTTCTAGCATTGAAAATCTCTTGTGAGAAAAGCATCAAGAGGGACTTCTCTGGTGGTCCAGTGGGTAAGACTCCGTGCTCCCAAGGCAGGGGGCCTGGGTTCAATCCCTGGTCGGGGGTACTAGGTTCCGCATGCCGCAACTAAGTTCCAGTGCAGCCAAATTAAATAAATAAATATTTTTTTAAAAAAAAGAAAAGAAAAACATTAAGACTATTTTCTTCAATTGATTGATCAATTCATTCGTTCATTCTGCATCAACAAATATTCATTGAGCATTTGTTATGTGCAAAGTAATATGAGTGATTCAAGAACGTGGAAAGTATAGTCTGTGAGGAATTTGCAGTCTTGAAGAAGTGTGTAAGGTGTATTCACCAACAGTCTGCCTGTCAGAACTGGATTATTTATCTGACTCTTTCATCATACAGATGAGGGAATTATAGCAGAGAGGTGAAATGACCTGCCCAAACCACACTACAAGACCACTGGCTGTGGAGCAAGCCACTTACCCATCACTCACTGGTAATCTTGGACAAATTACTTAACCCACTGAGCTAAGCCAGACCTCAAAAGGCTGATCTGGGTTGAAAGGCTGGTGAGAAGGGGAACACAGACTTCCTTCAGGACTGCTTTCACTCACGTTTACTGCGTGACCCGGAAGCAGGAATTGTGAAGCGTATGTACAAGATAAGGATGAAAGTGAGCTGATGCAGCTTCTCCATGCCTCCCTAGTTCCTCAGACCCTTGGCCAAAGTTCAGTGGTCAGTGCTGTCCCCAGGGAATGAAGAAACCTGCCAGGTCAAGGACTCCAGAGCCATCGGCCCATGGCCTTTCACGCACAGACTGCCACAGTTAGACACTTCCGTGTTCCATTTTTTATTGCTATTGGGGGCCTAGCATGGGCCAGCCTTGGCTTCTATACCTGCTAAACTTACCTATCAGTTCCCTTACCTATGATATTTAATAGTATATATACTCTGTAGGCTTACTCTAAGCCTTAGGCAAGATGGACTATGTAAAGTGCCTAGCATGGTGCCTGACCCACAGAAGGTGCTTTATAGATGGCTTTCTTAGTTGAGGAGCTGACAGTAGGATTCAATTTTCCTGACTCACCTAATATTCTTTTTAATACACAAAGGGCAACTGCCATTTAGTGGGTATTTGCTTTGTGCCAATAGAATGATACACTAAAGGGAGAGGGAAAACTGTGATTATTTGCAGAAAGCATTGCATGTATAAAAATCCTAAGAAATCTGTTTAAATTTATTAGCCCATGAGTTTATCAAAGTGACCGGGTTTATAATGAATTTACCATAATTAGGGGCTTTCTTTATCCTGGTAACCACCAGCTCAATAACGTAATACAAAGGAAAGAAATTCCATTCAAAAAAAAAAAAGAGGGGATGGATAAACTTAACAGAATTGTCCATGACAGTTATAAAGAAAATTATAAAGACTTATGAGCTATATGTAAATAAAACTATAAAGGTGTATTAGAATATATAAAACAAGATGAACAAATTGAGATATATACAGTTATCATATAGGAAAATGAATTTCACCAAGTAAATTTACTATTTGTTAAATATTAAAATTCTACACTAACAAAGAAACCACAAGTTATGATGCTGATCTAGTTCCCAGGAAAGCCTAAAACAAAGTATATTAATTAAATGATGAAAATACAGAAGTGTGGGACATATAGAAATAAATGTAATATATTATATAACTATCATAAAATTAAGGAAAATAATATTTATTTAATAACTGCCTAATTCTATTTAATAATTGCCTAATTAAACTCTAATAATTGCCAGGGTAACTGGTGAACAAACACAAAACAAAACAAAAAGTGATTTAGATCAGCTCTTATACCACATTACCAGAATAAGCCTCTAGTGAATTAAAGAGTAAATATTTGCTTTAATTCTTAGCAAAGCTATGAGAAAAAAAAATCAAATATTAATGAAATCTTTAGAGGCATAGTATCTTTGTAAAGCTCAGGGCAGTAATGAAAATCACAAAGGAAAAAATAAATAGCTCAAAAACATCAAGTAAAAAAATGGTTGTAACATAAACAACTAACAAAATTAAAAGAAGGGAAACATAATTGGGAAACCTTTGTATTGATCATCGTAGAAAAGTAGTGTATATATACTACGTAAAGAACTAACTCAAATTTTCACAAATTTTAAAACCTCAAGAGATAAATGGTCAAAGGATATAAACATACAATTCACTTATGAAGAAATACAATTAAATTATATACATTAATCAGTTCTTGGAAGGATATTTATAATAGCAAAATACTGGAAACAAACAGAAAAATGCCCAATATAATTATACTATATCAATTCAGTAGACTATTATATAGCCCTTAGAATTATAATTATGAAAACTGAAAAAATGTTATTATTTAATGGTGGAAGGGAGCCAAATAATAATTCTACTTATGCACATCAAAAAAAGGCAAAAATGAAAATCACTATTGACAAAGAATAGTGGAATCATGGATGATATTTTTTCTGTAAATAAGATTGGGAAGGAAGCAGGAAACCGCTATACTAGCAGTTGAACAATACTAGTTATTAAACAACAGACTCTAATATTGATTGTATTTTTCAACATACAGATGAAAGCAAAGAGTTAGAAGAAACCAGAAATATTAGTGTCAGCTGGTAAGTTATGAAGTTTCCTAGAGTAAGGATCTTTCACCCTCCAGAACCTTACAGAGAGCACTCACATTTCCCAAAGGCACTAGAGAAGGCAAGCACACACCTTGAGAACTGAGTGTGTGATTTTGCCACACCTTTGTCTGTGGAGCCCTGTTCTGGGCTGTTGGTACCATGTTTGTCTTCTTCCTTCCTGATGCTTTATTTTTACCATAATACTTTCTGTAAAAGTTTGCCTGGATTTAGACAAATGTCTCCTTTTACATGTAAATTTCTTTTCTGTAATTTCTAATATATTTCTATTTACTTTTATGGTCTTTGACCTTCTCTTTCACCGCCTCCCATGTATGAGGCATAATTTAGATTAGGAGTTAATAACTCAGAATAACAGACATGGATTTGAATCCTGACTCGTTATGTGACTTTGGGCAAATTATTTATTTGTAGGCCTTGGATACTTTTATCTATAAGATGGAAATAATACTACTTCATAGGGTAATTATGAGGTTTAAACTAAAGGAGATAATTCATGTAATGTACTTGGTGTGGTATCTACTTGTAACACTGTAAACTCCAAGGTAATGACATAAATATGGTACTTGAAACGCTATTCAAAATTTTAACTATTAAGAAAAAAAATTAAAACTCACAACCTTAAAATGGTTCTATTTCTTTCTGTACATTTGATAGATCAAATTTCCTTATAAGAGAGTCATGGCTTAATTGAAAAAAAGGAATTTCCCTTATTCTTCTGTCCTGTGTTTGCCTGCTTAAAGATGCCTTGAATCCTTTATGGACTGGAGTCATATATAAATAAATAGATATACCAAGTTTCCTTAATCACAGCACCTAACAAATTTTTTATTTACTAAAACTGGAGAGGAGACAAAGAGAAAAATGCATTTATTCAATCCTGGCTTTATGAGTTTAATAGCCTAACCTCCTCATTTCACTACTGAAGGCTGTGGAATGATCAAAATCAAACTACAGAACTGTTTGATATAGTTCATATTTAAACTTTTGAAATGAAAATGAATCTCAGTTGAAAAGTTCAGGTAGGGAGGAAGGAGCATTTTAAAGGAATTAAAATGTGGTGGCTCAGGTTCAAAGGAACTATGGTTGGCAGAAAATCAAGGCTTTCCATGTTGTGTCTTAGGCAGTGTCAGTGACTGGAGTGTAGGTTTTCTGTATATGTGTTTTTTAACACTCCTTGAAATCGATAAGTGTAAAACGAGCATTACTTGGACTTTATTTGAATTTATTTGAATTTCAACAGTTACCAACAGATGTGCTTAGAATGAATAGGCCCCGATTCCCCAATAGCACAGTAATTCAAATTTATTTTAGACTCTGAAATGGGAGCTGTCTCCAGGAAGACAGCTCTGAACCTTTTTTCCAGCTGCAGAAATAACTCCTCTTGTTGCCCCTCTGACCTACACCAAGGGAAGCCGCTTGAAAAGATGTTCTTTTGCCAACAATCGTTTTACCATTGTAATCCACAAATGGAAAAATAAACTGACGGCTCCTCTTCAGAAAACCTATTCTCATATCCCCCAGAACCAGGCAGATAAGTAAAGAAAACCAGAGTTCTTTTAATTCCTTTCTCATTTTCCAAAATGATAGATATTTTTTGTTACCTTAGAAAATGGGCCTTATTGACTAACAAGTCACTGTTAATCTTCTGCAAAATAAGTTAATTCATCCAAAGTTCTAGGACTCCCCCAACCCCAAATTCCTTGGAATTTTGCTCCATTGGTTAATTCCCACTTGCCTAAACCAGTGCGCTCTCCCTCCCAATGGTTCCCACCCTCACTTTAAGATGAACAAGCCCCTCTCACTGGCAAGTAAAAACCTCTACCCTGGATTCTCTTCTATCTGTTCCCCTATCTTATTTCTTCCCTTTGCACCCAAGCTTCCAGAGATGACAAATCCCTGTTGATTCAAATGGAAACTCTGACTTTGCTCTCAGACATAATAATGACTTTATTGGGTGCCTCTCTGTGCCAGACACTCTTATAGGCCTTAACATTTTTTTTCTTGATTAAAAATACATGAATAATTCATGCTCATTATAACAAATCAAACAATACAGAAACAGATAAAGACAGCAATACAGAAGCAGATAAAGAACATCTCCCCTGCCCAAGCTCCACATCTTATTTAATTGTTGCAACCACCATGAGAAATAAGAATTATAGACCATATTTTATAGACGAGAGAATTGAGGCTGAGAAAGGCTCAGAGTGTACCCTGCAGTGTTTAACAGGAAGAGCTTCGGAGTCTGATTATCTGGGTTCATTTCTTGACTTTGCGATTTTCTATGTGTCCATGAGCAAATTACTTATTATTTCTGTGCCTCAGTTTTCCTACGTGCTAGTTCATAGGGTGCAGTGAGGGTATAATGTGCTAAAACATAAAAATATTCCTGTTTCTAAAGAAAAAAAGATCGAAAAGAGAAATTATTTTAAAATGACAGCTAAGAAGAAAATACTAAGAATTAGCGCAAAACTCTGTTCACCATTCTGCTACTAATGTAGAGCCTGAGTTTTTAAAGCTGCTGGAAATTTCTGACCCCAAACTATGCTCATACTGCAATGATGACACCATCAATGAACTTTGTTTTTTAAGATCACACTATTTTTTAAAAGATCCTATAATATTATTTCGATTTTTCATGATTAACTGAATTTTATTCATTTGCTACAGTATCAATTTCATTATTTTTAAAAATTAATTTTATCTCAATTAGGGTAGAATGATTACGTATGTTTAACATTTAGATATTACAAACATTTTACTTAGTGTTTTGACCTGTATTTTGAATTTTTGTGATGGCTCTGTGTATCCCTGGCTGATTTGGTCACCCCTGTCACCTGGCTCTACCCCCCACCCTACACAGACCTCAGCCTCTTAACAGTTTTATTAGGCACAATAATGTATATTTGCTCTCTATGAGTGCTGTAGTGGTAGAAAATGATTAAATCATAATTATTAACTTTCCCAGAGTAACTCATTACCCACACCCTGGTAACTCAAATATTTTCTCCCTACTTCTATATTTATATACTATTTCTAAGAGGCAATAGAGATGACTGCAGCTATAAAGCTGCTTGGTTAATCACTCAAAGCTTCTTTTTTACCATTTTCCTTTGCAAACACAGCTTAATGGTCTATGGGAAACAGAGGAAATTAACAAAGTGTACATCTCCTTCTCTTGTCTACCAACATTCTTTTGAGTCTTAAGTACGGAGGCCCTCAGCTTTCTAAACTGGGTGGCCTAGCTCAAAGAACAATATTTCTGTATGCTAAGTCACCAAACAAACACACTTGTTTAAAGAATTTAGGCCAAGAATGAGAGATTCCTTTCAAAACAAGTAAGAACTGAATGATATTTGAGGAGTCAAAGAAAAATAAAACTATGCAATTCACAGGCTCTCTTCATTCATCTTATATTAAGTTTAGCTTTTAAAACATCGTGCTGTTTCTGTTTCCCAGAGAATTTAAACGTTCACAATTCTGTGATGTGCAGATTTGTGGCTAAACTGTACTCTTCCCCCAAAGCCATCTTCTTTCTTTACTCATATTTCTTCTTTTCTTTCCTTTTTCTTTCTCTTTCTCTCCCTCCCCCTTCCCTCTTTCTGCCTCTGGTTGACTAGATATTTCTGAGATTTTGTATTAGCTCTCCTTACTCCCCTTAAAACACTTTTATAGCCAGAATGTTTCAAGCCCAAAGTTAAAATCGTATTTTGTTCTTCTCAGTAGTTTCTAGTCCATACTCTAGGGCACAAGCAGAATGAAAGACCCCAAAAGAGAATAACATTTCGCACTGAACTCAAAAAGTGTTATCTACTACTCTCCAATTTTCAAAAACATATACATTCCTTGTTTTTGATCAGCTAACATATGTGTGACTTTCTTCTGCACACTTTAAGAAAAAAATAATACAGGCTCTGTGACATTAAGTAATATCAAATTCTAAACTTGTCTGCCTTTTGACTGACTAATTTAGCCAAAGGAGGTGGTGTTATATAATTAACTTTGGCCCTAGAATACAGACCCAGCTTTAAATCTCCTGGCATCAGTTTAAATCACCTAATACCCTGCATTCTTGCTATTCTCATGTCATTTCTACCTCATTTCTCAAGGATTTTAGCTCCTGGCTTATTCTCACTTCTTTCTCATCTTATCTTTCAGTGATTTCAATATACACACAGGTGATCCTTCCCACCCAGACCTCCTGGTACACTAACCTCCTCCCCTGCAATGACCTCGTCCTCAATATGCCTCATTGGAGCCCAAGTTGGATGGAGGAGTAGGGTTCTAACCAATTCCCTGCAGTCCACTCTCAGACCACTATCTCTCATCCTTCTAGCTCACTCTGGTACTTAAACCCAGGGACCCTTCAATTCCCTGGGTCTTCCAATCCACTGATCAGGCCACCTTTTCACTGTCCCCCATCCCTATACGTCCTTTACTCCTCTAGCTTAGATTCTAAGATCAAGATTATAATCATTCTCTTGCCCTTCTTGCTTCAGCTCTGACTAAATCCAACTCTGCTTACTCATGCTGCACCTGTAAATGAATGTGGCTGAAGAGAAATTCACAACCATGCCGATGTGCCTCACTTCAAATTCATGATCTTAATGCTGTGTGACAATCATACCATATGTCGTAATCCAGTCACTCTTTGATTCTCTAGAAAACTATTTCCTACCCCTCTCTCCCCAGACTCTCACTGCCTCATTCTCTCTCTCTTTCTCACTTGAGTTGAATCTTGCTTTCTCCTTTACCGAGAACACTGAAGCAAAGAGAAGAGAATTTCATAGACTCCATCATCACTTCTACCCACCAACCAGCAACTACACCCTCATACTTTGCCTTCTGGTTCCCATAGGTGAACTTGTCATGCTCCTATTAAAGGCTGACTCCTTCCCCCCTACATAGGCACTAGATTCCATCTGCTTTCACCTATTCAAGGACATCCCTCCAATGATTCTCCTTTCTCTCTCCTACATTATTAATTTTTGCCCCCTGCTGAATCATTCGCAACAACATGCACATATACTTCTTTTTCTCCCATTTTAAAGACGTTTTCTTTGACCCACTCTCCCCACCAGCCACCATCCTATTTCTTTGGAGCAAAATGGCAAGAGTCGTATATACTTGCTATTTTCACTTTCTCCCTTATGGATTTTCTCTTAAAACCCATTACAGTCAAGCTGTCACCCTACCACTCCTCTAAAAGTGGTCTTGTCAAGTGATGACTCCACTTATTTCCCTTTTTGGCAAATTCCTCAACAGAATTATCAATATTCACTGTCTCCAATTTCCTTCCTCCCATTCCCTTTAAAACCTATTCTGACCTCCATCACTTATGTTGTAAAATCCATTGGTCAACTCTCGTTTTACCTGGCCTATCAGCACCACGTCACACAGTTGAACACTTTCCTTTATACATTTGGCTTTCAGCGTACTGCACATTTTCAGATTCCCTCCTACTTCACTGGTCTCTCCTTAGTCTCTTACTGGTTCTTCCTCTTCTCCCTGACCTTGTAATTTTGGAGGCCTCAGGGCTTGATCTAGCTGCTCACATCCTTGGTGATTTCAGCAAGCTCTAACTACAGCTTTAAATATCATGTATGCTGATTATTTCCAAATATGTATCCCCATCCCAGACCTCTCCTGTGCTCCAAACTCCTAATACCCACTAGGTATCTCAACTCTGTTGTCCAACAGTCATCTCAAACTTAACATGTCCAAAAGCAAACTTCTGATTTTTCCTGCAAAGGTCTGCTCTCTCATAACCTTCCCTATCTCTGCTTCTGGCAACTCCATCCTATCAGCTGCTCAGGTCAAAATCCACAGAGTCATCCTTGACTTCTTTCCTTCTCTTATACCCCGCATCCAATTCACCATGAAATCATGCTGGCTCTACCATCATACTGTAACCACTATCCACCTCCACTGCTACCACCTAGTCTAAGAAATATCATCTTTCACCTGTATTACTTTGATAGACTCCTAAAAGATCTCCCTACATCTACCACTGGCCCCACACAGTCTATTCTTCACCCAGGAGCCAGAGTGATCCATGCAAAACATGGATCACATTTTGAGTCCTCTGTTCAAAATCCTGTAGTGGTTTCCCATTTCACTACGAATAAAAGCCAAACTTCTTACAATATCATGTAAAATATTGGCCTCTCTCACTCACCTTGTTCCAGTCACACTGATCTCCTTTTTATTCCTTGAACACCCTAAGCATGCTCCTGTCCTAGGGCCTCTGCTTAGCTCTTCTCTCTTCCTAGAATGCTCTTCTTCAGAATATCCACTTAGCTAAATCCCTCATCTTATTTGAATCTTTGCCAAAATTTTATCTTTTCAATGAAGTTTCCTCTGCTTACCCTATTTAAAACTACAATCTGCTCCCCACTCCCTACCCCCAGGACTCTCAATCCCCTTACTCACCTCTACCTATTGTTTTATCCATAGCACTTATCACTTTCTAATATGTTTCGTTTACTTTTTATCATTATTATTTATTGTCTTTCTCCTCTGCTAGAAACTCCAAGAGGGAAGAGATCTTTGTTCTGTTTAACAATGTATCCTAAGGGCCTAGAACAGTAGTAGGCATGCTACAGGCACACAGTAAATATTTGTTGAATGTTTAATAAAGAAAAGAAATAGATTATATGTTCCTTGAAGGTTAGGTAGTATCTGTCTCAAAATCATTTAGCCTCATGATAACTTTGTAGAAAGATTCTTTTTAAATTCTTGATTCTATTTATTATTTCTATGTCTATTTAGGCCTTTCACTGCATTTCAGTGTTGATGAGTTATACATTTCCATGAATTCATATATTTCATCCAAGTTTGAAAATGTACCAGCATTGGGACTGACATATACACACTACTATATATAAAATAGTAGATAACTAATAAGAACCTGCTGTATAGCACAGGGAACTGTACTCAATACTCTGTAATGGCCTATATGGCAAAATAATCTAAAAAGTGGAGATATATATATATAGATATATATATATATATATAACTGATTCACTTTGCTGTACACCTGAAACTAACACAACATTGTAAATCAACTATACTCCAATAAAAATTTTTTAAAAAAAGAAAAGAAAATGTACTGGCACAAGTCTGTCCAACATGTTCTCTTATATTTCCTTAAATCACTACTGTGACTGTATTTTTCCTTCCAAATATTGTTTATTCTCTCTCCTTTTATTATTAATCTTTGCTTGATACTCTCTATTGTCTTTCATTAATTTCTCCTCTTCTATTCATCATTACCTCTTCTCTACTTTCTTTGGCTTAACTCTACTGGTCTTGTACACACTACTCAAGTTACAGTCTGTGATGAGTAAGCGATACAGTGCTCACCAATATTTCCAGTTTCCTTCACCTTCCAATCTCAGGGGAGGATTATATTTCCCTGACCCCTTGAAGCTAGGCAAGGCCATCTGACTAGCTCCGGCCAGTGACATACGTCACTTTTAATGGAAACATCTAAAAACCTATGCATGGGGAAAGGATGGTCTCTTCAATAAATACTGCTTGGTCAATCAGATAATCATATGGGAGGAAAAATGAATCTTGACTCCCCTCACACCATTCACAAAAAGCAACTCCAAATGGATTGCAGATATAAATGTGAACGATGTTAGAAAGGCAAGATTTCTTAAACAGGACACAAAAAGCACTAATCTAAAGGGGAAAATGATAAATTGGAATATATGAAGATTCAAAACTTTTGTTCACTAAAAGGCATCATTAAGATAGTGAAAAAGCAACTCACGGAGGGAGAGGATATTTGCAATACACAGATCTGAAAAAGGACTCGTGTCTAGCACGTATAATGCATTCCTACAAATCAACATGAAAAATATAGAACACGCAATGAGGAGAAGACTCGGATACTTCACAAAAAGAGAATATCCAAATGGCAAAATCAAAACCACATGAAAAGCTTCCCAATTTCTTAGACACTGGGTAAATGCAAATTAAAACCACCGTGTAACACCATCACACATACACCAGAATAATCCGAATAAAAAGGATGGCAGAAGCCACAAGAATAGACTCTATGAGACCGAGAGCAGGTACCTAGAGACTGAGAGGTGAGTATCGGGAAATTGAAGGGTGGGCTGCGCAATAGGCTGGTTTGCATAAGTAAGTCTTTGATTAGGAAAACAGATGCCAACAAACAGCTGGTCAGGCTGCTACCAACATAAGCGACCCTAATGGGGCCCAGGGGATCCCTCTCCCCCAAACCCGCAACCTCACTACTCCCGACCATGTCCTGGGCGACCTGGACCCACAGCAGTGCCAGAAGCTTTTAGAAGAAAGCAAGATGATGCAGGTGATGGTGGAGACGAGTGAGGGCAGCTTGGAGATCAAAGCACTCCCACCGCCCCAGCTTCCGGTGGAGGGGGGCGCACCCCCAGGGCCCCACGGGCTGCGGGCCTACTCCCCAGATCCCAGTCGCTGGGGGTCGCGACCGAAGCAGGGCGGGAGGAGGTCGTGCCACCCGGGGAGGGTGTGAAAGCAGCCTCTGCCTCTGCGGCAGCAGACAGCAGCCTGAAAAATGGCTTTCAGCGTGAAACTGGTGGGGAGAAGGCCCTAGAAACCTGTGGCACAGAGCGGTCGGAGTCTGAGCTGATGATGACTGGGGCAAAGGCCGCGGAAGCGAGGACTGAAAGGGGCACCATCTTCTCAGAAGCAGTGGACGAGGAGGAGAGGGTTGAAGTGGAGGAAAAGCTAGTGGCTGAGGAAATGGAAGTGGTGGAGAAGCACAGAGGGGTAAATGAGGTGAAGGATGAGGCAAGGCCCCAGCCCAGAGTGAGGGTCTCCACCTGAATCCCCTGGAAGCCATCCAGCTGGAACTGCACACCCTCAGGCTGACCGGGCCTTCCTCCAGTTCGGGCGCAATTTTGGGCGCATGTGTCAACACTACCTACAGTGGAGGTACATCCTGGGCTTCTGAGTCACTACCGTTCGGAACCACCCACAGCTATCTGCCCTGATTAGAGGCAGAGGTGCAGAGATGTTCAGGTACGTAGCGAATTATAAGGTGAAGGAACTCAGACATCCTAGGATGGGGTGCAAGTTCAAGTTCTTCTTTCGAAGAAACCCATAATTCTTCTTTCGAAGAAACAACTGGATTGTGAAGGAATACGAGGTCAGATCCTCGGGGCACGTGGTGTTTCTTTCCACTCCGATCATATGGCACCCGGGCCATGAACCCCAGGCCTTTCTTCCTAGGAACCAAGACCTCATGTGCAGCTTCTTTGCCTGGTTTTCAGACCACAGCCTTCCAGAGTCTGACAGGATTGCTGAGATTATCAAAGAGGACCTCTGGCCAAATCCACTGCAGTACTACTTATGGGATGAAGGAGCCCATAGGGCTAGACTTCTCCAGACAAGGGAGCCAGTGGAGATACCCAGGCCCGTTGGGTTCCAATCTGGTTAACCTTTGCTCTTGGAAATACTCCCACACAGGTCCCCTACCACGTCCTGCCAGACCTAGGCCTTAGCAACAGCAAGGGTATGCCTTTGACTGATTTTGTGCTCACCTTTCTGCACCTTCCCTCCACTGGACATTCAGCTCTCTCAGCTTTCCAGATTGGGACCTTCGTGGCTATGCTGCACCACGTCCCCGTGGCATGCTGTTGTGCATTAATATCACATGCTGCATGGTGGTAGTTCACACTCTTCTAAGCCAAATAAATGATGCTACAGATGGCACTGCCTTTGTCTGCACTGCTTGGACCCTGTTTGCTCCCAAGGCTTCTGGTCTAGTTACTACCATCTGGATTTCCAGCTTTTTTTTTTTTTTTTTTTGCGGTACGCGGGCCCCTCACTGTTGTGGCCTCTCCCGTTGTGGAGCACAGGCTCCGGCTGCGCAGGCCCAGTGGCCATGGCTCACGGGCCCAGCCGCTCCGCGGCATGTGGGATCTTCCCAGACCGGGGCATGAACCCGTGTCCCCTGCATCGGCAGGTGGACTCTCAACCACTGCGCTACCAGGGAAGCCCTCCAGCTGTTTTTAAGAGCCTGTTTTACTCATTCTGCTCTGCACGTGGCCTGTGGACAATTGCTGGGCATTAATAAAATCAAGAGAGAGAAGAAGGGGGCTGCTTGGTCTCTGGTTTATGCAACTCCGTTGCTCTTCCTGCTTCTCTGATCACCTAATGCTGCCTGCTACTGGCTACACCCACCCCCTTAGGCTGCCACCTGCTGGATGAACATTTTCTAGACCATTGTCAGCTCCACTTTCTGGTTTTTGGTCAACAAGGATCTTCAGAACTGGTGGTAGACCCAGGCTTCCTGCCATCATATAAAAGACCTTTCTATTTCTCCCCTAAAAGACCTCAATTCCTCACCATCACTCAGGAACCCTACTGACTGTCAGGCAAATGGTTGAGGTGACGAGTTAGACCCTATTTGCATGGCAAGGATAATGATGGTGTCCTTGCTAAGTACCAGGCTTTCTCAGCCTCAACCAGTGAAGCCATACAAAAGTTAGGTACTTTTGGGGCTTCCCGGGTGGCGCAGTGGTTGAGAGTCCGTCTGCCGATGCAGGGGACACGGGTTCGTGCCCCGGTCCGGGAAGATCCCACATGCCGCGGAGCGGCTGGTCCCGTGAGCCATGGCCGCTGAGCCTGCGCGTCTGGAGGCTGTGCTCCGCAACGGGAGAGGCCACAACAGTGAGAGGCCCGCGTACAGCAAAAAAAAAAAAAAAGGTACTTTTGTCTCCCTTCCTCGTCCTGAATATGAAGAAGTGCCAGCAGTGCCAGGGTAGGTGTACAGTTTCTCTCGTATTTCTCATATCACTTCTATCTCTTTTTAAAAAGTGGTAGCTCAGAAGCATCTGCAGAAGCAGGCTTTTCGGTTTAACTTGGCTGTTTATCATTTCCAGAGGCAGAGAGATGGTCCTGTCAAGGAGACTACCAGAGCTCTCAGTCCCTCTCTGCCTTCTTCCCAGCCCTCACCCATCTATAGCAATGCCTAGTTGGTTTAAAGAAAGACATACATGGAATGAATGGATGGAAGAACTAAAGAGATTGTGATGGATGCCCGCCCTGAGAAGGAAAACTGAACAGACGGCCAGAGGCAGAAATGAGCCAGGGGAAATATGGGCCTAGAATAAACACAGGATTGACAGAGCCTGCAAGGAAGGGATACCTTCTCTTGTTAGTGGTGATAGGAGGAGAAGTACTCTTCTCAGGATTGGGATGGGAGAATTGAAGGTGGTTGAAGTGCTATGTTGCCGAAAGATGATTTTTTTTAAAGAAATACAAACAATGCAACTTCGTGTGTTTTATGTAGAAAATTAATACCATGCCCTTAATTTCACTAGTATTTAGTAAAACCTTATTACTTTCTCTGTTTCTGTTTACTGGGAAGATGTGGTTGTATAGATTTTCTTTTGCTTTCAGTTGGGAACATTTGGGAGAATGTTAATTTCTTTCTGGTACAATATGGAGACTTTTGTGAATATTCACACAGTTTTCAACTCGTTTCTGTTAAAACTGTATCTTTAGAAGTATAATTTGAATAACTTGGTCTTATCAGACTCTGAGGACTTTGGAAACTGTTGTCTTTATGGAAAAATAACCTACAAAAAAATTGTGGCTCTGATTGTCTTGACAATTCACCCTGGTAACAACTTAATAATTGATGTATCTCTTTTCCTAAATGGCAAAAATACTTGTGAGATTGCTCTGTAAAATTGGAAGTGTACCATTGGCATATTTATCTTTCCTTATGTGCACCTTGGTAAAATAAACGCACGTAAACAAAACTAAACTAAAAGGATGAAAAATAACAAGGGTGGAGAAATACACAGAGAAACAAGAATGCTCATACACTTCTAGTGGAAGAGTAGCTTAGTACAGATACTTTAGAAAATTGTTTGGCGGTATCTATGCACACCCTCTGATCCAGTTCTGGGAATATACCCAACAGAAATACATGCACTGCATATATTCACAAAGACATGCATAAAAGTGTTTATAACAGCCCAATTCTAAGAGCAGGAACTGCACCAGCATCTATCAACAGTAGAAAAAGTAAGTTTTGAAATACACAACGGAATACTATGAGAAATAAAAAACTATGCCTACGTGCAATTGTGAATGAATCTCACAAACATGAGGTTGGATGAAGGAAGCCAGTCACAAGAGTACATGCTGTGTAATTCCATTTATATATGAATTTTAAGCACAGGTAAAACTAATCTATGGTGGTAGAAGTTGGAATAGTGATTACTACCAAGAACAGTGACGCGTCTGAGATTTTGCCCTGCTTACAAACTATTATGTTCCCTGCCTAGTTAACAGCTGCTGAGTCAAGAGACGAAGAACCTTACAACTCAATAGCCAGTGTCAGTATTGCAGCAACTTCTTGAGCCCTGCTTCCTAATTATGCAACATGAAGAAAGCCAGGTGACAGCTGCACACACTCTGGGTTGCATTACAGGAGAGGAACCCTGAGTTTAGGCAACCTCAGTTTTATAATGGGAAGTAAACAAGCCTACCCTTTGCTTTGAAGGGAGACATCTTTAACATACTAAACAGTATAATAAAAGACAATAATAAGAGACACAATCTCTATTTTTTCAAGACTTAAGCAAAACTGCCCTTTTCTCTGGAGAAAAACACTCTCTCTTGTCTTGCAAGGCTATCCAAGTAAACTTGAAAGGGTACTCTGAACAAAGGCAGGTGGTATCTCTGCTCACAAGATGTGCAGAAGTATCAGAGACCCATGATAATTGTCTGCCAACAGTTGTGGGGTGGGGGCGGTACCTACTGGCTGGAAGGGAGGATGATGGTGGATTCTGAAGGGCTGGGGATGTCTGTCTTGATCTGGGTGCTACATACATGGGTGTATTCAATTTGCGACACTTCATTGAGTTGTACATTTGTGAAACATATTTTTCTATATGTATATTTAATAAAATATGCTTGCTTAAGAAAAACAAAAATTAAAAAGAAACCCAAAGTAAGCAAAGAAAAATAAAACAACAAAGACAACAACAAAACCCACCATCTTTCTGGAACTTCAATGCTAGGAAATGACTGGCCAATTTAAAAGTATGTTTCAGGTTTTTCGGGGGTAGGCTGTAGGTCCATATACTAGAATTCTAATAGGATCATTTACTGTACCACAGATGGTTAAAATCCATTTCCTGGGGGGCGGGGAATTTTTATCTAGGTATGGGCCATCAAGCTTTAGTATTTATATTGTTCCTGCTCTTTTTATCAACTGACTTTTATCAGAGTTGAGTTGTAAACAGTTTATTTAATTATGGTTTGTGATGGTTCATTTTCAAAGCTTAGCTCTTCCAGCTAAATAAATGATAAAAGCCAAATATTATTTAGTTCTGTTGTTCAGCAAGGATGATGCTATTTCTGAGATGACCCCATCACATTCTTGCTTCTTAAGATGGTCTGCATCAAAGTTTCATATCCTTTCTTTTGAGCCCTCCCTCTTTGAGGTATAAATATTTCACTGAGTGAAAAACAGAATTTCACACTACACCTTTGGCACATGCCATAGAAGACTGCAGTATTAATAGCAACAAAATCTTTTGTAAAACTAAAGAAATCATTTGGTTTGGCTTATTTGAGCAAAACCTTTCCATTTATGTATATAACAAGGTATTTGGGGACAATAAGGATAATTCAGTGTTGAAAATGGCAGCAGGTTTTTTTTTTAACATAAAGGATATAAAAACATGTACTGATATGTAAGATTAACTTATTGCCTTTGAAACATAAGGTAGACTTAATTAGGCTTTTTACGATTCTTACTATCAATTCACATCACACATTATAATTTTAAATGGCATCCATATGGATGGCTTGCCCTGAATTTTCCAATGGCAAAACTTTCTCTTTGCTATTGGTAGCTAGAAGCATAAGAGATGCAGGATACTTTGATTTATGTAAAGGAGTCTAAAATTCAAGTTTAGTCTGTCTTACCAAAATAGATGAGGATGGGAAAGGTGGTAGGTGGGATTTTTAAATTTAGCATTAAACTAGAGTCTAGAGCATTAAACTAATAGTGCACTGAGTTATAAGTTGGGGCACCTGGGTTCTAAAGGGCTCTGCTGTAAACTAGGCAAACCGATTAATTCTAAAGACAATTTTCCTCATCTTTTTAGTAACAAGTTTGAAGCATCATTTCTTCTAAATCTGAAGATTTACTTACCCCTTAAATATAAGCTTTCCCCAAGGTTCTGTGGCCTCCCCCGGCTTACTTTATCTCTGCTCTTCCTGGGTGACCTTAGCCACTTCCAGAGCTTCTGCCATCACCTTTGAGAAAATGACTCAAATTGGAATCTCCAACTCTAAGATCAGGGTTTGACATGTCCTTTTGCACAATGTTTCCAGAATTGCTCTCTTCCTTTCCATATTTATTTTTATTTCAACATCTCTTATCTACATTACTAAAAATCTCTAGGCTTCCCTTCCTGAATCTGATCTTTCTCTTCCCATCATTCACACTACTGACAAAGTGATCTAATCCCTTTTGTACAAATGTCCTTGTCAACACACCACTGCCTGCAAAAGAAGGTCCTAACACCCTACTGTTGCATTCAAGGTCAGCTACAGCCAAATCCCTCCCTAACATTCTTGCCAGCATCTACTCACATTGGAGTCCTTGCTATTCCTCAAGCAGCCCATGCACTGTCTTGCCTCCGTGCCTTTGCTCATGACTTTCCCTCATCTTGGATTCTCTTCCCCCCACCCCCATCTTTGGAAATCCTACCATTCCTTCTAAATTCACTTCAAATGCCATCTCCTCTAAATAACCTCTAAAACCTCCTACTTCCCATAGTATTTTATTTCATACAAGTTTATATTTAAGTTAGTTCTTTATATGTGTTAGTAGTGTAGATAAGCCTTTGTCTCTCAATTTTAAGTTGTTTAAGATCATGTTTAGGTATCTTTTTCTTCTGTGATGAGTAAGACACAGTCCCTGTCTTCAAGTAGCCTACAGTCTTGCTTGGGAGCCAATGTACAGTGTAAGAAATGTTAAAATAAGTGCAAGCATAGAGTGCTATGGGACCATAAAAGAGGACTATTCTGCCCCCCCACCCCGAAGTTAGGAATATTAAGGAAGGCATATATTATAAAAGGTGGCTTTTAAGTTCCTCTCTAGACACCATACTAGACTGTAAGCTTCTTCACAGTATGGAATCTATTTTTTCATCTGTATATCTTTAAGGATATATATTTTATATCTAGTACAAATTAGGCACTCCAAAATTACTTAATGAACGTGTAAGTAAAAGATGCCTGAGTCCTTTATAGCTCTAAATGTGTGGAGTATGAATCATATTAGTCTTTTGTAGTGGTTTATTCCACTTATCGGTGGAAAATGGTCAAAAAATAATTGGCTACTGAAAACCTAATTTAAAAAAGGTAATAACATATTTTTAGGCTTGAGGTTGTAGGTAAGTGTTAATTGCCATGCCTGCCCAAATAATTCCCAAGAAAGAAGAGCCAGGGCAGACTTCAGTCAAATCCTTACAAGTACCTTAGTTCTAAGTCTCAGAAAGGAGGCTATGTCGATAACTGAGCTGTTTTGCAATTATAGATCCAAATTGAGTAAAAATTGTGATATTTGTTCCTTGACCTCTAACTTCATATAATTTAAAGAAAAACAACAGGCTGTATTATGGCTCTTAACAATAGGCTATACTAATAAGAGCTCTCATTTATTCAGGGCTTACATCATGGTACCACTGTGCTAAGCACTTCATGTGCATTATTCTCTTCTTATACAACTCTGCAAGGTATTCCTGACTCCATTTGCAGATTAGGAAAACAGGACTCAGTTGAGATTATGTTACTTGTGTTCAGTCAGTCAGCCAGACAGTGGTAAAGCCAGGACTCAAACCCAGGTCTGACTCCAGACTCTAGTAACTATACATGGAGAGAAATACTATCTTGTTTTACAGTAGAAAATAATTTGCCAAATGGCTTTTTCCCATTTGTATACAAATTTTCTTAGCATATAAAATGTTTTACTAATTTCTATGTTTATTAAAGTTATGACACATCAAAATCAGAAGTACAGTACTAATAATATAATTGTTTTCTTCCTTTGAAGACTGTAAACATATTAGGACCTAATTTCTTTTGATATCTGAATACCACTCACAAATGAATATAAGACACAATGGCATTTATGACACGTCTACTGTTGGTTCACATCCCTTTGCTAAAGGCACTGTCACAGCCAAAGCATATTTTCAGGTGTTCAAGCGGCCCCAGCAAGCTTTCGGCTTTAATTTCAGGAGTAACCAGCAGTATTTGGAAGACAATGCGTTTTGTCCAAGAAGACCAAATAGCAGAGGTCTTCGGGGTGGGGAAGGGATTATGTCACTGTCTAAAAATCCTTCATAAACTTGGCTCCTCGGCAGTGGGGAAGAATGTGGAGCCAAGCCGCACATGTGAAGTCCCAACAATGTGATGAAAAGAAAGGGATAAAATGGGAAAATCTCAAGGAAAATGCACAATGGAAGAGAAAAATAATCATAAGTTTTCAGTGTTAATTTTGTGTACCCAGAAGAACACTGGTGTGAGACCTAAGATACAATGATTTTTAGCTCCAGCTTGTTTTCCAATGTAATTTTGGGACTTCTGGGGGGAAGTAATTGGAATTTATTACTGTGACTGGAGTTTATTACTCATGATGGGAGTAAGGTGGACTAGAAAGTCTTAAGTTTCCTTTTAGAGCTTTGATCTTATCGTGCTAGGGAGGCTGCAGATACACACGCCTGGGGCTTTATTATTTAGAAATATGTTTAAACTTAAGAAATAGATGGACACCTTCTTAGCTTGATAAAATACACCCTGGTCCTAAAGTGACCATCAAGCTTACTGGGGAAACAGTAGAGGTATCCCCATTAAAGTCAGGAACAAAGAAGGATGTTCACTTGTCACCACTATTACTTAACAGTACTGGATGTTAGACAATATAGTTAATAAGAGAAAAAAACTAGAAGTACAGAAATTCAGAGAAGGAAATAAAAACTATCACAATTTGTAATCATTATGGAAAACCTGAGATATTCAACTGAAAAAGTACTGTAAACAAGAAAATTTAGTAAGGTAGCATGATACAGAATTACTATATAGATATCAATACATTTCAGATGAACAAACATAGTGAGTTTAAAGTGAAATGGGGAAAGACTCCATTTACAATAGCAATAATGAAAGATGAAATATCTAAGAAAAAGAACTTTAGAAATGTGTAAGATTTATGAACACAATTTTAAAGCATTCCTGAAGGAGACAAAGTGAACAGCATGCCAAGTTCTTAGGAAGTCTCAATCTCATAAAGTTGCTCTTCCTAAGCCAACTTAGAAATGTAATTACAATAACAAGGCCAAAACTTGAGGAAGGGGTGGGGGAGAGACAAGCAAATTCCAAAATACATTAAAAAAAAATGTCAGCTTCCCCGGTGGTGCAGTGGTTGGGAGTCCTCCTGCCGATGCAGGGGACACGGGTTCGTGCCCCGGTCTGGGAAGATCCCACATGCCGCGGAGCGGCTGGGCCCGTGAGCCATGGCTGCTGAGCCTGCGCGTTGGAGCCTGTGCTCCGCAACGGGAGAGGCCACAACAGTGAGAGGCCCGCGTACCGCAAAAAAAAAAAAAAAAAAAAAGAATGTCAACGAAGCCTCCAAAAATAAATACAAATGAAGGGGGCTATTTCTAACACTTATTATAATATAAAGCTACAATAATTAAAAGTGTAGTACTGACACAAGAATAAACAAATGAATCAATAGGATGGAACAGGAAGTCTAGAAATAGACCCCAATGCATACAGAATTTGGTGTGTAAACATGGCATCTGAAAGTGAGGAAAAGATGGACAACTCAAAAAATTGTCTAGACAACTGGAGAGACATTTTTAATAAAATTAAGTTGGATTCATGCCTCATGCTGTACACCAGTAAATTCCACAGGAGCAAAGATTTAAATTTTAAAAATACAAAATCGTAAAAATACTATAAGAACACAAAGGAGAACTTCTTTATTAACTTGGAGTGGGGAGGCCTTTCTATTATTTAAAATCTGGAGGCATAAAGGAAAATATTGATAAATACAACTACTTGAAAAAAGTTTTTAATCTACATGGTAAAAATAAAATCCATAAGAAAGTCAAAAGAAAAATCACAAACTGGAAATACATAAATTCATAACAAGCAAATTTTAGAATGGTGAGAAAGGATGTATACTAAAGAGCTGCAAATCACTGATTCAGGGATTTACCAAAGAAGGAAGCTAATTTTGGATTATACAGTTGGCCGTCCGTATCCATGAGTTCGACATCCAAAGATTCAGCCAATCACGGATTGAAAAATATATATATTTTTAATTCCAGGAAGTTCCAAAAAGCAAAACTTGAATTTGCCACATGCCAGCAACTATTTACATAGCATTTACATTGTAATAGGTATTATAAGTAATGTAGAGATGATCTAAAGTATACAGGAGGACGCTCATAGATTATGTGCAAACACTACACCATTTTATATGTGTCTTGAGCATCCTCGGAGTTTGGTATCCATGGGGGAGGGGGGTGGTCCTGGAGCCAATCCCATTCGAGTACTGAGAGATGACTGTATACTTTACCTAAAGCACCAAGTATATGTCAAATACAATCCTATTTTCCATTTTAATGGAGGAAATCAATAACCACACGACCACTGAGGCAAAATGAGTAGACAAGCCTGCAGTTGTCTCAGGGACATCAGTGATGGGCTGGGTCACCTCAGGATTACTAAATTCTGTAAGCATATCCTGTTTGCCAAACCTGGTGGTTTCCATCCTGTTTGATGCTCTGCTGTAATTGCTGCAGACAGCAGTGACCTCACTGTGAAAGTCATTTCTGTAGTGGTGTGCATGGATTTGCACAGATTAACTCAAATATTATGAATACGGCAAACCTGCCGTTACCTTCACCAAGCATGCAGTGTAGTCATGGTGTCTGCACTTTTGTTAGGCCTGTTATAAACACATAGGTAATTTCTCCCATATACTATCATTTCATCTGAAACATTTTCACACTCTTAACAGCAATACATTTGATTAATAAATCTGGTATTATGGAATATGGTTTATCTCTTGAACAAAAACTTTATTTGATCATTCAAGAGAAAACTATGAATACTTCTTCTTCTCCTGACATAGGTAAGTCTCTATCTCATAGAGGAAAAAATACAAAACCACAAAACTTTTTTGCAATCTCTTCCCCCATTTGACTTCAGATAGAAACAACACAATAATATCAGAGGTTTCAATTAAAGAAGTTTGAGGGAAAGCCCATGGTTATTGCACCTTGAATCTTTTCAGTCAATTTTTTTCAAGTTAGGCCTACCTCTTGAGCACCTGAGAACACATTTCAAATACATTTTATTAATAGAAGGTTTCTTTCTTAGCTTCAATATCACATTTAAAGCAGCTGGAAATTTCAGAACAGTCCAAGAACATACTTGTTATTTCCATGGAAACTTGGATAAGGGTCAGCTGGCCTATGTCATAAATAGTTTCCCATGATATGCCACAATTACAGATTAATTCAGCTTATAATAACTGAACTGATTGAATTAAAAATGTTTTTACTCGCAGGCATTTGCCCAGAGGGGATAGGGTGCTCCACTCTGGTACTCCTTGCTCCAAGGGTGAAAAGAATATATGCTTTGGGCCATGTCTATGGCAATTGCTCTCCAGCTAGCCAAAGGAAGAAGAGAAGAGAACAAAAATAAAGGCTACCAGATTAAAAGGGAAGATTTTACCAAGAAAAATAAAAAGGTACAAAACCTCTTTACCTCAGTGAGAACAGAAATGCATCCCTTCGGCCTAAATGCTTTCTTTCCAGAATTACTAAAATAAAATAAAGTGCTAGATCTGGGTTCCACGGCAAAAGTAAAAGGGATCTTATTTTGCAGCCTAAGCCACTGAAGCTGGAAAAACACAGGCTGCTTGGTAATAAAAGCCCTAGGTCTAGCCCTCAGGGTTTCTCACTCCTACATCATTGTGTTCCTCACTCCATGTGCGGGAGGGCTGCTCATCTCAGAGTTGCTTGTCTAAATTGCACGCTTTGTAATATAAGCCTCAGTCTTGGGAATTTTCACTTGTTATGGTATTGATGAGGCAGGGGATGCTGCAACGACAAACTTCTGAGGACCAATAAAAATGGGAAAACTAAAAGTTAGAGAATGAGAAAGGTATTGATGTCTTTAGGTGTGCTACAGGAGCTCTGATGAGAGACAACTTTTTCAAGTTATTAGTCAGAAAAAGAAATATCTTTTTTGGAACAGGAGAGTGAGTTCTCTAGGCCACAAAAGTTTTCAAGTTTGACTTTTCTGGGAAAAGGCAATTTTCTTTTATGATTCTCTGCTTGTCATGTTTCGGTACACATGTAGACTGATTCCTGAATGAGGTGTGTTTTCCACCATAAATTAATCAACTGATACCTAGTTTTTCACTCTCTTCTTAGTTCAAGGGTTGTGACTTCATTCCTCATCTAAAATTTAGTTTCTAAAAATACACTACTGAGATATGGTGATATTCCCTTCCCCCAACACTTCTGTGGAGATGCTCAATCCTATCCACCTTCATTAGAGTAACCCCAGACCAACATCTTACCTAACCATGGAATTGTCCAAAAAGACTGTATTCACATGCACACCAACTTTTAACTCCCCACAGTTACTCCACCCACTAGCAGATATAACTACGTAAAAATGTTAAATTTCTGCAACTTAAAGTAATAATACTAATGAATAAATTAAAGTCAAGCAACAGACTGGGGAGAAGTATTTGCCACATATGTAATAGATAAAATTATTATCCAAAATAAATGAAAACTCCTATGAATCAAGAACAGAAACGTAAAATACCACAACAAGGACAAAGTACATAACAGGAAATTCATAGAAGAGATACAGATGGTTAATAAACATATGGAAAGATATTCAACTGTATTAATCTGTAAAGATCTAACTTAATCAATAATGAGATTTTTAGGGCTTCCCTGGTGGCGCAGTGCTTAAGAATCTGCCTGCCAATGCAGGGGACACGAGTTCGAGCCCTGGTCCGGGAAGATCCCACATGTCATGGAGCAACTAAGCCTGTGCGCCACAACTACTGGGCCTGCACTCTAGAGCCCACAAGCTACAACTACTGAGCCCATGTGCCACAACTACTGAGCCCGCGAGCCACAACTACCGAAGCCCGTGCACCTAGAGCCCATGCTCTGCAACAAGAGAAGCCACCACAATGAGAAGACTGTGCACCGCAAAGAAGAGTAGCCCCCACTCGCCACAACTAGAGAAAGCCCACGCACAGCAACAAAGACCCAACACAGCCAAAAATAAATAAATAAATAAGTAAATAAATTTATTTTTTAAAAAATGAAAAAAAAAATAAAGAATAACCCCAGACCCCTTCAACCATCCACGGGGTCACACAGGTAGGAACACCACATTAACTTCATTCTGAGAAGAAATCCCCACCTCTAATGACAGAATTCTCAGCCCCTGGACCACTGGGGTTACTCTTCCTTCTAGGGAACACTCCCAATTTGTAATTGGTGAGTATATGTACAATTTTTGATATAAATACTTTAAATTTAGGGATTATTTTTAAAGTACATAGTTCCCACAAGAGAAGAATTCTAAAACTAAATTCGTATGTAAACTATGACATTTAGAAATATTTACCAGTTTCTTCTTCCCTATTCCATCATGAAGACAGCTTTTTGGTGAGCCATGACTAAGGTCCTCTATTTGTCGGCCATCTCACCTTCTTAGGTAGCCATAGGTGGTAAAGTAAGAATCATATTAAATTTTAGCTCAGTTGTGATAATGCTGTGCCCCTTTCTAACCTTGGTGGCTTAGACAACCCCCTGGAGCTTCTTAGTCATTATGAGCTCAGTGCTTCTAACGAGGACAGATGGCACAGCCCCAAATACTCCTCTAGATCATAGCGGATACTAACAATCCTATTTCAGGGGTGAGGAATGGGAGGAGCAGTGAGGTGGTGGATGCTCTCCTCCTTCACTTTTCTAGGAAGCTTCATTTTATTTACCTCATTAGCTTCATTCTAGACTAGAAAATACATGGGCGGTGGGGGAGACTCTGGGTTGATGACTATCAGTTCCATTTCTGTGTTGAAGCTGACTAAAAGCACAAGACAGAGGCCATTTTCGCTCTCTTTATAGGCAGTGAAATGTGAGAGTATGGCATCTTTTCTTTCAGGCAGGATTCCTTTGAGACATTCTTGGAAAAGCAGCATAATCCATGAACATTGGGAAGACATGCTGACCTCAGGCAAGCTAGAAAAATACTGTAGGTGCCGGTGAGGCAAAATCATTACTATCAGAGGAGTCAGTTATCCAGCCAAGGAGCTTTGACCTACACGACAGGTTCTTTCTGAGTAGCTATAATGCCTGCATACTGTGTGTAGGTCTAGGCTTTAGAGGTGGATTTATGATTTACTTAGGGAAATAAATGTACAAAAGACATGTAGAAAATCAGAGTTAGGTTTTTTTGCCCATAAAAAAATGATGTATTCATGTGAGTCCCTAAATAGCTACGTAATAAATAGATATCCCTACAAACCACAAATGAAATAGACCAGGCATTACCCAGGTGCTGGCCAATTTAGCCTTTGAACTTATAAGCATTCACAATATTTTGCAAAAGTAATTGAATAAGTTTTTATGTGCAATCATAATAATTTCACACTATGAAAAACACTGGAAGTGTCTTAAATATACCTATTCATTAATTCACTGGAAAATAATGCATATTATTTGGTAAGTGCTATGAACTGAATTGTATACTCCCAAAATTTGTATGTTGAAGCCCTAACTCCAATGTGATAGTATTTGGAGATGGGGCCTCTGGGAGATCATTAGATTGAGATGAGGTCATGAGCTGGGTCCCTAATGATGGGATTAGTGCCCTTACAAGAGGAGGAAGAGACACCAGAGCTCGCTCTCTCTGCCATATGAGAACACTGTAAGAAGAGAGCCAGCTGTAAGCCAGGAGGACAGTCCTCACCAGAACCTGACCATGCTGGCACCCAGATCTTGGATTTCTAGCTTCCAGAACTGTGAGAAAATAATTCTCTGTTGTTTAAGCCACCTGGTCTATGGTATTTTGTTATGGCAGTCCAAGCTAACTAATGCAGTAGGTTTAATATTTTTTTAATTAAAAGCCTTTAAAAATTTATGGAGTACATGTCTAAACTAAATGATGAGATGCCAGTTAATTTAAACTAATGAAAGAAATGCTTTTGAACATATTAGTATTTCATTTTACTCTTTTAGGTAAGAATCATGGAAAGAAATGTGATCAAAGATACTATCTTTACATGCAAAAGAACAAAATATAGATTATAAAAATTAAAATCCTTGCTTAGCTTATTTCTCCTTGTCTGCTTTCTTCACTTTCTATAGAGAACTCTATCTTCCTATATCCATCATCTATTAGTCATTCATTCATCCCATAGATATTTATTGAGCACCTAACTCTGCTCCAGATACTAATTCCAGGGATTGGGATATAGCTGTGAGCAAAGAAGTCTCCTCTCTCTTGGAGTTTATATTCTAATGAAAGGAGACAGAGAATAAGCAAATACATATTACATATATAATGTGTCATATTTAATAAGTGTTATGAAGAAACATAAACTAGGTAAAGGGTTAGAGCACAGTGTGAGTAGAAGAGGAGGAGTCTGGGTAATAATTCTGAAAATGTGGTCAGGGAAATCCTCTCTGATAAGACCACATTTGAGCAGAGACCTGAATCATGTAAGGGAATGAGTCTTGGACATGTCTGGAAAAGCGTTCCAGGCTAAGGAAGCAGTATCTTCAAAAGTCTTGAGGCAGCAGTATGCTGGCTTATTAGAAAAAGAGCAAGGTAGTTAGAAACAAGTAAGTGAACAAGATAGAGTATGGCAGGGGATGGGGTCAAATAGGTTGCCAGGGATCCATTCAAGTCTGACCAGAAAGTTAGTGAGAGAGTCTCCAGAAGGGAGGGAAGAGGGAATGAGAAAGAAGCAGTACTTGAGAAGACAATGGCTGAGACTCTCCCAAATTGACGAAAGTCATAGATTCAAGTAGTTCTCCGAACCTAAAGCAAGATAAATAAAAAGAAAAGCACACTGTGGCACATCATAGTAAAAATGTTGAAAATTAAAG
This sequence comes from Globicephala melas, assembly GCF_963455315.2. Taxonomy (NCBI): domain Eukaryota; kingdom Metazoa; phylum Chordata; class Mammalia; order Artiodactyla; family Delphinidae; genus Globicephala; species Globicephala melas. The sequence goes on from NC_083325.1 coordinate 44,843,360, forward strand.
TTAAAGAGAGAATATTAAAAGAAAACTGAAAGAAAAAAAAGATTAACTTCAAAGGAGCAAATATTAGACTAATAGCTTATCTCTCAAAAGAATTGAGGGAAGCCAGAAGAAAATGAAATGGTAGCTTCAAAGTGCTGAAAGAATATAACTGTAAATCTAGAATTCCCTACAAGCTACCCTTCAATAATGAAGTGAACAAAAGACATTTTTCGTGTTGTAGTGGGGTGGGGGGGATGTAGAGAGTGTTTCACCAACCACCTACTTTAAAGAAAATACTAAAGGCTGTATTCAGCTCCCAGATGGGAGCTCAAAGATGCAGGAAGGAATAAAGAACGATAAAAAGGACAAATGTGGATAAATCTAAATGAATTTTGATTTAATTTTGATAAACTGAATATAACAATAGTTATAATAATATATTAGGGGATTTTAAGTATATGATAATATATTTGGGGATTTTATATATAAAAAGAAAATGCATAAACCGTAGCATATAAACCATATTTGTATCAAGCATAGGAGACTTTAAGGCAAAATCCATTATTAGAAATAGGTATGCTTCAAAATGATAAACGTTTAAGTTCTTCAGTAAAAGATAATAATTCTACATTTTATGTACCTAATAACATAGCCCAAAATTATATATTAAACAAATATTGACAAAACAAAATAGAGGATTAAAAAATAAAATCAGAGAGATTTTAACATATCTTTTTCATGTACATCAGACAAAATAATTTATAAGGGTATACAAGATTTGAAAAACACAATTTGTATACGTGACCTAATAGTCACACATACTACACTGTACCCCCAAACTGCAGAATACACATTGCTTTTAAATATACATGGATTGGGCTTCGCTGGTGGCACAGTGGTTAAGAATCTGCCTGCCAATGCAAGGGGCACGGGTTCAAGCCCTGGTCTGGGAAGATCCCACATGCCACAGAGCAACTAAGCCCATGCGCCACAACTACTGAGCCTGTGCTCTAGAGCCCGTGAGCCACAACTCCTGAGCTCACGTGCCACAACTACTGAAGCCTGTGCGCCTAGAGCCCGTGCTCCACAACAAAAGAGAAGCCACCGCAATGAGAAGACTGCGCTCCGCAACAAAGAGTAGCCCACCGCTCGCCAGAACTAGAGAAAGCCCACGTGCAGCAACAAAGACCCAACACAGTCAAAAGTAAAATAAAAATTAAAATAAATAAATGAATATACATGGATCATTATAAAAATCAACGATACGCGAAAGCAAATTGTCACAAATTCCAACAAATCAAATTCATACAAAGTAAATTCTTTGACCACTTAGGAATCAAGACTAGAAATCAATGACAAAAATATTCTTAGAAAAATCTATAATGCTTGTAAATTAAGAAATACACCTCTTAATAACCCATGGGTCAAAGAAGAAATCACAATGATAATAAAACATATTTTGAAGTGAATGTTCATGAAAATTTATGAGTCACATTAAACCCACTTTAAGATGAAAATTTGTGTCCCCAAATACATATATTAGAGAAGAAGAAAGGTGAAAGGCAATGAGCTTAAAAATTATAAAAATTTATTAAAAGAACAGCTTATATCTAAAGAAATAAGAGGACAGAAATAAAAAGATTAAAAACAGCAATAAATAAAATAGAAGACAAACATACAATAGAGAAGATCAACAAAGATACAACTTGGTTCTTTGAAATGACAAGTAAGTTTATAAACCCCCGATGGAGAAAAATGAGGAAATACAGAAGGTAAGCTTAAATAATCAGTATCAGGAATAAAGGAGGGGATATCATTACAGAGCCTACAGATATTAAATGATAAGAGACTATTATGAACAACTTTACATCAATAAATTGTGCATTTGTAAAAAATTCATCGAGCTTTATGCTTAATATTATATACATTACTGTGTGTATATTTCAATAAAAAGGTCAAGAAAACATGCATCTTACAAAAACTGACAGCATAAGAAACAAAATGTAAGCAGTTCTCTGTTTTAAAATCAAATCGTTAATTAAAAACATTCCCACAATGAAAACTGTAGGTCTGGTTGGTTTCTCTGGTTGATTCAAACCAAATACTTAAGGAAAAAATAATATCTATCTTACACAGATTCTCCCAGAGAATAGAAAAGAGAATGAAAAACAACCGCCAGTTCATTTTATGAAACCAGCTTCACTTTGATACCAAAGTTTGATGAGGGTGTTAGTAGAAAGAAAAAATTACAGTCCAATCACATTTATAAACATAGATGCAAAAATCCTAAGCAAAATTTTAGGTAAAGAAACACAGAAATATGTAAGAAAAAGAGCTAATACATAATGATTACATTTGGTTTACTTCAGAAATGGAAAGTTAGTTTAACATTCAAAATTCAATCAGTAATGCAACTAATCTACAGTGACAGAAGATAGATCAGTAGTTGCCTGGGGGCCTGTGTGGAGGGGTGCATGAGAGGAAGGGGACTACAGAGAGGGGTTACAGAATGGCCTGAGGAAAGTTTTGGAGGGGAGTGACAAAAATGTTCATTATTTTGATTTCAGTGATGGTCTCACAAGTACATATATATATGTGAAAAATGATCAAACTACATACTACAAATACATGCAGTTTATGTTATTATACCCCATTAAAGCTGTTTTAAAAATTGATCAGTGTAATCTATCACATTAACAGAATAAAGAATCCACATGAACAGATTTAGAAAAAACATTTAATAAAAGTCAACTTTTATTCATGATTTAAAAAAATAAGTCTTAGCTAACTGTGTTGGTAATTTCCTTGAACTGATAAAGAATATCTTTATTAATCAAAAGCACCTATAGCAAAATATCATAACTCAAGGTAAAATGTTGAAAGCTTTCCATGTGAGATTAGAAACAAGATAAAGACATCTATCTTCCCAGTACCACTTCACCCCCTGCTTCATCATGCCCCTCTGTGATTTGGGTGACACTGACCACAACCTTAGGTCTAGGCTTGAACTAAGCAGATTAACATTATTCCACTTGTCCAGTGATTAACTGAAGGAAGGGCAAGGATAAGCCAGTCAATGCACTCCAACACCCCCTGTCCCAGTGATTATGTCAAATGCAACACAAGGTCGAAACTGATCCAGTCAAAGGAAGTCAAGAGTTTTGTCTGGGAGAATGGAAGCTCTCCAGTCCCATGGAAAATGTAGCATAAAGATGTCATGTCAGGAACTGCTTCGGCCATTTCTAATACAATGCGGGAAGCCATGACGGAAGACAGAGTGAAAAGAATCACAAAGAAATAGAGCCCAGTGAAGAATAGTTCAGTTGTGTGTGCGAAAAAAAATTCCCTTTATTTGTTTTGAGCCAGATCAGTTCTGATTCTCTATTTGCATCCCAAAGCCTCCTAACCAATATAGTTTGGTTGCATAAAGTCATCAATGCAAAGCGTGCATAGACTAAGGCAGATAAAAGTCAAAAGAATACATGTTCTAAAAGAAAACACACATAGGTCAAAGTCATGGCAGAAAGTCAGAGACCAAAAATCTCCTGAAAGGATTGCTGTTATGGTTATATGAAATAATATATGTAAATCACTCAGCGTAGTACTGGATGCATACCAAACTGTCATCATTAACTGCAGATAGCAACAGCTAATGGTGCAGCAGGCTGTGTGGAGTGCCCAGGGAGACAGGAAACTACCTTTTATATCAAAAGCATTTTCTTATAATTTGAAATTATATAACTCTTTTGAGTAGATAGCCTTGAGTGGATACTCTCGAGTGAATAGTTCAGGTGCCAATGAGTGGTAACAGTTAGCTTTTACTGAAAGTCTACATTTGCAACTTTATATACATTTGTTTTCTCATAAGGATCCTGCAAGATAGGTATTATTGCCAACTGACACAGCAGGAAACAAACTCAGAGGTGAACTGACTTGGCGGCTCCTTAAACAGGTGATGCTTGCATTTACCACAGGTCTCAACTCAAACCAATGCTCATTCTCCATCTCAGGCCAACTCTCTAATGCGAGATGAGACTCAAAAATGCATATGAACTGTATCAATTTAGAGAATTTACATAACAGAAGGTAACTGCATTTCCTGGATGCATTTTTTCTTTTATACATCTCAGACCCATTTTATAACAAAGCTATTTACTGGACAGAACGTGACAAATACACGGATTAAGCAAGAGAAATATTTTTGGATAGAAACAGCCCTCTATCATGCCAGTCATCTGGAAAACAGCTTCCTAGCACAAATAAAACTAAACTGGGCTCTTAAACACATTTTGGGGGCAATTTTTAACAGCACTTACAACTAGATATAGGAAATCATAAGCTTTAGAAAGAACAGATAGTTGTATAGTTTTTAGGGCTGTTATGAGATAAAATATGGAGGGAGTTGGATAAACACTACTTGCTTTTTACTTTTTTCTTCTGTGGAATAGAGGACAAGACTAGCAAATGGAAACTATTTAAATAAATGATTTTCCAAAGTACTACTATCTTGAATGTTCACTCTATCCTTTAAGGATACAAATCAAGAGCTCCCCAAATCATATACATTCTCCAAAACTTATTATAAAACAGCATAAACTAGTGATATGAATAATTAAATAACAATTTCATATCTAATTATTCTTTCTAATAATCTCCCAAATGGCTTAGCAAACTCTACCGTCAACATATTACCTAACATACTATGGTTCTTAAAAAATAATAAATAAGAGAATAACGACTTAGATTAGACCGTAAGATATATGTGAAAAGATTCTATTGAATTTTGTAATTATGGCATGAAAATTCATCTCCCTGTTCCACAGTCCTTGGGTATTTAAATGTCACTGCCACACAACTTCCCACCATCTCCCATAGAAGCAGGGGCTGCCGTGGTGGAGAAGTAATGTTAGTAAAATTAGCCTCTTGCCTGGAACTCTAACCCAGTTGGGTTAATTTGTAGTGGCCTACCTGGCTCCATGCCCCTGCTTCTCTTTCCCTCTGAGCTGAATATATTAAATTAACCAGACTCACAGCTATGCATCTGACTCTGGGACCAACTCCACCCTCAGCAGGGGAGATAACAGAAGAAATCCTCTGTCAAGATCTTCCTGCCTCTGCCCTGAATTACTGTTCCTCTTATTTTTACTCCACTCTACCATGACTGAGTTCCTTGCTTTGTATCCCAGTTTCCCATGGCTGGGTTTCTCACTGTGAAGTCTCAATCTCCTTGTTTTGGGTCCCTAATACTTAAAGGGAGATTCCCACAATACCCAATGTCTGTTGGAATGGACCTTTTTTTTTTTTTTTTTTTTAGGATTACCTTGATATTTAAGGTATTTGTACCACTTCCTGAACAATCTAGAACAGGGGTCCCCAACCCCTGGGCCATGGACCAGGACTGGTCCCCGGCCTGTTAGGAATCGGGCCACACAGCAGGAGGTGAGCAGCAGGCGAGCGAGCCAAGCTTCCCCTGTCCGCGGAAAAACTGTCTTCCATGAAACTAATCCCTGATGTCAAAAAGGTTGGGAACTGCTGATCTAGAACTCTGCCTCTGTTAGGGCCATATTCCACCAATCCGCGCCATCCCCTCCCCCATTAACACCACCAATGGATGGACTATGAATCTACTATCAAATTCATGGGAGGCAGTATGGCATACTGTTTAAGAGTATGGTTTCTGCAATCAGGTACCCTGGGTCTAAAAGCTAGCAGAGCTACAAATGACCTTGAGTAAGATTCTTAATTTCTGTGTACCTTGATTTCTTCATCTCCAAATCAGGGATAAAGATAGCACCTGCCTTGCACACAAATAACCTATAGACAATACATACTACTGTGTCTAATAAATATTGAGCACTCCTTAAATGTTAGCTGTTGCTGTTATTATTATGGTTTTTATCTACCCATTTACAGAATTATAGTCTGTATTACTATCTTTAGTCCTTGCTTAATGCTGGAGAACTGCCTGATCCCATATGTCTACTCATTTCTGACCTGTTCCATACTTTATGTAAATTCCTCCTTCCTAATTTATAGTAAATGTGATCACTTTCCCAAAAGAAAGTAATAAGGCACTGAAATTCATTATTTCCATCTATCTTCCTTTCTTTCCAAAGAGGAAGGAGCTATTGTTCAACCAGCCTGAGCTTGTCCATGCTTCTCTATCTATGAGATGCTACTTGTATAGCCACTCTGTCATCATGGCTTATCTTGAAGAGCAGCTGGGGTTTCAGCTAAGCAGCTAAGCTTTCTGAGCAGATGATTTGGAAGTTTTGCAAAATCAGACCAAAATGGTGGCAGCTTTGAGTACCAGCCTGTTCCATTCCTACAAGGCCACTGAGATCCTCAATCCTGGAATTTCTAAGCTGTGAGCTCAGAGGTGAAATCTGAAAATAGTCATGTGTGTAACTTTGCATCTCATTTCATAGTCCCAAATATTTTTGGAATTTTTATAAAGTGTGAATAAGAATAAAGCTTAAATGATATAACATCCATTTACATGATTCTGTTCTTATTCTATGCAATGTTGGTACCACTATTCATACACATAACAACACCTTAGGTTAATAAAGTTTTAAAATATCACTATTTATTCATGATATTTTAAGGCTTTATCACAAAGAATGTTACATGTGTGACAGCTTCAGAAGCAGGGGAGCCAGAATTACTGTGCATATTCTATTTATTTAAGTCAAATAAAAGAAATGAAAGATAGAAAAAAGGATTTACTCCAAACTCCTAAAGAAGAATCAAACAAAATCCCCAGTCCCTAAACACCTAGCACTTAGGTAAACTTCCCCGGGGTGGGGGTCTGGGGGAGGATTGTTACTTATTCTTTGAAAAAAGATACTCTAAACACACACAGGTATTAAGGCTGGATTTAAAAGTGAATGTATCCTAACAATAGTGGTCCAATCTGAAACCATGAAGCACTCAACTTCCAAATTCAAACCACATTCAATATTTGTACCTAGTGGCTTGAAGACAGATCTTCAAAATACATATGCCTTCACCAAAATAACAAGCTCTTACCCAATTTCACAGACTCAGGCAGCTTATCATTATTCCAGCAAAATGTATTGATAAAAATTCTCAATCAGTGTAGAAAAATTGTATCACATTTCTTTAAGGATCAAAATGAGTGTACTCCTAAGAGTTAGCTGGGGTAGTAGGAATGCTGTATAATTCTCAATGTCAGTGGGCATAGAGGGAACATAATAAAGGCTATATATGACAAACCTACAGCTAATATCATTCTCAACAGTGAAAAACTAAAAGCATTTCCTCTAAAATCAGGAACAACACAAGGATGTCCACTCTCGCCACTTTTATTCAACATAGTTTCGGAAGTCCTAGCCATGGCAATCAGAGAAGAAAAAGAAAAGGAATCCAAATTGGAAAAGACATAAAACTGTCACTGTTTGCAGACAACATGATACTATTCGTAGAAAATCCTAAAGATGCTACCAGAAAACTACTAGAGCTCATCAATGAATTTGGTAAAGTTGCAGCATACAAAATTAATACACAGAAATCTCTTGCATTTCTATACACTAACAATGAAAGATCACAAAGAGAAATTAAAGAAACAACCCCATCTACCATCACATCAAAAAGAATAAAATACCTAGGAATAAACCTATGTAACGAGACAAAAGACCTGTAATCCAAAAACTATAAGACACTGATGAAAGAAACTGAACATAACAAAAACAGATGAAAAGATATACCATGTTCTTGGATTGGAAGAATCAATATTGTCAAAATGACTATACTACCCAAGGCAATCTACAGATTCAATGCAATCCTTATCAAATTACCAATGGCCTTTTTTCACAGAACTAGAACAAAAAGTCTTAAAATTTGTATGGAGACACAAAAGACCCCAAATAACCAAAGTAATCTTCAGAAAGAACAACCTGGTTGGAGAAATCAGGCTTCCTGACTTCAGACTATATTATGAAGCTACAGTCATCAAAAGAGTATGATACTGGCACAAAAACAGAAACATATATCAATGGAACAGGATAGAAAGCCCAGAAATAAACCCTCGCACCAATGGTCAATTAATCTACAACAAAGGAGGCAAGACTGTACAATAGAGGAAAGACAGTCTCTTCAGTAAGTGGTGCTGGGAAAACTGGACAGCTACATGTAAAAAAAAATGAAACTAGAACATTCTTTAACACCATACACAAAAATAAACTCAAAATGGATTAAAGACCTAAGTGTAAGAACTGATACTATAAAACTCTTAGAGGAAAACATAGGCAGAACACTCTTTGACATAAATCACAGCAATATCTTTTCCCAGCCATCTCCTAGAATAATGGGAATAAAAGCAAAAATAAACAAATGGGACCTAATTAAACTCAAAAGCTTTTGTACAGCAAAGGAAACCATAAACAAAATGAAAAGACAACCCACAGAATGGGAGAAAATATTTGCAAATGATGCAACCAACAAGGGATTAGTCTCCAAGATTTACAAGCAGCCCATGTGGCTCAATATAAAAAAGAACAAACAACCCAATCAACAAATGGGCAGAAGACTGGGAATTCCCTGGCAGTCCAGTGGTTAGGACTCAGTGCTTTCACTGCCATGGGCCTTGGTTCGATCCCTGGTTGGGGAACTAGGATCCCACAAGCCACACAGTGTGGCCAAAAAAAAAAAAGGGCAGAAAACCTAAACAGACATTTCTCCAAAAAAGATATACAGATGGCCAAGAGGCACATGAAAAGATGCTCAACATCTCTAATTATTAGAGAAATGCAAACCCAAACTACAATGAGACATCACCTCACACCAGTCAGAATGGCCATCATCGAAACATCTACAAACAATAAATGCTGGAAAGGGTGTGGAGAAAAGGGAACCCTCTTACACTGTTGGTGGGAATGTAAATTGGTACAGCCACTATAGAGAACAGTATGGAGGCTCTTTTAGAAACTAAAAATAGAGCTACCATATGATTCAGCAATTCCCCTCCTAGGCATATATCCAGAGAAAAACATGGTTCGAAAGGATACATGCACCCCAATGCTCATTGCAGCACTGTTTACAATAGTCAAGACATGTCAATGTCCATCGACAGATGAATGGATAAGAAGATGTGGTACATATATACAATTGAATATTACTCAGCCATTAAAAAGAATGAAATAACGCCATTTGCAGCAACATGGATGGACCTGTAGATTATCATACTAAGTGAAGTAAATCAGACATAGAAAGACAAGTATCATACAATATCGCTTATTCGTTATCGCTAATAACGAATTTATGGTTACCTAGGGGAAAGGGAAGGGGGAGGGATAGATTGGGAGTTTGAGATTGGCATGTACACACTGCTATATTTAAAACTGATAACCAACACGGACCTACTGTATAGCACAGGGGATGTTGCTCAATATTCTTTAATAACCTAAATGGGAAAAGAATTTGAAAAAGAATAGAGGGATTTCCCTGGTGGTTCAGTGAGTAAGACTCCACTCTCCCAATGCAGGGGGCCTGGGTTCGATCCCTGGTCGGGGAACTAGATCCCTCATATGTGCTGCAACTAAGAGTCCGCATGCCCCAACTAAGAAGTCCGCATGCCGCAACTAAAAAAAGCTCCCACATGCCGCAACTAAAGATCCCACATGTTGAAAGGAAGATCCCATGTGCCACAACTAAGACCCAGCGCAAAATAAATAAATAATTTATTTTTTAAAAAAAGGAAAAAGAAAGAAAAAGGATAGATATATATATATGCAATATATATATATATACACATATAGTTTTAGCCAATCTAAAAAAATGTATACAGTTTTAGCCAATATAAAAAAAATTTCTATGTCATTTCTGAAACTAATTTAGGAGTAATTTTTATCCTGTGCATTCATAGTTACTGATAAGTGTTGATTCACTGTAAGGGAGTGGCAAGGGCTTAGAGGAGGGAAGTGGCCACTGCCAAATGTCAACCTGGGGCAAGAACATGGAATCATAAAAGACTCTGTGTTCCATTCCCGGGCTGAACTCTGTCACCTCCTCCAGTATTTACTTCTCCTCTCTTTGGTTTCACTGAGGGATCGATTACTCAAGCTCATCTTGTGACCTGCGGCCTATGAATTACCCTGCTGTTACTTTTCAGGAGAAGATCACAGAAAGTACATTCACAGCTATTTAAAATTAACACTTCCTTCTTATCAGAAATGGCTCTACTCTTTTCCTGACATCAACACGTTATTGAAAATTCTGTACTGTAAACTCTTTGTCCTTCCTGACTCTGCCCTTTATTACTGCCTACATCCAGTAATAACAGCAGATTATCTGTTAGAGGAAACTGAGGCCTCACCAATGCATATAAAAACTCCAGGCACTGAACATCTTTAAATGACGGCTCCAGACTTATCCAGGAGAATCGGTTTTTACTGACTTGGGTATTTAAATATTTTTGGTCTTGAATACTGAACGTGGCTACCATCTCCCAAAGCATCCAGGATACCCTGTGAATTAATGGTGATGGTGAGTACTTGGGTCACACTGATGTGACTCCGGGATTTCTGCAGTAAATGTAAACAATTAAGATCACTGTGTTTATACAAGACTTCATTTTCTCACAAACTTTCCAATTTTCTCTAAATATTTAAGTTAAAGTACTCACCAAAGTGACAACTCTACTGAAATAAAACATTAATTAGATACAGTAGAGAATTTAATTCAACATCAAATTCCCCCTCCCCTCCCCCATCACCCTCTCAGCCTCTGGATTTTCTGCAGTGAGTTTTTAATCCTAGGTTAGCTTCCTTGTATTACTTGGCATCTTCTGGAATGCCCCATCCCCCCATTGTTCTATACTCAGAAAATGTTCTATTTTATTACTTGTCTAAGAATGAAATAAGTAGGAGAAAAAATCCTTAAGGAATTCCGGAACCAAAAATAATTACCGCTAATTGGGAGGAATCTTTGTCATTGGAGCCTCATTAGTATGAATAATGTAATATCCACTTATTTCCTGTGGACACTGTCAAAGATGAAGATCACTAGCAATTAAACTTTTGAATACAAAAGATGAAATAAAAATGATGCCGAAAGACTTAGTGTCACTTAAGAAGAATACAAACAAGCAAGACAGCTGTACCTCATGGTGACAATAATGTCCCTGAAGCCTAAAAGGAGCATTCAAGAAATCTGAAATGTGACAAAACTGTAAAGAAGCAGCTAGTCCTATCACTCCTCATCTATTAGAAGAAAAAAAGTGTTATTACAGGATTTTGTTTGTAACCGTTTAAAACACCCTTAGTATTTTTCTTTCTTTGTGATTTAAAGAGTTAAAAATATAAATTATTTTCAAATCATCCTATCAAATGATGGAAAAAACATGCAAGACCCAGTCACAACAACCAGCTCCTTTTCTGTTCCAATCACACTCTGCCCAGCCCTTCTTCCGGTTCAGCTAGAGATGCACAGCTGTGCTGTCCACAGCTGGACTGGAAATTTTTGGAAGGCAAGGACTTTATCTTGTCATAGTGTGTATCCCTAATAACTAACATGGTACACTGTAGGTACTCAAATATTACCTGAAATGATTGGAATTGGCTTTCATGAGGACCAGTTAACAAGCCCTGTCATTGCTTCCCCCCTGGCTGGTAGTCCCTTCCCTGGCAATCTTTCAACCATTTAGGATTTGATGACTATCCATTTCCAGACATACTGGAGAAAAAATATAATAGCAACCCTATTTCTCCTCTTCCACCTGCCAACTCTTTTGCCCCACAAACATAATCACTAATGGGAGATTGGTTCAAGATGGCAGAGTAGAAGGACCTGTGCTTACTCCCTCTTGTGAGAGCGCCAGAATCACAACTAACTGCTGAATGATCATTGACAGGAAGACACTGAAACTCACCAAAAAAGATACCCCACATCCAAAGACAAAGGAGAAGCCACAGTGAGATGGTAGGAGGGGTACAAACACAATAAAATCAAATCCCATAACTGCTGGGTGGGTGACTCACAAACTGGAGAACAATTATACCACAGAGGTCCACCGACTGGAGTGAAGGTTCTGGGCCCCACGTCAGGCTTCCCAACCTGGGGTTCCAGCAACAGGAGGAGGAATTCCTAGAGAATCAGACTTTGAAGTGGGATTTGATTGCAGGACTTTGACAGCACTGGGGGAAACAGAGACTCCACTCGTGGAGGGCACACACAAAGTAGTGTGTGCATCAGGACCTAGGGGGAAGGAGCAATGACCCCACAGGAGACTGAACCAGACCTACCTGCTAGTGTTGGAGGGTCTCCTGCAGAGGTGGGGGACAGCAGTGGCTCACTGCTGGGACAAGGACACTGGAAGCAGAAGTTCTGGGAAGTTCTCATTGGCATGAGCCCTCCCAGAGTCTGCCACAGCCCCACCAAAGAGCCTGTAGCCTCCAGTGCTGGGACACCTCAGGCCAAACAATGAACAGGAAGGGAACTCAGCCCTACCCATCAGCAGACAAGTGGACTAAAGTCTTACTGAGCACTGCCCACCAGAGCAACATCCAGCTCTACCCACCACCAGTCCCTCCCATCAGGAAGCTTGCAACAAGCCTCTTAGATAGCCTCAACCAGCAGAGGGCAGACAGCAGAAGCAAGAAGAACTACAATCCTGCAGCCTGTGGAAGGAAAACCACATTCACAGAAATATAGACAAAATGAAAAGGCAGACGACTATGTACCAGATGAAGGAAGAAGATAAAACCCCAGAGAAACAATTAAATGAAGTGGAGATACATAACCTTCCAGAAAAGGAATTCAGGATAATGATAGTGAAGATGATCCAGGATCTTGGGAAAAGAATGGAGGCAAAGATGAAGAAGATATAACAGATGTTTAACAAAGACCTAGAAGAATTAAAGAACAAACAGAGACGAACAATACAATAACTGAAATGAAAAATACACTAGAAGGAATCAATAGCAGATTAATGGAGGCAGAAGAATGGATAAGTGACCTGGAAGACAGTATGGTGGAATTCACTGCTGCAGAACAGAATAAAGAGAAAACAATGAAAAGAAATGAAGATAGCCTCAGAGAGCTCTGGGACAATGTTAAATACACCAACATTTGCATTATAGGGGTCCCAGAAGGAGGAGAGAGACAGAAAGGGCCCGAGAAAATATTTGAAGAGATTATAGTAAAAAATTTCTCAAACATGTGAAAAGAAATAGCCACCTAAATCCAGGAAGCACAGAGAGTTCCAGGCAAGATAAACCCCAGGAGAACATGCCAAGACACATAGTAATCAAGCTGACAAAAATTAAAGACAAAGAAAAATTATTAAAAGCAATAAGGGAAAAATGACAAATAACATACAAGGGAACTCCCATAAGTTTCTCTCAGCAGAAACTCTAAAACCCAGAAGGCAGTGACATGATATATATAAAGTGATGAAAGGGAAGAACCTACAACTGAGATTGCTGTACCCAGCAAGGATCTCATTCAGATTCGATGGAGAAATCAAAAGCTTTACACACAAGCAAAAGCTAAGAGAATACAGCACCACCAAACCAGCACTACAACAAATGCTAACAGAACTTCTCTAAGTGGGAAACACAAGAGAAGAAAAGGACCTACAAAAACAAACCCAAGAAAATTAAGAAAATGGTAATAGGAACATACATATTGATAATTACCTCAAACATGAATGGATTAAATGCTCCAACCAAAAGAAACAGGCTCGCTGAATGGATACAAAAACAAGACCCATACATATGCTGTCTACAAGAGACCCACTTCAGACCTAGGGACACATACAGACTGAAAGTGAGGGGATGGAAAAAGATATTCCATGCAAATGGAAATCAAAAGAAAGCTGGAGTAGCAATACTCAGATCAGATAAAATAGACTTTAAAATAAAGAATGTTACAAGACACAAGGAAGGACAATACATAATGGTCAAAGGATCAATCCAAGGGCTTCCCTGCTGGTGCACTGGTTAAGAATCCACCTGCCGATGCGGTGGACACGGGTTCATGCCCCAGTCCGGGAAGATCCCACATGCCACGGAGTGGCTGGGCCCGTGAGCCATGGCCGCTGAGCCTGTGCGTCTGGAGCCTGTGCTCCACAACGGGAGATGCTACAACAGTGAGAGGCCCACGTATTGCTAAAAAAAAAAAAAAAAAAAAAAGGAACACCTCAATACATAAGGCAACTGCTAACAGCTCTAAAAGAGGAAATCAAAAGTAACACAGTAATAGTGGGGGACTTTAACACCTCACTTACACCAATGGACAGATCATCCAAAATGAAAATAAATAAGGAAACAGAAGCTTTAAATGACACAATAGACCAGGTAGATTTAACTGATGTTTACAGGACATTCCATCCCCAAACAGCAGATTCCACTTTCTTCTCAAGTGCACATGGAACATTCTCCAGGATAAATCACATATTGGGTCACAAATCAAGCCTCAGTAAATTTAAGAAAACTGAAATCATATCAAGCACCTTTTCTAACCACAACGCTATAAGATTAGGAATCAATTACAGGGAAAAAAATGTAAAAAACACAAACACATGGAGGCTAAACAAAACGTTACTAAATAAACAAGAGATCACTGAAGAAATAAAAGAGGAATTCAAAAAATACCTAGAGACAAATGACAATGCAAACACGATGATCCAAAACCTATGGGATGCAGCAAAAGCAGTTCTAAGAGGGAAGTTTATAGCAATACATTCCTATCTCAAGAAACAAGAAAAATCTCAAATAAACAACCTAACCTTACACCAAAAGGAACTAGAGAAAGAAGAACAAACAAAACTCAAAGTTAGTAGAAGGAAAGACATAAAAATCATAGCAGAAATAAATGAAAGAGAAACAAAGAAAACAATAGCAAAGATCAATAAAACTGAAAGCTGGTTCTTTGAGAAGATTAACAAAATTGATAAACCTTTAGCCAGACTCATCAAGAAAAAGAGGGAGAGGACTCAAATCAATAAAATTAGGAATGAAAAAGGAGAAGTCATAACAGGCACCACTGAAATATAAAGCATCATAATAAGAGACTACTACAAGCAACTCTGTGCCAGTAAAATGGACAACCTGGAAGAAATGGACAAATTCTTAGAAAGGTATAACCTTCCAAAACTGAACCAGGAAGAAATGGAAAATTTGAACAGACCAATCACAAGTAATGAAATTGAAACTGTGATTAAAATCTTCCAACAAACAGAAGTCCAGGACCAGATGGCTTCAAAGGTGAATTCTATCAAACATTTAGAGAATAGCTAACACCCATCCTTCTCAAACTCTTCCAAAAATTGCAGAGGAAGGAATGCTCCCAAACTCATTCTGTAATGCCACCATCACCCTGGTACCAAAACCAGACAAAGATACTACAAAAAAAGAAAATTACAGGCCAATATCACTGATGAATATAGATGCAAAAATCCTCAACAAAATACTAGCAAACAGAATGCAACAACACATTAAAAGGATCATACACCATGATCAAGTGGGATTTATCCCAGAGATGCAAGGATTCTTCAATATATGCAAATCAATCAATGTGATACACCATATTAACAAATTGAAGAAGAAAAACCATATGATCATCTCAATAGATGCAGAAAAAGCTTTTGACAAAATTCAACACCCATTTATGATAAAAAACTCTCCAGAAAGTGGGCATAGAGGGAACCTACCTCACATAATAAAGGCCATATATGACAAACCCACAGCAAACATCATTCTCAATGGTGAAAAGCTGAAAGCGTTTCCTCTAAGATCAGGAACGAGACAAGGATGTCCACTCTCGCCACTATTATTCAACATAGTTTTGGAAGTCCTAGCCATGGAATTCAGAGAAGAAAAAGAACTAAAAGGAATACAAATTGGTAAAGAAGTAAAATTGTCACTGTTTGCAGATGACATGATGCTATAACTAGATAATCCTAAAGATGCTGCCAGAAAACTTCTAGAGCTAATCAATGAATTCAGTAAAGTTGCAGGATACAAAATTAATGCACAGAAATATCTTGCATTCCTATACACTAACAATGAAAGATCAGAAAGAGAAATTAAGGAAACAATCCCATTCACCATTGCAACGAAAAGAATAAAATACTTAGGAATAAACCTACTAAGGAGTTAAAAGACTCAGGAAACTATAAGACAGTGATGAAAGAAATCAAAGGTGACACAAACAGATGGAGAGATATATCATGTTCTTGGATTGGGAGAATCAATATTGTGAAAATGACTATACTACGCAAACCAATCTATAGATTTAATGCAATCCCTATCAAATTACCAATGGCAGTTTTTACAGAACTAGAACAAAAAATCTTAAAATTTGTATGGAGACACACAAGACCCCAAATAGGTGGAAATTACTGAGGGAAGAAACGGAGCTGGAGGAATCAGACTCCCTGACTTCAGACTATACTACAAAGCTACAGTAATCAAGACAATATGGTACTGACACAAAAACAGAAATATAGGTCAGCAGAACAGGATAGAAAACCCAGAGATAAACCCACGCACCTACGGTCAACTAATGTATGACAAAGAAAGGAAGGATATACAATGGAGAAAAGACAGTCTCTTCAATAAGTGATGCTGGGAAAACTGGACAGGTACATGTAAAAGAATGAAGTTAGAACACTCCCTAATACAATACACAAAAATAAACTCAAAATGAATTAAAGACCTAAATTAAGACCAGACACTATAAAACTCTTAGAGGAAAACATAGGAAGAACACTCTTTGACATAAATCACAGCAAGATCTTTTTTGACCCACCTCCTAGAGTAATGGAAATAAAAACAAAAATAAACAAATGGGACCTAGTGAAACTTCAAAGCTTTTGCACAGCAAAGGAAACCATAAACAAGGTGAAAAGAGAACCCTCAGAATGGGAGAAAATATTTGCAAATGAATCAATGGACAAAGGATTAATCTCCAAAATATATAAACAGCTCATGCAGCTCAATATTAAAAAAACAAACAACCCAATCAAAAAATGGGCAGAAGACCTAAACAGACATTTCTCCAAAGAAGACATACAGATGGCCAAGAGGCACATGAAAAGCTGCTCATCATCACTAATTATCAGAGAAATGCAAATCCAAACTACAATGAGGTATCCATACCGGTTAGAATGGGCATCATCAGAAAATCTACAAACAACAAATGCTGGAGAGGGTGTCAAGAAAAGGGAACTTTCTTGCACTGTTGGTGGGAATGTCAATTGATACAGCCACTATGGAGAACAGTACAGAGGTTCCTTAAAAAACTAGAAATAGAATTACCATATGACCCAGCAATCCCACTACTGGGCATATACCCATAGGAAACCATAATTCAAAAAGACACATGCACCCTAATGTTCACTGCAGCACTATTTACAATAGCCAGGACATGGAAGCAACTTAAATGCCCATCGACAGACGAATGGATAAAGAAGTTGTGGTATGTATTCCATATATACAATGGAATATTACGCAGCCATAAAAAGGAACGAAATTGAGTCATTTGTAGAGACGTGGATGGATCTAGAGACTGTCATACAGATTGAAGTAAGTCCGAAAGAGAAAAACAAATACTGTATATTAACACATATATGTGGAACCTAGAAAAATGGCACAGATGATCCGGTTTGCAGGGCAGAAATAGAGACAGAGATGTAGAAAAGAAACGTATGGACACCAAGCGGGGAAAGTGGGGTGGTGGTGGTGGTGGTGGTGGTGGGATGAACTGGGAGATTGGGATTGACATATATACACTAATATGTATAAAATAGATAATTAATAAGAACCTGCTGTATAAAAAAATAAAATAAAATAAAAACATAATCCCTAATGTCTGTAGGTTCTGCACAATACAAAGTACTTTCACATACAGTGTTTTCATTTAATGCTTACAACAAAAAGAGGTAGGTAAGGTAGGTAAGGCAGAGGTAGGTAAGGCAGACATACTCCCCACTTAACACGTAAGGAATGAAAAGTTTAGGAAGGTTAGAGAATTTGGTCAAGGTCACACAATGATAAAATGCTCTTTTTGCAATCTTAGTATTAAGATTTTGTCACTGTTAGTCTGGTCTTAACACCAATATTCTTGAGACATCCCACTTCCAAAGGCACCTCACATTCAGGATCTGCCCCGTCTTTCACTTACTCTCCGTTATTACTGCTTACATGTTAGAAACACATCCTAAAGCAATACTTTGTTTAATAAAGAAAATAATGTTTGTTAAATTAAAAACAGTGCCAGTATAATCATGGAATATGAAAAAACATGAGCTCTTCAAAAAACCATTAAGGCAGTTTCTTCAGTAAGGTTTGACTTAAAGGAATTAATGTTTGCCAAATTACTAGAGAAATTGCTTCCTAAATTAAAGATGAACCAATTAAAATTATATTAGAAATGAGTGAGAATTAAAGTTCTTTTGGTCAACGTGTTTTCAGCTTTCTTCCATATAAAATAATTCTGACAAGAATTAAAATTTTAGTGGCAAATTTCTCGTCTGTAAGACGAGAAAACAGTCTGGGCTTATCCGGAAGTAGAAAGCAGTTCTTCAACAACTTCTAACACAGTGTTGTAGAACCAAGTGCTTCAGTCTATTTAAATTTATACCAGCCTCTATATTCTGGGCTCATAAACAAACCAAGCTCTCAAACTCCTGAAATTCACTCTGAATAGCTAATAGAAAAAGTGGTCTGTAAAAAAGTACAGAAAAAGCTTACATCCAAATATATTCTGTAATTTTTGTAAATCACATTTTTGGAAAGAGGTAGGAAGTAAGTAAAAATCTAAAGATAGGCTTTTTCTTAGTTATGTAAAGTATTTTATTTCTAATCTAAGAAGAGTAGCTCTTTCTTGTATTAGATGTTTTCAGTTCTCACCATTTAAGGTTAGTTGAACAAAATTGTTGATGTTGAAAATTCCATGAAATTCAAATTAAAACTGAGCTAAATGAGGGCTGTCAGACTGATGAGACTAATTCCAAATTTTGCTGTTTTCCAAGAGAATCTCACGATTTTTGCTTTTAATGAGATAGAAACAAGGAAGGCACACACTGACACTCCAACTTGGGGGTAGAGATGTGACTCCCAAAGTTGTCAGGGACCTGGAATATCCTGGCTTCAAAGGAAAGGTAAACTTATTTTGCAAAACAGAAGGAGAAGAATTTGGGTAGAGAGGCAAGGCATTGCAATTAAGGGGCAAGGCTGAGAGGGAAGGGATGGTGGAAGACTTTTTGGTTTGTAAGGGGATCCTTCCCAATACTCATAAAATGCTTGGTGAAGGCATGTGCTATAAAAACGTGAAAGGATGGAGCTTTACACCCAGATTGACATGCAAATGTCGACTGACATGGCAAATCGAGGTGGCCACCAGACAAACACAGGAGGGGGACCATAAGAGTGTAAGACCTGGGAATTAGAAATTGTGGGGAGAGCTTCAGGCTTCCAAAGGCTATAAAACCACCGGGGTCTAAGCTAATTATACACAGATATCTAAATGCTGAGACAATTCCAGGTGATATCTGGGTCATACAGCAAATGATTATTAGGAATCGCACACCAACACATATTAGGGAAATCAGTTTGTAAATTCTATCTTTTCTCATATTTCCACTCTTCCAAACATGAAGAACCCAATGATGATAATCGTATGATCTCTGAAATCAGACCTCGAGTCAAATCCTAGCTCTGCCCTTTCCTAGCTGTGAGATTAGATCTAGTCACTTAACTTTTCTGAGCCTGTTTCTTCATTCAACAAAAATAGGACAATACATCTTGCAATATCTGGCATATAACAAGTGCTCAATATATATGTGTTTACTGACTGACAGGTTTGCTGTGAAAGAATATGTGACATGAGTGCCAAGCACATGTGTGGCCAGGCCCTCAACAAATGTTAGCCTTGGCTTCTATGGTCATTCCATTTTGTGATTATTTGAAGTACCAACCAGGTTTGTAAAAAAGAAAGTGCTTCATATCAGGCATTTTACTTAAAATTTGCAATGGCCACTAACCACGAGAATCTCTCGATTGGTGTTACATGCTATTATTTTTCAACTAATAAAGCAGGGAGCTGATAATTTAGTCATATATAATTATGGGAGCTGAACAATAGTCAAAAAGTACCCAACAATGAATGCTGAAATTTTAACTAGTTGGGTGTAATTGCATTATATCTGTATTTCTACATGGAGTTAAATTCATATTAATGGGACTCTAAAAGTAAAGATCTTATGGTAATTAAGGAGGAGACAGATGAAGCACTAATGAAGGTGGAAATTTCTGGTATTCCAATTACAAAATAAATGAGGTAATTCAGGCTTCAGATGTTCATTTAAAATTATATAGGAAATAATTTCAAGCATGTTTTACACGTTTCAATTAAATCAGTCTATTTACTCAAACTGCTATGTCAAACCATCAAATGTAATTGATATCATTATTAAAGTAGAAGGTAAGAAATCCATACTATTTAGTGAGATTTACAGTTAAATAAATACCTGTCATTTCTTAGAATAAATATCTGTCATTTAAAAAATCCGTAAGTATATCTGGGGAAAGCTCTAACACACCTCAATTATCTTAAAAAAAAACTTTGCAAAATGTATTAAGATTGATTTTAAAAGGAAAATAAAACATTGGCTCAACGTAAGTGCTTTGAAGTTTAAGCATTTTCAACAGACTTAAAATTCTTGGTTGAGAAAACAGACAACAAAAAGTACACTTAGTCAAAGGAGCACCAATCTGTTTTCAATCATCATTTTATTAATTATTCAGTGCAAGTTTAGAGAAATGATTTAATTAAGAAAGATTACACTTGGGTATTAATATGATAAAATATTCTGACATAATATTTCTAATCCCTGTGGTAATAACAGAAACAAAGAACTACTTGGCAATATAAAAAAAATAAGTTGAATAGAAAATTTGAATTCTAGAGTGCCACTGTTCTACATTCGGGGCTTCAAGTGAAATAGTATTAAATATCCATTTTAGGTATTGGAGACCCCTTAGGACCAGCTGCTTTGGTGAAAAATGCTATGAACTATCTTAACTACTGGATAGGAGGTACAGCATTTGATATTAATTTTAATGAACTAATCTGTGAATTAGTCTTTTAAACTCTAACATGTTACCATTTCTATTCTACTTTCCCTTATTATTCCTCTTTTCAGAAATCTCCGGAAGGGTGAGCTGTGACAAAGCGAGAGAGAGGCATGGACACATATACACTACCAAACGTAAGGTAGATAGCTAGTGGGAAGCAGCCGCATGGCACAGGGATATCGGCTTGGTGCTTTGTGACCGCCTGGAGGGGTGGGATAGGGAGGGTGGGAGGGAGGGAGACGCAAGAGGGAAGAGATATGGGAACATATGTATATGTATAACTGATTCACTTTGTTATAAAGCAGAAACTAACACACCACTGTAAAACAATTATACCCCAATAAAGATGTAAAAAAAAAAAAAGAAATCTCCAATAGATCTGTTGATCTGAACAAATCTCAAATCCAAACTCTTCATGGTGGCATACATAATCCTCCATTACGTTGTCCCAACTTATTTTCGATTGCCCTATGATATGAGTGCATTATTGCTAAGCTGGTTTAGTAATTCAAAAACACACTTTAAACATGTAACTCCTCACTTGCAAAATAGGCATCCAGTACCTCTGTATAATATTTGACCCATCTTTTAAGGCTCTGTTCTACTCCCACCTCTTACATTGAAGATTTCCTAGTCAACTCCATTTTCCAGGGAGCTTTTCTACCTCTAACCTTTGAAAGCATTTATTGTCTGTGTGTATGTAATTTATCATATAATTGTCTCGAATTGTTGAAACTGTCACATGTATCTTATCACCCCTTTGTAGATTATAGTGGTTTTACGTGTAAATTCCATATCCAAGATACATACCCATCCAAGATACATTCTCCTTTTCTTCCTTATGAAAAGAATACAAATTTTGCTTGTATGGCAATGTACCTATTTAAAAATACTCACCTTCCAAAATCCCCTGGCAGGTGGAAAAATGCCCATGTGACCCACATTCTGACTAAAATGAGCAGGAGTCTATTTGTAGAAACCTCCAGAAAAGTTACTGTTTTCCTGATAGAAAGGGACAGAAACATGAATATGATGCTTGGAGGTGGAAGAGCCTTACTATGACCACAAAGACAAGAGCTATAATGTAAGGACAGAAAAAATCTGGGGCATTGATGATATCATGACACCACTGTACCAGTCCTAGACTGTCTACCTCTAGCTTTCTTATTATTTGAGAAAAATAACTGTTTGGTTAAGCTACTCTAATTGGATTTCCATTACATACAGCCAAACAGCAATTCTAAGTGATATGTCTTAACACTATTTTTATAAATAAGATTTTAAATAATTATCAATTATTCAAAGCTTAGCATTGTGCTAGTATGCAGACTACAAAAATAAATACATATGAGCCTTGCTCTACAAAAGTTATCAATTGAAGAAAAGACATACAAAACATACGATTAATACAAGTTGGATGTGACTCATTTAATAAATATTTACTGACTGCATGTATAGCTATGCAACATAGCAGCAGAGGGACCCTTCAGGACAGAAAGGTAAATCAGTCAAGGATTATTTCCTCAAAGAGCTTACAATGGATATGTACTATAATATTTACAATATCAATTGTAAAATATATCAATACAATAGACATAGATATGTTCATTAAAAGCTATAAGGAAATGTGCAGGACTAAGCACTATAAAAAGGAAGCACAAATTAAATCCTAGTTTCAAGGAAGACAAAACGACTTTTTTTTAAATAAATTTATTTATTTATATTTATTTTTGGCTGCACTGGCTCTTCGTTGCTGCGTGTGAGCTTTCTCTAGTTGTGGCGAGTGGGGGCAACTCTTAGTTGCGGCGTGCAGTCTTCCCATTGCAGTGGCTCCTCTTGTGGAGCATAGGCTCTAGGTGTGCAGGCTTCAGTAGTTGTGGAGCGCAGGCTCAGTAGTTGTGGCGCATGGGCTTAGTTGCTCCATGGCACGTGGGATCTTCCCGGACCAGGTCTCGAACCTGTGTCCCCTGCATTGGCAGGTGTATTCTTAACCACGGTACCACCAGAGAAGCCCAAAACTACTTTTAATTTATGAGATCAAGAAAGGGTTATTTCATACAGAAGGTACACTTGTGAAGACCTTGAAGAATGGGTAAGATGTAGGCTCGTGAAAATGGAGGTGGGGTGAAGGAATATTTGAGTTTTAGGGCACAAGGAAGAGAGAAAAATCAAAAAAGTTATAACAAGGTTTTGGGCTAAGATCGTGGTGACAATATTAATAGAAATAATGAAAATAGAAGAAAGTACATATTTTGGAGGGTAGTAAAGGGTTGGATTTGGGACCACACTTATGTTAATAACAAAATCAACATATGGAAAACAAGCTTTGCTTCAACCCTCATCTCACTCCACCTATCATTCAATCCTCTACTCTCTTTCACATCTGCTAAAGGCTTGTGTTTGGCAATTATCTATTATACATGATAATCTCACTTTTACCCCATCATCTTTACTCTAAGCTGGCTTTAACAAGTTAAAAACCCATCTGAAATAAACACTCAACATAATTAACAATGAAAACCTAGAGTTGTGCTGTCCAGTACAGTAGCCTCTATTGGCCCTACTAAAGCCTGCTGGCTGTTTATATTTAAATTAATTAAAATTATATTAAATTAAAATACAGTTTTTCAATATCATTAGCAACATTTTAAGTGCTCAATGGCCACATGTATTGATCAATTGGAGAATTATCACAGAGTTACAGAAAGTTCTATTGGATAGTGATAACCTGGAGCCTTCCTTTGAAGTCAGGAAAAAGTCAAGAAAGCACTGCTATCATCAAAATTTTCAACACTTTTCTAGAGTAGGTTTGAACCTATGCAATGGTTCAAGAAAGGAAAATAAGATCTAAGTAATGGAAAACCCAGGAAAATAAAATAAAAATCTAGTAGAATAAATAATTTTAAAAATAAGCTAAAACAAATGTAATCAATTCATATATATCTGCACTAGCAATAATCAGAAAATAAGAGAAAAAGCTCTTACTCACAATTGCAACAAAGGATAAAGTATTTTGAAATCATCTTAACAAAAATGTGCTAAAGCTATATGAATAAAATTAAAAATATAATTAGGAAGTAAAAATAATAAGATAAATAGATATATTTTATGTTTTGCCAGATTTATTGAGAAATAATTGACATACAACATTGTGTAAGTTTAAGGTATACAACATGATGATTTGGTATATGTATATATTGTGCAATGATTACCACAATAAAGTTAGTTAACACATCCATCACCTCATATTGTTACCATTTTGTGTGTGTGGTAAGAACATTTAAGATTACTCTCTCAGCAACGTTCAATTATAAAATACAGTACTGTTAACTACAGACAACATACTATATATTATTTGATGAGAAGATATTATAAATATGTCAATCTCCCCAAATTAATCTTTACATTTAACATAATTTTAATAAAAAATTCAAGTTGCAAAAAATGTTTGCAACTTGACAGATTATTCTCATATTTATCTGGAAGATGACCAGCTGTTACACTAGCCAAAAAACTTTAAGAGGTTTTGCTCAAGCAGACATCAACTGACACATACTAAAGACACTCAAAAATTAAAATAGACCAGAGGGCAGACAGCAGAAGCAAGAAGAAATATAATCCTTCAGCCTGTGGAATAAAACCCACATTCATAGAAAGATAGACAAGATGAAAAGGCAGAAGGCTATATACTGGATGAAGGAACAAGATAAAACCCCAGAAAAACAACTAAATGAAGTGGAGATAGGCAACCTTCCAGAAATAGAATTCAGAATAATGATAAGATGATCCAGGACCTCGGAAAAGGAATGGAGGCAAAGATCGAGAAGATGCAAGAAATGTTTAACAAAGACTTAGAATAATTAAATAACAAACAAACAGAGATGAACAATACAATAACTGAAATGAAAAATGCACTAGAAGGAATCAATACCAGAATAACTGAGGCAGAAGAACGAATAAGTGACCTGGAAGACAGAATGGTGGAATTCACTGCTGTGGAACAGACTAAAGAAAAAAGAATGAAAAGAAATGAAGACAGCCTAAGAGACCTCTGGGACAACATTAAATGCAACAACATTCCCATTATAGGGGTCCCAGAAGGAGAAGAGAGAGAGAAAGTCGAAAAATTTCCTAACATGGGAAAGGAAATAGCCACCCAAGTCCAGGAAGCACAGAGAGTCCCATACAGGATAAACCCAAGGAGAAACACGCTGAGACATATAGTAATCAAATTGGCAAAAATTAAAGACAGGGAAAAATTATTGAAAACAGCAAGGGGAAAATGACAAAAAACATACAAGGGAACTCCCATAAGGTTAACAGCTGATTTCTCAGCAGAAACTCTACAAGCCAGAAGGGAGTAGCATGATATACTTAAAGTAATGAAAGGGAAGAAACTACAACCAAGATTACTCTACCTGGCAAGGATCTCATTCAGATTAGATGGAGAAATTAAAAGCTTTACAGACAAGCAAAAGCTAAGAGAATTCAGCACCACCAAACCAGCTCTACAACAAATGCTAAAGGAACTTCTCTAAGTGGGAAACACAAGAGAAGAAACGGACCTACAAAAACAAACCCAAAACAATTAAGAAAATGGTCAGAGGAACATTCATATCAATAATTACCTTAAACGTGAATGGATTAAATGCTCCAACCAAAAGACACAGACTTGCTGAATGGATACAAAAACAAGACCCATATATATGCTGTCTACAAGAGACCCACTTCAGACCTAGGGACACATACAGACTGAAAGTGAGGGCATGGAAAAAGATATTCCATGCAAATGGAAATCAAAAGAAAGCTGGAGTAGCTATACTCATATCAGATAAAATAAACTTTAAAATAAAGAATGTTACAAGAGACAAGGAAGGACACTGCATAATGAACAAGGGATCAATCCAAGAAGAAGATATAACAATTATAAATATATATGCACCCAACATAGGAGAACCTCAATGCATAAGGCAATTGCTAACGGCTAAAAAAGAGGAAATCGACAGTAAC
This sequence comes from Globicephala melas, assembly GCF_963455315.2. Lineage (NCBI taxonomy): Eukaryota > Metazoa > Chordata > Mammalia > Artiodactyla > Delphinidae > Globicephala > Globicephala melas. Next base: position 44,869,450 of record NC_083325.1, read on the forward strand.
ACAATAATAGTTGGGGACTTTAACACCTCACTTACATGAATGGACAGATCATCCAAAATGAAAATAATTAAGGAAACAGAAGCTTTAAATTACACAATAGACCAGATAGATTTAATTGATATTTATAGGACATTCCATCCAAAAAGAGCAGATTACACTTTCGTCTCAAGTCCACACGGAACATTCTCCAGGATAGATCACATCTTGGGTCACAAATCAAGCCTCAGTAAATTTAAGAAAATTGAAATCATATCAAGCATCTTTTCTGACCACAACGCTACAAGATTAGAAGTGAATTACAGGGGAAAAAACGTAAAAAACACAAACACATGGAGGCTAAACAATACATTACTAAATAACCAAGAGATCACTGAAGAAATCAAAGAGGAATTCAAAAAATACCTAGACACAAATGACAATGCAAACACGACGATCCAAAACCTATGGGATGCAGCAAAAGCAGTTCTAAGAGGGAAGTTTATAGCTATATGAGCCTACCTCAAGAAACAAGAAAAATCTCAAATAAACAATCTAACCTTACACCTAAAGGGACTAGAGAAAGAAGAACAAACAAAACCCAAAGTTAGCAGAAGGAAAGAAGTCATAAAGATCAGAGCAGAAATAAATGAAAGAGAAACAAAGAAAACAATAGCAAATATCAATAAAACTGAAAGCTGTTTCTTTGAGAAGATAAACAAAATTGATAAACCATTAGCCAGAATCATCAAGAGGGAGAGGACTCAAATAAAATTAGAAATGAAAAAGGAGAAGTTACAACAGACACCGCAGAAATACAAAGCATCCTAAGAGACTACTACAAGCATCTCTATGCCAATGAAATGGACAACCTGGAAGAAATGGACAGATTCTTAGAAAGGTGTAACCTTCCAAGACTGAACCAGGAAGAAATAGAAAATATGAACAGACCAATCACAAGTAATGAAATTGAAACTGTGATTAAAAATCTTCCAACAAACAGAAGTCCAGGACCAGATGGCTTCACAGGTGTATTCTATCAAATATTTAGAGAAGAGCTAACACCCATCCTTTTTAAACTCTTCCATAAACGTGCAGAGGAAGGAACACTCCCAAACTCATTCCATGATGCCACCATCACCGTGATACTAAAACCAGACAAAGATACTACAAAAAAAGAAAATTACAGACCAATATCATTGATGAATATAGATGCAAAAATCCTCAACAAAATACTAGCAAACAGAATGCAACAACACATTAAAAGGATCATACACCATGATCAAGTGGGATTTATCCCAGGGATGCAAGGATTCTTCAATATATGCAAATCATTCAATGTGATACATCATATTAACAAATTGAAGAAGAAAAACCACATGATCATCTCAACAGATGCAAAAAAAGCTTTTGACAAAATTCAACACCCATTTATGATAAAATCTCTCCAGAAAGTGGGCATAGAGGGAACCTACCTCAACATAATAGGCCAAATATGACAAATCCACAGCAAACATCATTCTCAATGGTGAAAAACTGAAAGCATTTCCTCTAAGATCAGGAATGAGACAAGGATGTCCACTCTCACCACTATTATTCAACATAGTTTTGGAAGTCATAGCCACAGCAATCAGAGAAGGAAAAGAAATACAAATTGGAAAAGAAGTAAAACTGTCACTGTTTGCAGATGCCTTGATACTATATATAGAGAATCCTAAAAATGCCACCAGAAAACTACTAGAGCTAATCAATGAATTTGGTAAAGTTGCAGGATACAAAATTAATGCACAGAAATCTCTTGCATTCCTATACACTAATGATGAAAAATCTGAAAGAGAAATTATGGATACACTCCCATTTACCATTGCAACAAAAAGAATAAAATACCTAGGAGTAAACCTACCTAGGGAGAGAAAAGACCTGTATGCAGAAAACTATCAGACACTGATGAAAGAAATCAAAGGTAACACAATCAGATGGAGAGATATACCATGTTCTTGGATTGGAAGAATCAATACTGTGAAAATGACTATACTACCCAAAGCAATCTACAGATTCAGGGCAATCCCTATGAAATTACCAATGGCATTTTTTACAGAACTAGAACAAATTCTTAAAATTTGTATGGAGACACAAAAGACCCCGAATAGCCAAAGCAGTCTTGAGGGAAAAATACAGAGATGGAGGAATCAGACTCCCTGACTTCAGACTATACTACAAAGCTACAGTCATCAAGAAAATATGGTACTGGCACAAAAACAGAAACATAGATCTATGGAACAAGACAGAAAGCCCAGAGATAAACCCACACACCTATGGTCAACTAACCTATGACAAAGGGGGCAAGGATGTACAATGGAGAAAAGACAGTCTCTTCAATAAGTGGGGCTGGGAAAACTGGACAGCTACACGTAAAAGAATGCAATTAGAACACTCCCTAATACCATATGCAAAAATAAACTCAAAGTCGATTAGAAGCCTTAATGTAAGACCAGTAAAACTCTTCAAGGAAAACATGGGAGGAACACTCTTTGACATAAATCACAGCAAGATCTTTTTTGATCCACCTCCTAGAGTAATGGAAATAAAAACAAAAATTAACAAATGGGACCTAATGAAACTTCAAAGCTTTTGCACAGCAAAGGAAACCATAAGCAAGACGAAAAGACAACCCTCAGAATGGGAGAAAATATTTGCAAACGAATCCACGGACAAAGGATTAATCTCCAAAATATATAAACAGCTCATGCAGCTCAATATTAAGAAAACAAACAACCCAATCAAAAAATGGGCAGAAGACCTAAATAGACATTTCTCCAAAAAAGACATACAGATGGCCAAGAAGCACATGAAAAGTTGCTCAACATCACTAATTATTAGAGAAATGCCAATCAAAACTACAATGAGGTATCACCTCACACCAGTTAGAATGGATACCATCAGAAAATCTACAAGCAACAAATGCTGGAGAGGGTGTGGAGAAAAGGGAACCCTCTTGCACTGTTGGTGGGAACATAAAGTGATACAGCCACTATGGAGAACAGTATGGAGGGTCCTTAAAATACTAAAAATAGAATTACCATATGATCCAGTAATCCCACTACTGGGCATATACCCAGAGAAAACCATAATTCAAAAAGACACATGCACCCCAAAGTTCATTGCAGCACTATTTACAATAGCCAGGTCATGGAAGCAACCTAAATGCCCATTGACAGACAAACGGATAAAGAAGATGTGGTACATATATACAATGGAATATTACTCAGCCATAAAAAGGAACGAAATTGAGTCATTTGTTGAGACATGGATGGATCTAGAGACTGTCATACAGAGTGAAGTAAGTCAGAAAGAGAAAAACAAATATCGTATATTAACACATGTATGTGGAACCTAGAAAAATGGTACAGATGAACTGGTTTGCAGGGCAGAAGTTGAGACACAGATGTAGAGAACAAACGTATGGACACCAAGGGGGAAAACTGCTGTGGGGTGGGGATGGTGGTGTGCTGAATTGGGCAATTGGGATTGACATGTATACACTGATGTGTGTAAAATTGATGACTAATAAGAACCTGCAGTATAAACAAACAAACAAACAAACAATAAAAACAACTAATACTAAACTTTCTTTGGGTTATTTGTATGGAAATATGTTAATATAAATGTTTCAGACATTACATGAAATTTCTAAAAATCTTATATGTTCTGGTATAATGTTATAAGTCATAATTCTAGTTATTACTTAAAAATGTATATCTCAGAAATAACTAAATTTCCTTGTCAATTGCATTATTATGAACTTTCATCAAATCTTTAACTGTGGTCATTTTTAAGTCTTTTGTCATTTACAGACAGTTCTGGGTGTACTCTGATGCTTTTGCAAAAATGTTCCTATAAAAGGGTTTCATCTTCAAGGAATTCATGGAATTCAAGTACAGGTTTCTGGTAACTGACTATACTGCTGAACTGAATGAATAAGCATTTTCAGAAGTCTAATGGAAAACTGATGAATTCATAAAATGCTAACAAAAGATCAAGATGAAAAAAATAATTAATTACATGGGACTGAGTGAACTGATGAGGATGATTATAATTTTTGTGACTTTCTGTTTGAATTAAAAAAAACATCCCACAAGGACTCAGAGGCAAAAAATATACAAATCAATTTTCACTGCAAAGTAAAGGAGCTGTTACAGTGGAGGATTACTGGACTGAATGTCAATATTATGACATAGTATGAGTGTGTTTTGTGTTTGGTAATTGCAGTCATTGTTGCTTTTGTTATGGTCATCCATTTACAATGCTTGGTGTCAGTTTATTTATCTCTTGTAAAAATAAAATACAGTGTGTGTGTGTGTGTGTGTGTGTGTGTGTGTGTGTGTGTAAAAAAATAGGATTTAAAAAAATAATTAAAATAGTATGGATCTTGCACAGGAATGGAAATTGATCAATGAAACAAAACTTTAAAGCCTAGGAACAGATCCATTGTTTAAATTAGCAGAGGGATAGATTATTTAAGCATTTTAGAAAAAAAATAAAGTAGATTCCTGTCCCGTAATATGTAAGATAAATTTTATATTGGTTGAAGTTTTTAGTTTTAAAATAGAAAACACCAAAGTACTAGAAGAACACAGAGCTGAATAATTTTAAAATATTTGTATTGGTAAGGAATTCCTAAGCATGATCCCAAAAGCAGAAACCATAATGAGACTGACAGATTGGATTCATAAAGATGTAAGAATTATGTATGGCACAAACTCTGCCATAAACAATTATCAAGGAATTTTTTAATGGCCTAATTTTTAATCATCATGAACTTTGCTAAATATATTTATTTTATACATCAAAAAAATGGCATGTCATATAGCCAAAAGTAATGATCATGGGGATATATATATTTACTGACATGGAAAGATATTTGCAAAAAAAATTATACCTAAGTATGTATGGTGTGCTTCCTTTTTATAAAAAATTATGTACCTAGTCATAAATTTACATATTTTATTATGTAATTGAAAGTCTGGAAGAATATATAACAAAATCTTAATAGCAGTTATCTCTAGATGGTATTATAATGGGTATTCTTTTTATTTGATCTGTATCTTCTAATTTTTCTAAAAGTAAATCTATAATAAATAAATTTACGTTTAGAAAAAGTTTTAAAAAAAGGATATATTTTAAAATTCTTGTGGTGAAACTAGCCAAGACATTAAAAAAAAAAAAAGGTAGCTTTGAGACTTCCCTGGCCATCCAGTGGTTGAGACTTTACCTTCTAATGCAGGGGGTGTGGGTTCGATCCCTGACCAGGGAGCTAACATCCCACATGCCTCACAGCCAAAAAAAACAAAACAGAAGCAATATTGTAACAAATTCAAGAAAGACTTTAAAAATGATCCACATCAAAAAAAAAAAAAGGTAGCTTCTATTAAAATGTGGTTATTTCTAGGTGGTAGGATTATAGGTGACAAATTTTCTTCTGTACATAAAGTTTTTTAATATTTTTGTACAGGAATATATTTAGTCTTTTAGTCAAAACAAAATGAACTTGATTTATCAAATGCATCTGGCTACTGTGCAGCTACAAACTACACAACTACTTTTTTTTTTTTTTTTTTTTTGCGCTACGCGGGCCTCTCCCCGCCGCGGCCTCTCCCGCCGCGGAGCACAGGCTCCGGACGCACAGGCTCCGGACGCACAGGCCCAGCGGCCATGGCTCACGGGCCCAGCCGCTCCGCGGCACGTGGATTCCTCCCAGACCCGGGCACGAACCCGTGTCCCCTGCATCGGCAGGCGGACTCTCAATCACTGCGCCACCAGGGAAGCCCCACAACTACTTTTTAAAAGGAAATCTGCTAACCCAATTGGTGAATTGACTAATGAAGAATGCAGTTGCGGTCCTCATTTTCATACTTATCACCAAGGTCATATAAAATAAGCTGTGTGTGCAGTGTCAGAAATAAAGCCATTTTCTTTGTACTCTTCTTGTGTTTTCACTCCTATTTTGATTCTGGGAGTAGGGAAGTAGAGAGTAAAGGCCTACATGACAGGCCACTATTAGCATGATCATAACTGGGTTATTCCAGCCCCAGTAAAGCACAGAGAAATGCATTCAGTCAGCAGTTCAGGGAAAAGGAGATAACATCTAAGGCTCCAGGATGACAGATGAACTCAAACTAAAATTAAAAAGCGAAACAAAGTAGAAATTCTATGTGCAGTTTGATATGTAATCTATGGCAACTGTTTCCTGTAATGTGAAAGGCAATCCATCCACTATGGTTATCCAAAGATCATGCTCACCCTAAGTGTCATTAGCCAGAGAAATTAACAAATTTTCCAAAAGGTTCCTGCATCTCCAAAAATAAGTAAAAGCTCAGGCAGTATGAAAATCAGTTAAGACAAAGCCTCCAGCTTCAAATGGAAAAACAATCTAAAATGTGCCCTGCTAAAAATCTAATACAGCCACACCATCACCCCTACCACTACACCAAATTCATTCATTTCCTTTGTTTATTCCTTCATTCACCTACAATGAGTACCTACTATGTGCCAAGCGCTAAAGCAGGCAGTAGGTGGAGCTTACAATCATCCCCTTATCAAATGTAAACACGTTATGCCCCTGATTAAAATCCTGCCAGATATAAATTAGCTAAAAATAAATGAGAGAAAAAAAAGGAATAAAGCAGAATTCCTGGCATCATGAGAGATACAGGTTTGCTCTGAGTAAATTTTCAAGCTCTGATTATCCTACCTTTCTGATCAAGTAGAGATGGAAATAATGAGTTTTAAAGTTGAGAAGAAAAAGAGCACTGTAATACAATACATAGAGAAATGGTAGATGTCATTTAGATATCTGAAACCCAGAAAGGGTAGGGAAAAAAGCTGGTGAGACTAGAGTTAAATTTATTCTTTAGTAAGTAAATCAATTATAATATTTAGGAATTAAATATAACCAGTAATACCTGAAAATTGAACATCATAGTCCTCAAAGTAAAATAAAAATTCTACACTCAAACATAGAAATAACAAAACTGCCCATAGCCAGGTCTGGTTATAGAAGACATCAAAGCTGTTCTTCATAGTCTTTCACCCCAGCGAAGTAGATCAGGATGCTCATAGCCTCCACAGAACAAGGGCTAACAGTAGTTAGGTTTGTCTCAAAACCTAGGACATACCTAAATTCTTTGTATTTCACGTCAGGTCCTGGACATCAGATTTAAATATCATTGTAATACTATACTTTAATATGGATCTAGAATAGAGAAACTATTTACCAACTTACTTAAACAGATAGAAATCAGGATGTGAAAGTCTTTTTTTTCACCATCAGGAACTGCTGAGTACTCTATAGCAGTATTTCTCAAGCTCACATCTATGAATATATTATTAAAGGTCTTCAAATTCTTGGCGATGTTTTAAAAAACATTTGTTTTAATTTTTACGACCATCTTTTTTTTTAACATCTTTATTGGAGTATAATTGCTCTGCAATGGTGTGTTAGTTTCTGATTTATAACAAAGTGAATCAGCTATATGTATACATATATCCCCATATGTCCTCCCTCTTGCATCTCCCTACCTCCCACCCTCCCTATCCCACCCCTCTAGGTGACGACCATCTTTTAAAAAGAAATTTAAAGATAGTATGCATCTTTTGGATGACCCCGTGCAACTGTGTATTGTTGTAAGATTTTTATGCAGTAGTTTGTATGTGCAACTGAGTTCATTGATTAACATTAGGGATAGCTGACTGGAAGGCTCTATATAAACAAAGTGGTGGGAGAGCCCAATATCATCTTTGACTGTGCCAGCTCATATCAATTTATTGGAAATAAGTATGGTCTAAATTTTCCAAAAAGAGTTTTTCTATCCCTGATCCTAGCAATAGTTGCACTGGATACCTATTTAATGAAGACATCAATTAGGCTAACTTTTTCTCCAAGTATCAGTAATAAAGCTTTACAGAGTTGCCAAGTGATATGTCTTTAATGTGCTGTTTCAAGACTATTCACTGAGGTTTGATTTGCCCAAGTTCCAATCAGAGACGTAAAGTTATTAATATTGTTTGAATAACATACTTATGTAAACAGGCATTGGCTGAGTAAGTATTATCAAAATCCAAACACAGAAAACAGATGAACCACAACACTAGACTTGGAGTGACATCTTTCTGCTATAATTCTCCAAATCAATGCTATTTCAGCAAATCAGTGTCACCCATCCCATTAAATCCATGTTGATTTAAATTGAATTGTAATGTTCATTTGAATTATAATGATTTTGTAGTCTTATTTAATTTGTACATTTGTCTTGGTTTTATTTAGAATAAGTTATAAGCATAAAATATGTAGTTTTATGTTTGTGAATACTAATTAACATAAGTAATTAGTAAAACGAGTAATTTAAGTAATATTATGATAACAATTTCAGTCAGTACTGGAAGTTCACAGGGATTCTATTTTATTTTATTTTTCTTCAAGAGGGTGGGATACATCTCTCAACTTGAGGAACTCTGCTTCATAATGTATATTAATTTTATCTAGGATTTAAGAGAAAGAGGGCGTAGCACCATGTTTCTCTACAGCAGCTTAGATTTTACTTTTTTTATTTCAAAGTAGGCTGCTCTGCATTGTTGCTTCTGCTTTGTTCCCCAACTTCAAAGCTCAAAGTGGCAGGCCATCTGGAGATGGCCAGAAATGGACACCCTCAGGAAAAGTCTCTATACTATAACAGTCACTATACTGAATATAATTGCTTTCATTTTTGTCTAAACTGTCAGTTTCTGTAGAGACAGGATGGCGTCAAAGCCTGTCACAACTGGGAGGCTTAATAAACGTTTGCCAAATGAAGGTCATTTTCTCAACTCTGCTTACTCCAGTCTGGTTCAAACAAAGTGCTTCAGAACAATGTCTTGATATAGTTATTTTAACTGTATAAGAAATACTCTACAAGAACTGTATAGTTGTTGATGGATCAAATAGTCACAATCTACTAGCAATTATCAATAACCTTGGAGACTGACCTCTGTAGGAGGCTCTCTGGATGATAAGAAACAATTCTAAAATGACACGAACAGTACATTCAAATATTCCAGAGAAAATAAAAACATGAGTAACTTTCACCTCCTTTCCATAAAAATCATTAACTATGAAATAATGAATACCCCAAAGAAGTCAAAAAGCCAATATGGAATGAAAATAAGCAGTATATTCAAAAGTAGTATTTAAAATGCATCATTTAAATATATTTTCTCAAATCTACTAGTTCATAAAAATGAAAAGATCCCCTATGTCCCCCACAAAACATATATTTTAAGAAAACAGATTTTTTAAAAATTTCTGGGTGGTACTAACCTGGAAGCCAACAAACATTCCTAGCTTCATTCTTAAGAACTTATGAAATACATCTGCAAAAATAAACAGCTTAAAAAAGCTGAGCTTGCCAAAAAAATTAATAAATAAAACCCAAAACTTGTTTTTGTAATTTCCTCAATATTTTTCTTTAATAATGGAGAAATCAAAGTAAAAGCTAATCACATACACAGTCACACAATAGGGTGTAAGGACACAATCTGACAAATGACTAATTCTATAAAATTTGATTTATGACACGGAATATTGCTCAATACTATATGAAAGTCACATTTTTTCTTTTTACTGTTCTCTGTAACTGGGACCTATAGCAAGCCCTGAAAAAAACAAAAAACAAAAAAAAAAAACAAAACAAAACCTCTCCTTTCCCTCTGAAGTCTAAACATAAATTCTTATCAGCAGGCTATCTAATGAGTTAAGTCAATCACTAAGCCACTATTTCAATTTGTGCTTCTGCAGCAAAGAAGGCTTTGGAGCTAAGAAAATCATTTCTGTTGTATCCTGCTATTCTGGACAAAAACTAATCTCCTGCCCAACCCTGGGGGGGTCACATGATGCCAAACTAATGGAAAGTCATCTAGAGATTAAACTCCAACAATTAAAAAGACACACACACACACACACACACACACACACACACTACACTTTCATTCAACATTATAGGATTTTAGAAGTACCTTGTAGTAACCTTAGGAAAAACAATATAGATGAAGACTGTCACATAAGTTGAAAATAAGAAGTCCAAGATTAAGGCCAGTATATTATTAACATCAGGATCAGAACTGAAAGAGAAAAAGAGAGAAGAGAGGAAGGAGACAGATGGACAGAGGGAGAAACCACTTTAGGACTGCAGGGGAAAAAATAACTAAAAATATTTTTTATGTGAATTGAACTACAGTAGACAAAAACTTAGAGTCAAAAAAAAACTAGAGGGTGAATGCAACTAGAAGACCTCCAACTGAATTATGCAAGGTCAAAGAAAAAGTAAGCTTGACATCTCCCTGTGCTGGAAGCTTACACAAACCAAATGAGGAACGTAGCCCAGAAGATACATTTTATGGGTATGTGTGAGGTCCTGGAACATTCTGTGTGGTAACAATTTTAGGATTTCAGAAATTCCACAGGATAGCAAGTTCATTAACCTTCTCCCTCTAATCCACACTTTGGCCACTATTCTAATTATGTGTTCAAAAATGCCCAATATTGAATGTACGCAAAGAACTTGAAAGTTAAGTTTCAGAGGGAAAACTGGAGCAATACCATTATAGATTACCAAAAAAAATATTATGGAAAAAGTCCAAACTGATAAGAAGGATGGTTTATAATCAACAAGGACCTACTACATAGCACAGGGAACTCTATTCAATATTATGTAATAACCTATATGGGAAAAAAATCTAAAAAAGAATGCATATATATATGTGCATAACTGAATCACTTTGCTGTACACCTGAAACTAATACAATATTGTAAATCAACTATACTCTAATATAAAATAAAAATTAAATTAAAAAAAAGGACAGTTTATGGTTTATGTTCCACCCACTCAACTCTGGAGTACTAAAGTGTACATCTGCATCTTTATTACTGCAGAGTTGTACTAAATATTGACTCCAAGCTACCCCAGAAAATCTAGATACCATTATCTTTAATCGTGATTCATACCTGCACTGACAAAAATGTATGCAAGATGCCAGTGATGATTAATTTTATGTGTCAACATGGCTAGACTACGGTGCTCAGTTGTTTGGTTAAACACTAGATTAAATGTTGCTGTGAAGTTATTTTTTAGATTTGATTAACATTTATAATCAGTTGACTTTAAGTAAAGCAGATTATCCTCCATAATGTGGGTGAGCCTCATCTGATTAGTTAAAGGCCTTAAAAGAAAAGACTAAAGTTTCCGAGAGAAGGAATTCTGTCTCCAGCCTGTAACTTAGATATTTCCAGTCAGCCAGCCTGCCCTACACATTTCAGATTTGCCAGCTCCCACAATAATAAAACTCTTTCTCTCTTTCCATATCCATATATACATGTGGATATCAATATATGGTGTGTGTATGTGTATTGTGTGCATATATATATATTAATATACTATATACACATACTATTGATTCTGCTTCTCTGAAGAACGCTGCCCAAAGAATGCCCAAAACCATAAGAGTAAGTTTACTGCATTTATCCTAACATTATGCAAATTTTATAACTTGAGGAAAACATTGGCTATCATAAAATATACAAGGTTTTCAAATAACCTGAGTTAACGTGGAGAAAGCCTACGAATGTTCCCCCTATGGTTTATAGCTATTATTACACATATTAAGAGTTTAAAACAGATTGCACCCCCTACCGGGGAACATTTAGTTTGCATTTCCAAATTATATTTTGGAGTAAGTGAATTTCACGTACTCTATAATTATGGAAAAGATCACAAAAAGGACTCAATGGATTGGTACACCTGTTTCAGGAAACAAAGAGACACCAATATCATGGAGAATTTATATAACACTAATAGGCACCTGATATAAATAAAGGATGTCATTTGTGAAAACTACAAGTCTTAGGTCTGTCAAAGCACGGAGGATAAATTATCCTGTTTTCAAAGTGCCTTTTAGTAGATTAGTTTTGAATCAAAAACAATAGAGATAGAATTTACTAATTATACCTTTAGGAAAGTGACAGACAACCTAATTAAATGAAAACATATAATAACATGTTTGGGATATAAACATTTTAGAAACATCACAAGACTTGAAAAAAAAAACTTTTTCAGTGAATAGGAAAAGAATTCAAAGTCATTCTCTAAGCATAGCCAGCAATGACAATAAATAACAGATCTAAATTGCAGTTCATGACATGTGCCTCTAATTCACAATGTTATCCATCATAAATATTTAAGAAAAATATTTGCAAGCAAATAAGTTACAATGACATCTTGAGCCCAAGGTCCCAAACTTAAAAGCCAAATACCTTCAAGGAGAGGGAACTTAACAAAAATCTGGGAAGTATAAAGAAGTAAATTAGAACAGTAAATACATGAATTAGTAAAAGAGAATATAACCATAAATATCTAGAAAATATACTCGAAAAGGGAATTTCTGTTTGATTAGCACATTACTCATAATTACTGATACATATTTAACCCTAAAGAAAAGACTGTATCACGTGAAAGATGCAAAATTAGCTGCAGAGGAGTATCCCTGACCCAATTACGTGAGATACTTTAGTAAATCTGTACAGATAAAAGGCTCTAAGAAGAGAGTTAAACTTCAGGAACTGAAGGAGAATTTCAGAAAAGGGATTTAGGAAAGGAATGGAATTGTTTGGAAGAGATTACTAAAGGAGATAGCTGGTGAGGTAAGTCTAAGTCACTACAGAAAGGATGTTGAAGAGATGGATCTCCACCATCTCCCGAGCCCTGTGTGAAGACGAAAGCATCTCACAGCCACAGTGGTGTGACTGCTGCCTGGTCTGGGAAGAGAAATCAACTCAAGCCACCTCAAGAAAGGGGTGGAGCGTGGGTGTATGGTAGGAGTGGGTAGGAAGAGGAGATACATAACTGGTATCATAAGAGGATACACAAAGGTTTTGTGAGAAACCAAGGACAATAAAAAACAGCAGGCCTCCCTGTCAAGAACAGGTTTCTGATCCTCACATGGCCTGTCTTCTTCTCACTGGGTGTTACCTCTTCAACGCTGACTAGTTTCCTCTGGTTCTTCATCTTGCCTTTGACTAAAATAGCCTCTCTACACCCAGATGCTGTCTCACAGTTTTTGAGCTCAGCTCCTGCAGGTTATTGGCAATATCCACTATGGCCCGACAGACTTCACCCACTACCACCTCTACAGGTGTTTGGGAGAACACACTCCCCTGACCTAAGAAAGCAAAGAAACTTCATAGACATCTAACGGACTATGCAGCAGTTCAAACTAGGAAAACCTGAATGGACAGAACAGTCACCTTCTACAAATGCTAAGTAAATGGAAGAAACAATAACAAGGTAATAAGAATGTTTCAGAGAATGTTACACATAGAGAATAACCACAAAAATTTTGGTGAGGAGGAGCTAAAAGAAACATGAAACCTGGGGTTAAAATTCCAGAAGAGGGAAAAAAAATGGAAACCAAATTAAAAATTTTTTTTAATGGAATTAAATTAAAAAAATGGAAACCAAACCAATTTCCAAAACTGGAAAATGAAATAAAGGAACTATCATATCATAAAGCAAAAATTACAAACAAATGTAAATTATTGGTAAAAATATGAGGCATGTAAGACAGATCCAGAAAGTCTAATATGCAAATACTAGGACATTCAGAAAAAGAGAAAAGAAGCAATGATCACATAGGAAAATTTCTGTGCTGAAGAAATTATTGAATTTTCAGATTGAAGGAGTTCACCAAATGCCAGGCAGTTATAATGGGTGGGTGGGGGGGAGGGGGGAACACACAATTGACAAATTATGATGAAGTTTTTGAACTTTGAGAGTAAAAATCAAGTCATAGAGAGCAAGAAAAGAGTACTTACAAAGGTAAAATAAACAGACTGCCACTGAATCTTTCTTATACCACAACGGAACCTGAAAGATGTATACAGACTTTAAAGAAAACAGAACTGTATTCCAAGAACCTTATGTCCAGGCAAGATATAATCCATAACTGAAATGAAAATTTTCAGACTTATAATGACTTGTAAAACAAATCATTCTTTTACCCTTTTATGAAGAAAAAAGTATTGGAAGAATACTCTATGTTCAACATATAAAAAAATTAATACATATTAATAGAAAGAAGGAAAAGCCAACCATCTGACCAGTTCAACAGATGCAAAGAAAACATTTGACAAAATATTGCACCCTTTCATGACTAAAAACCACTCAACAAACTAGGAATAAAAAGGAACTTTCTCAACCTTATGAAAGACATTTACAAGAAACCCACAGCCAACATTATACTTAATGGTGAAAGACTTCCCCCTAAGATCAGGAACAAGACAAGATGTCTGCCCTCACTACTTCTATTCAACCTTGTACTGGAGGGTCTAGCCAGGGCAATTATGCACGAAATAGAAATAAAAGGCACCCAGATTGGAAAGGAAGAAGTAAAACTATCTCTGTTTGCAGATGACATGATCCTGTATATAGACAATAAGAAATCCACTAAAAAACTATCAGAACAAATAAATGGGTTCAGCAAGGTTGCAGGATGTAAGATCAAATCCAAAAATCAACTGTATTTCTATATACTTGGCAATGAAAGAATCTGAAAACAAAATTAAGAAGACAATTCTATTAACAACAGAATCAAAAGGAATAAAATACTTCGGAATAAATTTAACAAAAGAAGTGCAAAACTACAAAACATTGTTGAAAGAAATTAAAGAAGACCTAACTAAATCAATGAAAAGAAATCCCATGTTTATGAATTCCAAGACAATATTGTTAAGATGTCAATACTCTCAAATTGATATACAGTTTCAGTGAAATCCCTATTAAAATTCCAACTTTCTTTTTTGCAGAAATGGACAAGCTGGTCCTAAAACTCATACAGAATTGCAAGGAACTACAAATAGCCAAATATATCTTGAAAAAGAAGACTAAAGTTGGAAGACTCACAGTTTCCGATTTCAAAACTTACTATAACCAGTAATCAAGACTGTGTGGTACTGGCATACAAACAAATATATGGATCAATGGAATAGAATTGAAAGTTCATAAATATGCCTATGTATCTATGGTTTGATTTTCTACATAGGTATCAAGATTATTTAATGAGGAAAGAATAGTCTCTTTAACAAATGGTGCTGGGACAAACTGATATCTAAGTGCAAAAGGATGAAGTTGGACCCCTAACCTTACACCATATGTAAAAATTAACTCACAATGAATTAAAGACCTAAATATAAGAACTTAACATATAAACTCAGGAAAAAATAGGTGTAAATTTTCATGACTTTGGATTAAGCAAGATTTCTTATGTATGACAACAAGCACATGAGCAGCAAAAGAAACATGAACATCATCAAATTAAAAGACTGGTGTGCTACAAAGACACCATCAAGAAAATGAAAGGAATCCATAGAAAGGGAGAAAATATTTGCAAATTCTATATCTGATAGGGGTTTAGTATGTGGAATGTAAAAAGAACTCTAACAACTCAGCAATTAAAAAGACAAATAACCCAAATGTTTTAAAAATAGTCAAAGGATTTGGACAGAAATTTCTCCTAAGCGTATGTATAAATGGCTAATAAACACATGAAAAATGTGCAACATCATTAGCTATCAGGGAAATGCAAATCAAAACCACAATGAGATATCACTACATACCCACTAGGATGCTATTGATATAATAAAAAAATACAATAACAAGCATTGGTGAGGATGTGGAGAAAAAAATCTCATACACTGCTTTGTAAAATGGTGCGGTCACTTTGGGAAATAGTCTTGCTACTCCTCAAAAAGTTCAACATAGAGTTACCAAAGGACACAGCAATTCTAATCCTAGGAGTATACCCAAGAGAACTAAAAACATGTCCACACAAAACTGTGAATATGAATCATTATTATTCATATAGCCAAAAAGTAGAAGTGATCTAAATGTCCAAGCAGTGATGAATGGATAAACAAGATGTGGTATATTTATAGGATGGAATATTATTCAGCCATAAAAAAGAATGAAGTGTTAATGATACATGCCACAACATGGATAAATCTTGGAAAACATGCTAAGTGAAAGAAGCCAGTCCCAAAGGACCACATATTATAAGATAACATTTATATGAACAGGCAATTCCATAGAGACAGAAAGCAGGTTAGTGGTTGCTAGGAGTTGAGGGTACAAGGGAAGGGGGAGTGACTGCTAATGGATATAAGGTTTCTTTATGGGGTGAAGAAAATATTCTGGAATTAGATAATGGTTGTACAATCTTGTGAATATACTAAAAACCATTGAATTGTTCTCTGTAAATGGCAGAAGAGGAAGTCAGAGATTTGAAGCACAAAATGGATTCAATGCATGGTTGCTGGCTTAAAGATGGAGGGGACCGGGCTTCCCTGGTGGCGCAGTGGTTGAGAGTCCGCCTGCCAATGCAGGGGACGTGGGTTCCTGCCCTGGTCTGGGAAGATCCCACATGCCGTGGAGCGGTTGGGCCCGTGAGCCATGGCCGCTAAGCCTGCGCGTCTGGAGCCTGTGCTCTGCAATGGAAGAGGCCACAACAATGAGAGGCCCGCATACCGCAAAAAAAAAAAAAAAAAAAAAAAGATGGAGGGGACCACATGGCTCCTAGGAGTAAAGAGTTACCCCCAGAAAACAGCCAGCAAGTAAGTGGAAACCCCAGTCCTACAACCACAGGAAACTGAATTCTGCCAACAACTTGAAAGTGCTTGGAGGTGGGTTTTTCCCCAGTGCCTTCTGATGAAAACTCAGTCCAGTCAACACCTTGTTTTCAGCTTAGTCTTACCCTGAGCAGAGAACCCAGCAATGCCATGTGTATGATCAGGCCACCCAAGATGGCTGTTCTCTTGTTCTCTGTACATCCCCTGCTCAACCAGTCCCTACTCCACCTACACCCTACTCACATGACTGACCTTCCTTCTTAATCATAGAGCCTAATCAGTAAGTGCCTACATACTTACCCCCAACCCCAGCTAGTGATCGTTCTAATCTTTAGATGAGAACATCTCACCTATGATAGCTTATCAAAGGGGTGTTGGGGAGTGTGGTCCTCTGGTTTCGCTGGTAACTGATGAGCCAACCTGATGATGTCAATTCCCCCTATAACTGGTAACCTCCTCCCTCCACCTGCTGACCCATGTCCTGCCTACCATCTGTAGCTCACAGTGCTCCAGGACCTTGCTTCAGGCATGTCAGCTCCCCCACCCATTAAACTATTGATGTCTCTGTCACTGATTCCAGGCTTTTACTTCAGTCTTAAGGCTGGGCAAGTACGGGACTTACAGGCCTGCAGGGTGCAGCCCAACACCATGTCAGACATATGACCACAACACTGAATTAATAAATGGGTGCTGTTTTAAGACATTAATTTTTGTAGTAATTTGTTGCATAGGGATAGAAAACTAATCCTCCCCATGGGAAAAGTGGCTGGGTCTTTGTGAACATTGTTCACCACTTTTATCAGTTAAGGGAAGGGGGTTCAATCCCCCTGGGGAAAACCAATGGGAGAGTCAGTGGAGAAGTTTCCCAGCTTCTTCCCAACCTATGGAGTGAGGAGAGGGATATTATTCAGAGATGCATTCTTCATGGCTCTTCAGAGGGTCCTCAGAGGTATAGTGCCCGTGGCCCTGTGGTAACAGATCCCGGCTCAGCATCAACCCTTCACTGACTTTTCTTCCTTCCCTGTTTCACTCTCCCTTCTGCATCACTCTGCTTCCTGCCATCACCTCCCAGATAAATGGCCCTCAAGCCTGGGTCACAGACTCTGCTCTCAGGGGAATTCAGCTAAAATAACCTTTAAGCCTCATTTTCCCATCTCTAACATGAGGGCAATAATACTACCTAATATCCTTAGTACTTTCTCCTAATGCAGTGCTGTTATAAGGATTAAATCAGGTAACATATGTAAAGTTCTCATCACAGTGTCTGGCACACAATAAAAATTCAACAAATACTGTGTTCATAACACTGAGAGTGAGTGGCACTTAAAGTAACACTTAATCTCAGGGATATACTTTTACAGGAAACCGAACAGGCAATTCAATTAAATGTGGGGTTATCCTCCAGCAAAGTGGTTCTCAGTGGGGTTGACTGTCTCCCGGGTGACATGTGGCAATGTGTGGAGACAACTTTGGTTGTCACAACTGGCAGTGGCTACAGGGATGCTGCTGAACCTCCTACAGCAAAGGACAGCTCCCCACAATAAAGAATTATCTTGTCCAAATGCAATAGTGCCATGGTTGAGAAAGCTTGTCTAGTACAATATCCTGATTACGATAGGAGCTTAATGTTTATTTAATGTTATTAATCAAAGCTTTTTAAAAAATAAGTTTCTTCTTCTGACGTGATTATTTCAAAAGGTTATGTCAAGACACAATTGACAAAATGTCTGTTTATGTTGACCATAAAAACACAACCATATGAAACATGGCTCAGTTGGAGAAAAAGGACAAATCTTAAAAATAAAATGGGTTAAATATCAAGGTGTGGCAGAAGTTTCTAGATGCCCATATAATACACATTCAGCCCTTTTTCTGTAGTAAAAGAACCCCAGTTTTAATTGACACAGCAGTATGCCCAGCTAAAAGAATTTATTTACCATCTGTCCTGTGGCTAATGAGGCACAAGTCACTAAATGGGGCTCCTAAGAAATCGCTTTTAAGGCAGTTGACCCAGCCGGGAAGCACACCCTTTTGCCTTTTTTCTTTCTTCCGTCTTGCTGCCTGGACTGTGGATGCTAAAGCTGGAGCTGTGGATGCCACCGTGCAACTATGAGGAGACGTGGAAGATGGAGTCTGGATCCTTGTGACTAGAGACCTGCCATGTGAGCCTTAACTGCATTCTCAGGACTTCTCTTACATAAGAGAAAAACAGGCAATATTTCTTTCAGCCAATATTACTTGGGTGTTTTTTTCTTCTTCTTTTTTTTTTTTTTTTTTTTTTGCGGTACACGGGCCTCTCACTGTTGTGGCCTCTCCCGTTGCGGAGTACAGGCTCCGGGTGTGCAGGCTCAATGGCCATGGCTCACAGGCCTAGCCGCTCCATGGCATGTGGGATCTTCCTGGACCGGGCGTGAACCCGTGTCCCCTGCATCGGCAGGTGGACTCTCAACCACTGCACCACCAGGGAAGCCCATTACTTGGGTTTTATGTAGCATACGGCTAAACTTATTCCTAACACTTACTCAAGAAATTAAATCTGTGAACCCCAGTCATGAAAGATGACTAAATGTCAAGAAGATATATGTTAGAAGCACTATAGAACCTAACACTCCACCCCTGACAATAGCAACATTCCCAGAGGAACCAATAAGGCTAACAGAAGAGAAATGCCAACTTGTAGGACGATGCACACATTGTTTGTGAAGATAAAAACCTGCCACTGAAAACTTAAATAAAAAGAAGAGAGTGATATAGTTTAGCCACTGAGTTCTGAGGTCTCTAGTCTGATTTAGTTTGGTGAGGTCCCCAAAACAGGCAAATGCATGTGGTTCACTTTTCCTGCTTCCACTTGAATATTCATTATCAGAAAGCAAAACATCCTAAAATGGCTCCTAGAGTTTTCACTAGTGATACCAACTGAATATTTATACTTTAAGTAACATCATAGTTGAATGACCATCCACTGCATGGGTAGCACTTTAATTGGGTGTAAAGGTGTATAAAAGAAGAAGATAATTCATTCCTCAATAGTTTTCATATCTACCTAGGGATATCAAAAATTACACTTAGAAATTGATTTTAATGTTACAAAGCAACAGAAAAGAAGGAAAAAAATGTTAGAACTTGTAAATAGATAAGATATAGAAAGAAAAAACTAAGTTAAATGCTGAGAAACTAAATCTTTAATGTTTCTTTAATATTGATGGTACTTACTACTCTACAAATATGATTTGTACTTACTATGTGCTCATATAATATTATATGAACTTCCTGATAAAAGAAAATATCAATCAATGCTTTTAGATTTGAATAGCATGCCTCATGGATAAAAAGCTACGTTGAACAAAAGCTTTAACTCAATAAAAATGTGCTGTTAATTTTTTTCATTTCTAATTGTTGATGCCTTCTTGTAGAATTGACTAAAACCCATTTGCAATATTGTGATTTATAAGAAATATATATATTTGGTCATTCAGATGACCAAAACATATTTCTCAGATATATTTGGTGTTCATACATAGTTTCTGGCTCACAACTCCCAAAACCCCAGGAATTTTCTGATCTATAAGAGCAATGGGAGCATCCATCACAATTGGGTTTATGTTAATGAAGGTGACTTTTGGATCCCACCCCCAGGGTGGGAGCTGGTTGCTAGGAGACTTAACCACGTGATTTGAGGGTTGGAACTTTCAGTCCTATCCCCTGATATCCAAGGAGGGGAAAGGGGCTTGAGGTTGAATTGATCACCATTGCCTAACAGTTTAGCCAATCATGATTATATAATGAATCCTCCATAAAAACTCAAAAGGACAGTTTTCTGGCCCTTTTTCAGAGTGCTTCCACGTGGGGGAACCAGAACACTTCCATGTGCAACCATGCCCAGCCCCAAGCTCCATGAGGACAGAATCGCCATTGTTTGAGACCCCCACCCTGTGTATCTCTTCATCTGGCTATTGATTTGTATCCTTTAATATCCTTTTATAATAAATCAGTAATGTACTGAGTAAACAGATTTTCCTGAGTTCTGAGAGCCCTTCTGGAAAGTAAATCAAACCTGAGGAGGGGGTCATGGGAACCTCTGTTTCATAGCTAGTCGGTCAGAAGTACTGGTAACAACCTGGACTTGCAATTGGCATACTGAGTTGGAGGAGATCAATGGAACCTCCAGTTTGTAGCCAGTCAGTTAGAAGCACAGGTACTAACCTGGGCTTGCAACTGGCCTCTGGAATGGAGGGTGATCTTGTGGGACTGAGCCCTTTACCTGTGGAACCTGATTCTATCCCAGTAGATAGTGTCAGAATTGAGCTGAATTCTCAGACACTCTGCTGGCATCAGAGAATTGCTTGTTGGTGTGGGGAAGCCTCCATACATACATTTTGGAATTGGGTCCAGGAAGTCTTTTCACCATTTTACAGCATTCCCCAAGGAAAATGCTGATGGAGTGAAGGATTTCAGTCTTGAGGATTCATACATCATGCCTATTTAAAACTCTGGTTTTTAAATCTTTTTGAACAAAGTACCAATAAAACCAAATGAATGAATTATTTTACTGTATAATTTTAAAGGAAACTTTAATCAAAAATGGGAATGTTTCTATTTTCTCCCAATTCATAATGTCAACTACTTTCTAATATATTATTGCTTATCACTTGCAAATACAAAGACAATAATATCCTAATTACAAAACACACAAATTGCTGCCATTATTCCACTAGAATGTGGTATTTGTGTGATAATAGTTGTCAATCATTCCAGGCTACATTCCAGACAATATTGTAGGCTAAAAAATATAAGGTTGATTTTTATCATTAGTTTAAATCCACATAATTATTATTAAATGAAAATTTGACCTTTTAAGCAAAACAAGAACACACCTGAAAGAAAGCAAAGAGAAAACAAAGTTTCATTTTATCTTTGAGCACTTATCAGTGTGGGATAAGTGTGTGCCAGTTCAGGAATTATGTACATGATTCAGACCCATGGTAGAGTCCGCCCTGGGAGCTCATCCCAGCCCTACCATCTACAAATGCTGTCTGTCTCAACAATTTCCTTCACTGTCCCTAAACTTCCGTTTCCTCAACAGTTAAAGTTTAATAATCACCATTTTATAAAACTAGTCTTGGAATTAAATGAGATAATAAATATATTAATGTTATAACGGATACATAAGCATTCAGCAAATGGTACCTATTATTTCTATACTGCTATTATCTTCTATGTTATAGTCAAGCTTAAGTGTGCATTATTTGATAAACAGAGAATGTAGACACTTTTCCTTCTTTTAAGGACAGCAAAGACCTCAATAGATCTTAGAATAACTAAAACCAAGTCTTTTAACCTGAAGCCAAGTGTAGCTTATGGCGAAGATTTTTTGTTTCATGCCTAAGTCATATCCCTAATACTTTTATTCACAATAAGGCATAGTAATTGACATCCAGATTTCTTCTTTCATTTAAAAAATATTCCAATCCTCTTTTTTTAAATAACGGCAAAATACAATGGATAAAATGGCACCAAGGTTTTTTGATTAATAAAACAACTTCCCAGGTTTTTGCCGGAGTTAGAACTCTGTATCAATAAAATTGGATATGTTATCTACATTTTTATTTTGAGCCATTCTCAGATTTTTGGATTTCACAGAGTGGTAATATTTTTAAAATTTTGAAAAGCACCATAAGTTTGACAACTTTTTATATTTCAAATTTTTTTAAATTTAAAACAGGGATAATTGGAGTATTTTAAAATAGAGCATAAAAATAGGAATAATAGGGAAATTTTTAAACTATAATCTAGCATCTAAAGCATTTAATTAAAGAAAGAATATTTTGACACTCTAAGAGGAAAAACATGCTTTCAGATTAAGAAAAAATGTTCTTTCCCAAGCAAGAATAGCTGGCCTCCCTATACTGATTTATAGGGAGGCCATATTTATTTATTCTCTGAGTGTATATCCTAATTTGTCTCATTTCTCCAAGGATTAGTTCTTGGATTTAAATTTGGGAATCTTCGATTCAAATACAAACAAGATTTGACAAATTTAAGGTCTTATATCTTTAATTGCACATGCCAGACACTATTAACCAGAACAATAGCCAGCTCTCATTGAAACCCACATTCTAGTGGGTAGAGATCAATACCAAACAAATTAACAAACATGTTCAGATATTGATTAGTGCTAAGAAAAATGAAGTAGATTCCGACAGAGAGATATGGCGGGAAGGGAGGGTATTCAGAGAAGTCTTCAACTAGGGCACATTTGAGCAGAGATGTTAATAAAATGAGGGAGTGAGTCATTTGCATACCTGCGGGAATAATAATGGTTAATAGTCATGAAGCACTTTCTCCTGTGCCAGTCAGTATTCTAACTGCTTTACAGGTAAACTCATTTAATTCTCTTAACAACTGCGTGTAGATACTATTATGATCCCCATTTTACAGATGAGGAAACTGAGGCTCAGAGAGTTAAGGTAACTTGTGTAAGTCACACAGCTAGTAAACAGCAGAGGTGAATTGGGCTTGGCTCCAAAGTCCTGCTCTTAACCACCACCACTATGCTCTACTGCCTCTCAGGTAACAACAGGGGCAAAGACCCTAAGTGGTAGTGCCTGTGCTTGGGATGCTCAAGAAACAGCAAGGAGGGCCCACTGTGGCTGCAGTGGGTGGAGCAAGGGAGACAGGAACAGAAGATCAGATCAGAGAGATGATGGTACCGTGGAGAAGGGGGCCAGCTTACATGGGCCTTGAAACACACGGTAAGAACTTTGGGTTTTATTCTGAGTGAGATGGGCAGTCACTGAACTATTCTGAGCAGAGGAGAATCAAGACCCAATTTGTGTCTCAAAAGGATCCCTTTGGCTGCTGTGCAGAGGATAGACTATTGGGGACACAGATAAAAGCAGAAGCCAAGTCTGACGGCTCTGCAATGGTCCCAGAAGATAAATGGTGGCGGGATGATTCTGGATATATTTTGAAAGTAGAAGAGAATTTAGTGATGGGAAGACAAAGAAACAGAGGAGTCATGGATGACCAAGGTTGTGACCTGAGCAAGTAACTGTAATAAAGGAG
Source organism: Globicephala melas (assembly GCF_963455315.2). Lineage (NCBI taxonomy): Eukaryota > Metazoa > Chordata > Mammalia > Artiodactyla > Delphinidae > Globicephala > Globicephala melas. The sequence continues at coordinate 44,893,196 of NC_083325.1, forward strand.
CCGGTGTTGCTTGTATAGGAAATACTGGCTAAGGAGCAGGTTAAAATGAAGATGCTGATTCAGGAGGTCAGAGTGGGGCCCCAAAATCTGCATTTCTTACATGATCCCAGGTGATACGGACACTGCTGTCCATGGACCACACTTGTGAACAAGGCTCCACACTTTGTTTTTTAAAAATAATTTCTTTCTAAGAAGAAATATATGTTCATCTTATAAATATGAAAATTACCACATAAAATAATTCTATATCCAGAAATACTATTAATATTTAACTGTACATCTTTCCAGGCTTTTTGATGTGTTTAAATGTTTATGTATATAATAGAAAATATTATTTTCTAGAAAATTAGAATCCCATTATATCTCACTGCTTGCTTTTTAAATATAATGAGCACCTTCTAGTTTCCTTAAACATTTTTAAACTATGGTTTCAATGAGATCAAAATATACAAACTGATATGGAAAAAATATATAACTTTATTGAGTTTCTGTACCAGACCACATCTTGCTTTACAGCTCCCATCCCTAGTAAGGGTGGGGGGGAAATGTTACTTTTTAAAGTAAGTAACATTTTGAAAAGAGGCATTTAAATATTTTCAAAATATTTTTAAGTGTTTTAGGTAATTGCTATCATTTTAAGGTTCAGACTATCAGGACTGTGTTTTTCCCTTCCAAAAAGCACCCTTTCCATTCCTTTTTCCCCCAACATGGCATCTGAGTGCAAGGGAGAGCTTGTCCTATCCTGGTGATAGGGGTGGAAAGTCTCTTCTCCAGGTGTGACCCTCTGGGTCCTCACCAGCCTCCACTGAGATGCCCCTTGACCCTCTGGCTCACCAGGCACCAGGCAGTACTGCCTGTTATAGAGCAGCTGCTTTCAGGACTAGGTGGGCACATGCCAGTCCTTGGACCTTGTTTTTTGTTTCTGGTCTACAGCTTCCTCATCCCTCCTCAGGTCTCTTTCTGTTACTTATTCCCTCAGCTTTTTTGTAGACAGCCACCATCCAGCACTGTGTGCACAGGCTGTAGGCCCCCGCAAGGCACATCTCCAGCCATGCACCCAGACATCTCCCTCCAGCAACACCGCTCTGTGCCCCGAAGCCGTGTGGACTGGGTCAGGGAAGTCAAGTACCACTCCTATGCTTTCAGAAACCCCACGTCTTCTTTGACATTTTTAACAAGAGGGCAATACAGACACTTTCCAGTCTGAACTCCTGCTGCTGTTTGTACCCAGACTGACCTAAAAGGCTTCCTTCCTTCCTTGGGACAGGAAGAACGCGTACATCAGATCAAGAGCCCTCCTATATTTGGGCTTATAATAAAACTATACACTCAGACTGCCGCATTTTCCTCCAGAAACAAAGAGGAGCTTTTGGAATTCAGAAACAAAGACTGACTTTTAAGATGTTTCCCCATGGATTAAAAAATAATTTGAAATTTAAACAGTTCCTTCGTCCTCCTTCCATAGTGTAGCATCTCAAAAATATTACTTGGTTATATGATTTTTAATGAATGAACATTTCATTATATGTATATAATAATTTAACCAATTCTCTGTGACTGAACACTATAATTAATTGTAATTTTCACCATTAAAAATGACTTGCTTGTACATAAATCTAAGCACATCTAATTATTTCCTAGATATATATTCCTATAAGTGGCATTACAGAGTGAAAAGAAAGGGTACAAACACTTTCAAGGTTTTTTGCTACATACTGCTAGTTTGTCTTCCAGAAATTTTTATACCAATTCTTAATACAAACTGTAGTGGCTGAGACTGGCTATTTCCCCATATACTTCCCACACTAGATATTATCATTCTTTTTTTTGCCCTTTCAAAGTTGAGTTGAATTTCACATAACATAAAGTCAACCATTTTAAAGTGAAGAATTCAGTGGCATTTAGAATAGTCACAACGTTGTGATGGTATTCTTTTTAATCTTTGCCAAGTTGATGGTTGAAAAACACTTCTCTCTTCCTATACACTAGCAATGAAAGATCAGAAAGAGAGATTAAGGAAACAATCCCATTTACTGTCACATCAAAAAGAATAAAATACCTAGGAATAAACCTACCTAAGAAGGCAAAAGACCTGTACTCAGAAAACTATACAATACTGATGAAAGAAATCAAAGATGATATAACTAATGAGAACCTGCTATACAGCACAGGGAACTTTACTTCACTTTGCTGTACAGTAGAAGCTAACACAACATTGGAAAACAACTATACCCCAATTAAAAAAAAAATCAAAGATGATACAAACAGATGGAGAGATATACCATGTTCTTGCATTGGAAGAATCAATATTGTGAAAATGACTATACTACCCAAAGCAATCTACAGATTCAATGCAATCACTATCAAATTACCAAGGGCATTTTTCACAGAATTAGAACAAAAACTTTTACACTTTGTGTGGCAACACAAAAGACCCCCAATAGCAAAAGCAATCTTGAGAAAGAAGAATGGAGCTGGAGGAATCAGGCTCCCTGACTTCAGACTATACTACAAAGTAACAGTAATCAAAACAGTATGGTACTGGCACAAAAACAGAAATATCAATGGAACAGGATAGAAAGCCCAGAGGTAAATCCATGCACATATGGCCACCTAATCTATGACAAAGGCGGCAAGAATATACAATGCAGAAAAGACAGTCTCTTCAAGAAGTGGTGCTGGAAAGACTGGACAACTACATGTAAAAGAATGAAATTAAAACACTCCCTAACACCACACACAAAAATAAACTCAAAATGGATTAAAGACCTAAATGTAAGGCCAGACACCATAAAACTCTTAGAGGAAAACATAGGCAGAACACTCTGACATAAATCACAGCAAGATCTTTTTCGATCCACCACCTAGAGAAATGAAAATAAAAACAAAAATAAACAAATGGGACCTAATTAAACTTAAAAGCCTTTGCACAGCAAAGGAAACCATAAACAAAACGAAAAGAGAACCCTCAGAATGGGAGAAAATAGTTGCAAATGAAGCAACTGACAAGGGATTAATCTCCAAAATACACAAACAGCTTATGAAGTTCAATATCAAAAAACAAACAACCCAATCAAAAAATGGGTGGAAGAGCTAAATAGACATTTCTCCAAAGAAGACATACAGATGGCCAACAAACACATGAAAAGATGCTCAACGTCACTAATTATTAGAGAAATGCCAATCAAAACTACAATGAGGTAACACCTCACACTGGTCAGAATGGCCATCATCAAAAAGTCTACAAACAATAAATGCTGGAGAAGGTGTGGAGAAAAGGGGACCCTCCTACACTGTTGGTGGGAATGTAAATTGGTACAGCCGCTATGGAGACCAATATGGAGGTTCCTTAAGAAACTAAAAATAGAGGGCTCCCCTGGTGGCGCAGTGGTTAAGAATCCACCTGCCAATGCAGGGCACATGGGTTCGAGCCCTGGTCCGGGAAGATCCCACATGCCACAGAGCAACTAAGCCTGTGTGCCACAACTACTGAGCCTGCACTCTAGAGCCCACGAGCCACAACTACTGAGCCCGCATACCACAACTACTGAAGCCTGTGCACCTAGAGCCCATGCTCTGCAATGAGAGAAGCCACTGCAGTAAGAAGCCCATGCACTGCAACGAAGAGTAGTCCCCGCTCTCCACAACTAGAGAAAGCCCACGCAGCAACGAAGACCCAATGCAGCCAGAAATAAATAAATTTTTTTTAAAAAAAGAAAGAAACTAAAAATAGAGCTACCATATGATGCAGCAATACCACTCCTAGGCATATATCCAGAGAAAACCATAATTCAAAAGTATGTATGCACCCCAATGCATTGCAGCACTATTTACAATAGTCAGGACATGGAAGCAACCTAAATGTCCATTGACAGAGGAATGGATAAAGAAGATGTGATACATATATAAAATGGAATATTACTCAGCCATTAAAAAGGAACAAAATAGTGCCATTTGCAGAGACGTGGATGGACCTAGAAATTGTCATACAGAATGAAGTCAGAAAGAGAAAAACAAATATCATATAATATCACTTTTATGTGGAATCTAGAAAAATGATAGAGATGAACTTATTTGCAAAGCAGAAATAGAGTCACAGATGTAGAGAACACACTTATGGTTACCGAGGGGGTAGAGGGGGGATGAATTGGGAGATTGGGACTGACACATATACACTACTACATATAAAATAGATAACTAATGAGAACCTACTGTATAGCATGGGGATCTCTACTCAGTGCTCTGTGGTGACCTAAATGGGAAGGAAATTGAAGAAAGAGTGGATATATGTATACGTATGACTGATTCACTTTTCTGTACAGCAAGAAACTAACACAGCATTGTAAAGCAACTATACTCCAATAAAAATTAATTAAAAAAAAACTTCTCTAAGTTGAATTTCCTTAACGACTAGCAATATTAAACATTTTGTATATATTTGCTGATCGATGCCTTTTCTTTTTTGTGAACAATCTGGCTATCTTTTTTTCTGTTTGGATTTTTTGATCTGTATTTTATGCAAATATTTAATATATATTTTACTTACAAATATATAATGCAACTATATTGACAATTTACCTTTTGACCATAAATTTTGTTTATGCTGTCCCTTGGCATATAAAATTTTAAATATTTCAAAACTGTCCTACATTTCCTTCACATTTTATTCAACTTTCAGTTTATAAGGCCCTCACTAACTCCAAGAATTCATATCTATATGTTCTTCCTGTTCTTTAATGGTTTCATCTTTTACGTTGAACTCTCAATCTGGATAGAATTTATTTGGTAGGAGGGAGGAAAACTTATTATTTTTCCAAATAGTTACCAATGGTCTCAGCATTGTTTATTAAATAATACATCTTGATCAAAGAGTAATTACATGTATTAGGGTCTGTTTCTGAACTTTTGTTCTATTTCATTGACCTAATTGGCCTGTATTTGTATTAGTATTACAATGCTAAAATTACTGTATTATTTTTAATTCTTCATTCTTCTAAATAAGTTTTAAAACATTTTGTTGTTTCTCTAAAAAACATCCCTGGGAGATGATTACTGTATTAGTTAAGATGTGGTAGGCTGCAAAAAGACTGAAAGCCAATTCAAACAGGCTTAAACAATAATGAAACTGATTGGCTTTCAACTGAATCCAAAGGTAGATCAAATTTCAGGGTTGCTTGAAACAATGGCTCATCAATTAATGGTTCATGAGTGATTAATAACCCATGTATTTCCATCTCCCGTTTTCCAGCTCTGCTGTCCATTATGTCAAGTTCACCCTATAGCTAGGTCTCCTCATGGGTGTAGCATGGCTGCCAGAAGCAAATAAGACCACTGTGTTCTCATTCATATCCAGCAGAAGACTAGAAGCCACCAGCAAACTGTTTGTGTGTCGTGTCACCTACCCATTCTTTTTTTTTTTTTTTTTTTTTTTTTTACAATTCACAACTAAGGAGGACAAGAATAAAATTATTTGCTTGGATTAATCAGGGGCAGCCACAGACCTGGCATGGAATGGGTGTTGGGGAGACAATCACAATTTTCACTACAATTAGAATTTCTTGAAATGCATTAATTAATCTGAAATGAATTGGTATCTTTATATTGACTTCCCTGGCAGTATTCTTCCTTGGCAGTTCAGTGGTTAAGATTTTGCCTTCCAATGTAGGGGATGTGGGTTCAAACCCTGGTCGGGGAGGTAAGATCCCACATGCCTTGCAGCCAAAAGACCAAAACATAAAACAGAAGCAATATTGTAACAAATTCAATAAAGACTTTAAAAATGGTCCACATCAAAAAAACAATCTCAAAGATATAGCACCTTTCCTATTTTTTCAAGTTTTCTGCTTTTCTATCATGTATTTTATTTAGTAAGGGCTCCTTCACATATATTTTGTACGTGTATCTATTTATTCCACAAGTCTATTAAATTCTAGATAATTTTAAGTTTCTATCATGAATGCAATCTATTTTCTGTCATTATTTTATATCTAGTTGTATGGTTTAAGATTTTTTCTTTTTTTAGTTTTAGTTTAGTTTTTCTTTCTTTCTTTCTTTTTCTTTCTTTCTCTCTCTCTCTCTCTGTCTCTCTCTCTCTCTGTCTCTCTCTCTTTCTCTCTCTCTCCCTCCCTCTCTCTCTCTCTCTCTCTCTCCCTCCCTCTCTCTTTCTCTCTTTCTCTCTCTCTCTCTCTCTCCCTCTCTCTCTCTCTCTCTTTCTCTCTCCCTCTCTCTCTCTCTTTCTCTCTCTGTCTCTCTTCCGCTCTCTGTGGCCTGTTCATGGGGGGATCCAGGGATTAAATGACATTGTAAAGTTAAGATGTCTGCTGACAGCCTAGTCATATTCCAGCCTAGTAGAAAGTGGGCTTCTTTTTCTCAGTGTTTGTTATTAATCCTGCTTGGGGACTTCCCTGGTCGCACAGTGGTTAAGTTGCACAGTGGTTAAGAATCCGCCTGCCAATGCAGGGGACACAGACTCGATCCCTGGTCCAAGAAGACCCCACATGCCGTGGTACAACTAAGCCCAGTGTGCTACAACTACTGAGCCTGTACACTAGAGCCCTCAAGCCACAACTACTGAGCCCACGTGCTGCAACTACTGAAGCTCACGTGCCTAGACCCCATGCTCTGCAACAAGAGAAGCCACCACAATGAGAAGCCTGCTTACCGCAACGAAGAGTAGCCCCCACTCGCCTCAACTAGAGAAGGCCTGCACGCAGGTACAAAGACCCAATGCAGAAAAAAATAAAAAATAAAAAAAGTTTTTTAATTAAAAAAAATTGTTTTTAATTGAAAAAATATTTTTTAAAAGTTTAAAAACAAAAATCCTGCTTGGACCACATGTTCATCTCCCAGACAAATCATGGTACTCAGGGAATGTGGCATAGTGCCAGACCAGCAGCATCTCATATGCTCCTCTGTATCTGCAAGTTGAGGGCTCATGGAGTGGAGAAGGGGTGATTCCCTAAAGATGCTGGCAGTTAAAATAAAATCCATCACATTAGAACCCAAGGTAGATACTTAATTTTGCAAATTTATTTTATATCTTCCCTTTTACCAAACAATAATTCTAATAGTTTTTCTGTTGGTTTTTGTTGGTTTTCTAGGTAGACAATGTTATAAAATGCAAAAGATAAGCTGTCTCCTGCTTTAAAAAATTTTTATTATTATTTTGCTTGTCTTACTATATTGCCTCAAACTCTCAAAGCAGGATTCAATGGTGGTGACAGCAAATATCCTTATCTTGTTCCTAAATTGAACTGGATTTGCCTTTAGCATTTTAGCATTAAATATCATTTTGATATTATTTTCAACAAAGATATTCTTTGCTCTTTCCATGTGGGGTCTTTCCCAAACTATATGGCCAGCTCCCCCTGCCACGTTTTGGGGATCCTGGGTCTGTACCATTGTGGGCCCTGGCACTGTATACAAATGATAAAGAAAAAAAACAACTCCCAGTTGGGTAAACAGACTGCTCTAAATTCAGTCACTGCCAGTCGTGTAAATTTGTGTGACTGAATCCCTATTCTACTCCTCCAAGCCCAAAACAATCCAAAAGAAAAGATGTCCAGACACCAAACAGTGGTCATAAATTTCATCTTCTGTTTTTCTGTTTCCTTTGTTATTTTTAGTATTTGGGGTTCTGTGAGAGAAGGCTCAGATTTTAAGATTTACAGCCTATATTTTAAGCATTTTGTACATGTTTATTTTATTTCACAACAAAAATTTAACATAAAGTGTCCTAATGGGGTGAAAAGTCATTACTACTAGTCAGGAGAACCAATGGCAAGAAATAGCTTTGTGAGTCACGGCCAAATAAGATCACTAAGTGAACTCTGATGAAGCAGGATGGTGCCTACTTCACTTACCGTTATATATCACCAAGGGCTGGCACATAGTAAGTGCTCAGTAAATATCTCAGTAAATATCTGATGAATTAAATTGATTCCAAGATGTATCATTGCACAATGGGGCATCACAGAATTCAGGTTATATATAATTTTAAGAGGTTAACAAGGATGTTAATATTTGTGGCCTGGCTGAATGTAATGCTTACAGCACTAGGACTTTTCTCTGATTCAACTGCACAACTACTACAAGTAGTATGCATTATCATCATCTATGTTCAAACTGTCCAGGTGTTCAGAGAGGTTAAGGAACATGTACAAGCTGGGCTACACATGCACTCCCTCCCTCCATTCCAGCATGCTACCTTCCATAACACACAACATGAGGTTTATATTTATCCCTACTATCCAGTCAAAAGTGCTCTGCCTTTTTTACTCTTCCATCACCCTATTTCCTTCTAGCACTTATCAGTTTTCATGATTATCTTGTTTATTTGTTTGCTTCTTAATCATCTGACTCTTGAGAGACAAGGCATTAGAGTAGGTAAATTATCCAACATGTCCACAGTCATACCCTGGTGCCTAGAACACTGTAAGTGCTCAATAAATATTTATTGAAAGCACTGAATGAATGAGTGAATGAATGAATTGACTTAAGTACTTATTGTAATACTAGAGAAAGGATAACCTAAGTAAAGAGACCCTACACAGGGTCACCAAATAATGAAGAGAGCAAGCAGCCCAGAATTTTAAAATTCATGGTTACTTTGTTCCAATCTCATACTCCTTGATTAAAACCCCTCTCTTACATTGCTATTCTTATGCAAGCTACATGGTGATCAAAACTACATTCTTGAAGATGGCGGAGCAGAAGGACATGCGCTCACTCCCTCTTGTGAGAGCACCAGAATCACAGCAAATTGCTGAACAATCATCGATAGGAAGACACTGGAACTCACCAAAAAAGATACCACACATCCAAAGACAAAGGAGAAGCCACAATGAGATGGTAGGAGGGGCACAATCACAATAAAATCAAATCCCATAACTGCTGGATGGGTGACTCATAAACTGGAGAACAATTATACCACAGAAGTCCAACCACTGGAATGAAGGTTCTGAGCCCCACGTCAGGCATCCCAACCTGGGGGTCCAGGCGGGAGGAGGAATTCCTAGAGAATCAGAATTTGAAGGCTAGTGGGCTTTGATCTCAGGACTTTGACAGGACTGAGGGAAACACAGACTCCAATCTTAGAGGGCACACACAAAGTAGTGTGCGCATCGGGACGCAGGGGAAGGAGCAGTGACCCCACAGGAGACTGAACCAGACCTACCTGATAGTGTTGGAAGGTCTCCTGCAGAGGCAGGGGTGGCTGTGGTTCACCACAGGGACAAGGACACTGGCAGCAGAAGTTCCGGGAAGTACTCCTAGGTGTGAACCCTTCCAGAAACCACCATTAGCCCCACCAAAGAGCTGGGTAGGTCCCAGTGCTGGGTGGCCTCAGGCCAAACAACCAACAGGGAGGGAACCCAGCCCCAAGCATCAGCAGACAAGCAGATTAAAGTTTGACTGAACTCTGCCCACCAGAGCAACACCCAGCTCTATCCACCACCAGTCTCTCCCATCAGGAAGCTTGCACAAGCCTCTTAGATAGCCACATCCACCAGAGAGCAGGCAGCAGAAGAAAGAACTACAATTCTGCAGCCTGTGGAACAAAAACCACATTCACAGAGAGATAGACAAAATGAAAAGGCAGAGAACTATACAACAGATGGAGGAACAAGATAAAACCCCAGAAAAACAACTAAATGAAGTGGAGATAGGCAACCTTCCAGAAAAGGAATTCAGAATAATGAGAGTGAAGATGATCCAGGACCTCAGAAAAAGAATGGAGGCACAGATCGAGAAGATGCAAGAAATGTTTAACAAAGACCTAGAAAAATTAAAGAACAAACATCTAGAAGAAATAAAGAACAAACAAACAAACAGAGATGAATGATACAATAGCTGAAATGAAAAACACACTAGAAGCAATCAATAGCAGAATAACGTAGGCAGAAGAATAGATAAGTAACCTGGAAGACAGAATGGGGGAATTCACTGCCACAGAACACAATAAAGAAAAAAAAAAAAGAAAAGAAATGAAGACAGCCAAAGAGACCTCCGGGACAATATTAAACGTACCAACATTCGCATTATAAGAGTCCCAGAAGGAGAAGAGAGACAGAAAGGACCCAAGAAAATATTTGAACAGATTATAGTTGAAAATTTCCCTAACATGGGAAAAGAAATAGCCACCCAAGTCCAGGAAGTGCAGAGAGTTCCAGGCAGGATAAACCCATGGAGAAACATGCTGAGAAATATAGTAATCAAACTGACAAAAATTAAAGGCAAAGAAAAATTATTGAAGCAACAAAGGAAAACCAACAATTAACATAAAAGGGAACTCCCATAAGGTTAACAGATGATTTCTCAGCACTCTACAAGGCAGAAGGGAGTGGCATGATATATTTAAAATGATGAAAGGAAAGAACCGACAACTAAGATTACTCTTCCTGGCAAATATCTCATTAAGATTAGATGGAGAAATCAAAAGCTTTACAGACAAGCAAAAGCTAAGAATTCAGCACCACCAAACCACCTCTACAACAAATGCTAAAGGAACTTCTCTAAGTGGGAAACACAAGAGAAGAAAAGGACCTACAAAAACAAAACCATAACAATTAAGGAAATTGTAATAGGAACATACATATCAATAATTACCTTAAACGTGAATGGATTAAATGCTCCAACCAAAAGACACAGGCTTGCTGAATGGATACAAAAACAAGACCCATATATATGCTGTCTAAGAGACCCACTTGAGACCTAGAGTCACATACGACTGAAAGTGAGGGTATGGAAAAAGATATTCCATGCAAATGGAAATCAAAAGAAAGCTGGAGTAGCAATACTCAGATCAGATAAGATAGACATTAAAATAAAGAATGTTACAAGAGACCAGGAAGGACACTACATAATGATCAAGGGATCAATCCAAGAAGAAGATATAACAATTATAAATATATATGCACCCAACATAGGAGCACCACAATACATAAGGCAACTGCTAACAGCTATAAAAGAGGAAATCGACAGTAACACAATAATAGTGGGGGACTTTAACACCTCACTTACACCAATGGACAGATCATCCAGACAGAAAATTAATAAGGAAACACAAGCTTTAAATGACACAATAGACCAGATAGTTTTAATTGATATTTTTATGGGACATTCCATCCAAAAACAGCAGATTACACTTTCTTCTCAAGTGCACATGGAACATCCTCCAGGATAGATCACATCTTGGGTCACAAATCAAGCCTCAGTAAATTTAAGAAAACTGAAATCATATCAAGCATCTTTTCTGACCACTACACTATGAGATTAGAAATCAATTACAGGGAAAACAATGTAAAAAACACAAACACATGGAGGCTAAACAAAATGTTACTAATAACCAAGAGATCACTGAATCAAAGAGGAAATCAAAATATACCTAGAGACAAATGACAATGAAAACACGATGGTCCAAAACCTATGGGATGCAGCAAAAGCAGTTCTAAGAGGAAAGTTTATAGCAATATAATCCTACCTCAAGAAACAAGAAAAATCTCAAATAAACAATGTAACTTTACACCTAAAGCAACTAGAGAACGAAGAACAAACAAAACCTAAAGTTAGTGGAAGGAAGGAAATCATAAATATCAGAGCAGAAATAAATGAAATAGAAACAAAGAAAACAATTGAAGAGATAAATAAAACTAAAAGCTGGTTCTTTGAGAAGATAAACAAAATTGATAAACCTTTAGCCAGACTCATCAAGAAAAAGAGGGAGAGGACTCAAATCCATAAAATTAGAAATGAAAAATGAGATGTTACAGAATGCACCACAGAAATACAAAGCATTATAAGAGATTACTACAAGCAACTCTGTGCCAAAAAAAATAGACAGCCTGGAAGAAATGGATAAATTCTTAGAAAGGTATAACCTTCCAAGACTGAACCAGGAAGAAATAGAAAATATGAACAGACTAATCACAAGTAATGCAGTTGAAACTGTGATTAAAAATATTCCAACAAACAAAAGTCCTGGACCAGATGGCTTCAAAGGTGAACTCTATCAAACATTTAGAAAACAGCTAACACCTATCCTTCTCAAACTCTTCCAAAAATTGCAGAGGAGGAAAACTCCCAAACTCATTCTACCAGGCCACCATCACCCTGATACCAAAACCAGACAGAGATACTACAAAAAAAGAAAATTACAGAGCAATATCACTGATGAATATAAACGCAAAACTCCTCAAGAAATACTAGCCAGAAGAATCCAACAACACATTAAAAGGATCATTCACCATGATCAAGTGAGATTTATCCCAGGGATGCAAGGATTCTTCAGTATATGCAAATCATTCAATGTGATTCACCATATTAACAAACTGAAGAATAAAAACCATATGATCATCTCAATACATGCAGAAAAAGCTTTTGACAAAATTCAACACCCATTTATGATAAAAACTCTCTAGAAAGTGGGCAGAGAGGGAACCTACCTCAACATAATAAAGGTCATATATGACAAACCAACAGCAAACATCATTCTCAATGGTGAAAAACTGAAAGCATTTCCTCTAAGATCAGGAAGAAGATAAGGATGTCCACTCTCACCACTGTTTTTCAACATAGTTTTGGAAGTTTTAGCCACAGGAATCAGAGAAGAAAAAGAAATAAAAGGAATACAAATTGGAAGAGAAGAACTAAAACTGTCACTGTTTGCAGATGACCTGATACCATACATAGAGAATCCTAAAGATGTCACTGGAAAACTACTAGAGCTAATCAATGAATTTGGTAAAGTTGCAGGGTACAAAATTAATGCACAAAAATCTCTTGCATTCCTATAACTAACAATGAAAGATCAGGAAGAGAAATTAAGGAAACACTCCCATTTACCATTGCAACAAAAAGAATAAAATACCTAGGAATAAACCTACCTAAGGAGGTAAAAGACCTGCTCTCAGAAAACTATAGGACACTGATGAAAGAAATCAAAGGTGACACAAAGAGATGGAGAGATATACCATGTTCTTGGATTGGAAGAATCAATACTGTGAAAATGACTATACTTCCCAAGGCAATATCTACAGATTCAATGCAATCCCTATCAAATTACCAGTGAGATGTTTTACAGACCTAGAACTAAATCTCAAAATTTGTGTGGAGACACCAAAAAAACCCGAATAGCCAAAGCAGTCTTGAGGGGAAAAAACGGAGCTGCAGGAATCAGACTCCCTGACTTCAGACTATACTACAAAGCTACAGTAACCAAGACAATAGGGTACTGGCACAAAAACAGAAATATAGATCAATGGAACAGGATAGAAAGCCCAGAGAAAAACCCATGCACCTATGGTCAACTAATCTGACAAAGGAGGCAAGGATATGCAATGTGGAAAAGACAGTCTCGTCAATAAGTGGTGCTGGGAAAACTGGACAGCTACATGTAAAAGAATGAAGTTAGAACACTCCCTAATACCCTACACAAAAATAAACTCAAAACGGATTAACGACCTAAATGTAAGATCGGACACTATAAAACTCTTAGAGGAAAACATAGGAAGAACACTCTTTGACATAAATCACAGCAAGATCTTTTTTGACCCACCTCCTAGTGTAATGGAAATAAAAATAAACAAATGGGCCCTACTGAAACTTAAAAGCTTTTCACAGCAAAGGAAACTACAAACAAGATGGAAAGACAACCCTTAGAATGGGAGAAAATATTTGCAAAGGAATCATTGGCAAAGGATTAATCTCCAAAATATACAAACAGCTCATGTAGCTCAATATTAAAAAAACAAACAACCCAATCAAAAACTGGGCACAAGCCCTAAACAGACATTTCTCCAAACAAGACACACAGATGACCAAGAAGCTCATGAAAAGCTGCTCAACATCAGTAATTATTAGAGAAATGCAAATCAAAACTACAATGAGGTATCACCTCACACCGGTTAGAATGGGCATCATCAGAAACTCTATAAACAACATGTGCTGGAGAGGTTTTGGAGAAAAGGGAACCCTCTTGCACTCTTGGTGGGAATGTACATTGATACAGCCACTGTGGAGAACAGTACGGAGGTTCCTTAAAAAACTAAAAATAGAATTATCATATGATCCAGCAATCCCACTCCTAGGCATATATCTGTAGAAAACAATAATTCAAAATTATGCACACACCCCAATGTTCATTGCAGCACTATTTACAATAGCAAGGTCATGGAAGCAACCTAAATGCCCATCATCAGATGAATGGATAAAGAAGATGTGGTACATGTATACAATGGAATATTACTCAGCCATAAAAAGGAATGAAATTGGGTCACTTGTAGAGACACGGATGGATCTAGAGACTGTCATACAGAGTGAAGTAAGTCAGAAAGAGAAAAACAAATATCGTATATTAACGCATATATATGGAATCTAGAAAAATGGTACAGATGAACCAGTTTGGAATGCAGAAATATAGACACAGATGTAGAGAACAAACGTATGGACAGGACACCAAGGGGGGAAAGTGGTGGTGGGGGGTGGTGGTGGTGGGATGAATTGGGAAACTGGGATTGACATATATACACTAATATGTATAAAATAGATAACCAATAAGATCCTGCTATATAAAAAATAAATAAAATTAAAACTTAAAAAACCCTACATTCCCTTTCAAATTCTTTCCACTAAATACTTTATATTATTCTAGAACTATGCACATGCAAGGAATTTAAAAGTGTCACCTAGTCTATTGTCCAACATCCAAGCAAAGCCTCGACCAGAAAAAAGAAAATATCGCAGATGCAAGTAAAAGTGTTGTTTACAGCAATTCAACTGTTTTAAGAGCCCAGAACTAAGGACCTTGAAGTTGTGGGTTTGGGCCACAGCCTTACTTTAGTCTCTGGTAGCTACAGAGCACAGCCAGCCAACCATCTTGAAAATACATTTCCTTTGTCAATATAGACACTGTATAAAATAAATTGGATGAATCAGAAAAAAATCTCCATCACTACTGAATAAACAACTCAAGGAACATGCTCTACCCATAATACAGCAGTCATTTTATAAGGTGTTTATTGGGAGTTTTTAATGGCATTATAAATGCTTTGATATGTAATTTAAAAATCAGTTTAAAATTGTATGTATATTCCAACAATAGGGAATTGTTTAAAAACAAAACACTAGTAAGTCTACACGATGGAATTTTATGTGGACAATAAAAATCATGTTTCAGGAGAACACTTAAAGAAGGGGGAAATGTTTTCAGTTCATCTTTGCAATCAGTCATGGTCCTGCCAGGAAGTAGACGGCACACTCAAATGGGGTGATGGAGAAGAGTGGCTATTTACCAAGGATTGGGCAAGGATAAAGGAAACAAATGACAAACACCCTAGGGTGCTACCATCACTGGGGAGTCATTACCATCAACAGCCTGGAAGGGCAGGGAGGGAGCAATTACCTGAACACAACACAGTAACACCTGTAGCTGTCGAAGAGGGCTTCATGAAAGGACCTATGGCCTTAGGTAGAGAAATGATGCCCCTTCCAACACAGAGCCTGGCAAGGAGGGATCTGGAGAATAAATACCCAAGTCTTTCTATCCCCCAACCTGCGACTGGCAGGCAAAGAGTGAGGGAGCCCACTGATGGAGTCCACAGAGGTCAGCTTCCCAGAACAGAGCTGGATGGAGGAGGGTGGAGTGTGGATCTAAAGGAGCAATTGGAGAATACCCAGCACAATATTTACTGAAAAATCCGATTGCAATATAGTATTACAATATAATTCCAAAAGTGTAATAATATACATAGGTCAGGTTCCACAGCAAACAGACTAAGATTGAGAGGAACTTCAAGATGGCAGAGGAGTAAGACCTGGAGATCACCTTCCTCCCCACAAACACATCAAAAATACATCTACATGTGGAACAACTCCTACAGAACACTTACTGAATGGTGGCAGAAGACCTCAGACTTCTCAAAAAGCAAGAAACTCCCCATGTACTTGGGTAGGGCAAAAGAAACAAGAAAAAACAGAGACAAAAAATAGGGATGGGACCTGTACCTCTGGGAGGGAGCTGTGAAGGAGGAAAAGTTTCCAAGCACTAGGAAGCTGCTTCACTGACAGAGACGGGGGGAGTGGGGGAGAAGCTTCGGAGCCACAGAGGAGAGAACAGCAAGAGGGAGGCAGAGGAAAAAGTGGAGAGATTTCCACACAGACGATCGGTGCCGACCAGCACTCACCAGGCTGAGAGGCTTGTCTGCTCACTCGCCAGGGCGGGTGGGGGCTGGGAGCTGAGGCTTGGGCTTCAGAGGTCAGATCCCAGGGAGAGGACTGGGGTTGGGTGCATGAACACAGCCTGGAGGGGGCTAGTGCACCACAGCTAGCTGGGAGGGAGTCCGGGAAAAAGTCTGGAACTGCGTAAGAGGCAAGAGACCATTGTTTCAGGGTGTGTGAGGAGACGGGATTCAGAGCACTGCCCAAGCGAGCTTCAGAGATGGGTGTGAACCACGGCTATCAGCACAGACACCAGAGATGGGCATGAAATGCTAACATTGCTGCTGCAGCCTCCAGGAAACGTATGTGCAAGCACAGGTCACTATCCACACCTCCCTCCCAGGAGACGGTACAGCCCACCACTGCCAGGGTCCCGTGATCCAGGGACAAGTTCCCTGGAAAAGCACACAGCACACCTCAGGCTGTTGCAATGTCACGCTGTCCTTGGCCACTGCAGGCTCACCCAGCATTCCATACCCCTCCCTCCCCCCAGCCTGAATGAGCCAGAGCGCCCTAATCAGCCGCTCCTTTAACCCCCTACTGTCTGGATGGAGAACAGATGCCAGAGGTCAACCTACATGCAGAGGCAGGGCAAAATCCAAAGATGAACCCCAGGAGCTGTGAGAACAAAGAAGACAAAGGGAAATCTCTCCCAGCAGCCTCAGGAGCAGCGGATTGAATCCCCACAATCAACTTGCAGTACCCTGCATCTGTGGAATACCTGAACAGACAATGAATCACCCCAAAATTGGGGCAGTGGACTTTGGGAGCAACTGTAGACTTGGGGTTTGCTGTATGAAACTGACTAGTTTCTGATTTATATGGGGTTTTTTGTTTAGTTTTTAGTGCTTGTTATCATTGGTGGATTTGTTTATTGGTTTGGATGCTCTCTCTTTTTTTTAATTACTTTTAAAATTTTTTATTTTAATAATATTTTTTATTTTAATAACTTTATTTTATTTTATAATTTTTTCTCTTTCTTTCTTTTTCTCCCATTTCTTCTGAGCTGTGTGGCTGACAGGGTCTTGGTGCTCCAGCCAGGTGTCAGGCCTGAGCCTCGGAGGTGGGCGAGCCAAGTTCAGGACACTGGACCACCAGAGACCTCCTGGCCTCAAGTAATATCAATCGGTGACAGATCTCCCAGAGATCTCCATCTCAACGCTAAGAACCAGCTCCACTCAACGGCCAGCAAGCTACAGTGCTGGACACCCCATGCCAAACAACTAGCAAGACATGAACACAACCCCACCCATAAGCAGAAAGGCTCCCTAAAAATCAAAGTAAGTTCACGGAGATCCCAAAACACACCACCAGACTAGGTCCTACCCACTAGAAAGGCATGATCCAGCCTTATCCACCAGAACACAGGCACCAGTCCCTTCCCCCAGGAAGCCTACACAACCCACTGAACCAACCTTACCTACTGGGGGCAGACACCAAAACCTATGGGAACTACGAACTTGCAGCCTGCGAAAAAGAGACCCCAGACACAGTAAGTTAAGCAAAATGAGAAGACAGAGAAACACACAGAAGATGCAGGAGCAAGGTAAAAACCCACCGGAACAAACAAATAAAGAGGAAATAGGCAGTCTACCTGAAAAAGAATTCAGAGTAATGATAGTAAAGATGATCCAAAATCTTGGAAATAGAATGGAGAAAATACCAGAAACGTTTAACAAGGACCTAGAAGAACTAAGCAACAAACAAACAATGATGAACAATACAATAAATGAAATTAAAAATTCTCTAGAAGAATCAATAGCAGAAAAACTGAGGCAGAAAAACAGATAAGTGACCTGCAGGATAAAACAGTGGAAATAACTACAGCAGAGCAGAATAAAGAAAAAAAGAATGAAAAGGACTGAGGACAGTCTCAGAAACCTCTGGGACAACATTAAACACACCAACATTCGAATTACAGGGGTCCCAGAAGAAGAAGAGAAAAAGAAAGGGTCTGAGAAAATATTTGAAGAGATTATAGTTGAAAACTTCCCTAATATGGGAAAGGAAATAGTCAATCAAGTCCAGGAAGCACAGAGAGTCCAACACAGGATAAATCCAAGGAGAAACATGCCAAGACAAACATTAATCAAACTATCAAAAATTAAATACAAAGAAAACATATTAAAAGCAGCAAGGGAAAAGCAACAAATAACACACAAGGGAATCCCCATAAGGTTAACAGCTGATCTTTCAGCAGAAACTCTGCAAGCCAGAAGGGAGTGGCAGGACATATTTAAAGTGATGAAAGGGAAAAATCTTCAACCAAGATTACTCTACCCAGCAAGGATCTCATTCAGATGCGATGGAGAAATTAAAACCTTTACAGAGAAGCAAAAGCTAAAAGAATTCAGCATCACCAAACCAGCTTTACAACAAATGCTAAAAGAACTTCACTAGGCAAAAAACACAAAGAGAAGGAAAAGACCTACAATAACAAACCCAAAACAATTAAGAAAATGGTAATAGGAACATACATATTGATAATTACCTTAAATGTAAATGGATTAAATGCTCCAACCAAAAGACATAGACTGGCTGAACAGATACAAAAACAAGACGCATACATATGCTGTCTACAAGAGACCCACTTCAGACCTAGGGACACATACAGACTGAAAGTGAGGGGATGGGAAAAGATATGCCATGCAAATGGAAATCAAAAGAAAGCTGGAGAAGCAATACTCATAACAGATAAAATAGACTTTAAAATAAAGAATCTTACAAAACACAAGTGAGGACACTACATAATGATCAAGGGATCAACCCAAGAAGATATAACAATTATAAATATAGATAAACTCCACATAGGAGCACCTCAATTCAAAAAGCAAATGCTAACAGCCATAAAAGGGGAAATCAACAGTAACACGATAAAAGTAGGGGAATTTAACACCCCACTTTCACCAATGGACAGATCAACCAAAATGAAAATAAGTACGGAAACACAAGCTTTAAATGACACATTAAACAAGATGGACTTCATTGATATTTATAGGACATTCCATCCAAAAACAACAGAATACACTTTCTTCTCAAGTGTTCATGGAACACTCTCCACAATAGATCATATCTTGGGTCACACATCAAGCCTTGGTAATTTTAGGAAAATTGAAATCATTTCAAGTATCTTTTCCAACCACAACGCTATGAGAATAGATATCAATTACAGGAAAAAAACTGAAAAAAGTACAAACACATGGGGGCTAAACAATATGCTACTAAATAACCAAGAGATCACTGAAGAAATCAAAGAGAAAATCAAAAAATACCTAGAAACAAATGACAATGAAAACACGACAGCCCAAAACCTATGGGATGCAGCAAAAGCAGTTCTAACAGGGAAGTTTATAGCAATACAATCCTAACTCAAGAAACAAGAAACATCTCAAATAAATAACCTAATCTTACACTTAAAGCAATTAGAGAAAGAAGAACAAATAAAACCCAAAGTTAGCAGAAGGAAAGAAATCATAAAGATCAGATCAGAAATAAATGAAAAAGAAATGAAGGAAATGAAAGCAAAGATCAATAAAACTAAAAGCTGGTTCTTTGAGAAGATAAACAAAATTGATAAACCATTAGGCAGACTCATCAAGAAAAAAAGGGAGAGGACTAAAATCAATAGAATTAGAAATGAAAAAGGAGAAGTAACAACTGACACTGCAGAAATACAAAGGATCATGAGAGATTACTACAAGCAACTCTATGCCAATAAAATGGACAACCTGGAAGAAATGGACAAATTCTTAGAAAAGCACAACCTTCTGAGACTGAACCGGGAAGAAATAGAAAATATGAAGAGACAAATCACAAGCACTGAAATTGAAACTGTGATTAAAAATCTTCCAACAAACAAAAGCCCAGGACCAGCTGGCTTCACAGGCCAATTCTATCAAACATTTAGAGAAGAGCTAACACCTATCCTTCTCAAACTCTTCAAAAATATAATAGAGGGAGGAACACTCCCAAACTTATTCTACAAGGTCACCATCATCCTGATACCAAAACCAGACAAAGATGTCACAAAAAAAGAAAACTACAGGTCAATATCACTGTTGAACATAGATGTGAAAATCATCAACAAAATACTAGCAAGCAGAATCCAGCAGCACATTAAAAGGATCATACACCATGATCAAGTGGGGTTGATCCCAGGAATGCAAGGATTCTTCAATATACGCAAATCAATATGATAAACCATATTAACAAATTGAAGGATAAAAACCATATGATCATCTCAATAGATGCAGAAAAAGCTTTCGACAAAAGCCAACATGCATTTATGATAAAAAACTCTCCAGAAAGTAGGGATAAAGGGAAATTACCTAAACATGATAAAGGCCACATATGACAAACCCACAGGCGACATCATTCTCAATGGTGAAAAACTGAAACCATTTCCACTAAGATCATGAACAAGACAAGGTTGCCCACTCTCACCACTATTATTCAACACAGTTTTGGGAGTTTTAGCCACAGCAATCAGAGAAGAAAAAGAAATAAAAGGAATCCAAATCAGAAAAGAAGTAAAACTGTCACTGTTTGCAGATGACATGATACTATATGTAGAGAATCCTAAAGATGCTACCATAAAACTACTAGAGCTAATCAATGAATTTGGTGAAGTAGCAGGATACAAAATTAATGCACAGAAATCTCTTGCATCCCTATACACTAATGATGAAAAATCTGAAAGAGAAATTAAGGAAACACTCCCATTTACCACTGCCACAAATATAATAAAGTATCTCGGAATAAACCTACCTAAGGAGACAAAAGACCTGTACGCAGAAAATTATAAGACACTGATGAAAGAAATTAAAGATGATATAACCAGATGGAGAGATATACCATGTTCTTGGATTGGAAGAATGAACATTGTGAAAATGACTATACTACCCAAGGCAATCTTCAGATTCAATGCAATCCCTATCAAACTACCAATGGCATTTCTCACAGAAGTAGAACAAAAAATTTCACAATTTGTATGGAAACACAAAAGACCCCGAATAGCCAAAGCGATCTTGGGAAAGAAAAACAGAGCTGGAGGAATCAGGCTCCTGGACTTAAGACTATACTACAAAGCTACAGTAATCAAGACAGTATGGTACTGGCATAAAAACAGAAATACAGATCAATGGAACAGGATAGAATGCCCAAGATAAAGCCACACATATATGGTCACCTTATCTTTGATAAAGGAGGCAAGAATATACAATGGAGGAAAGACAGCCTCTTCAATAAGTGGGGCTGGGAAAACTGGACAGCTACATGTAAAAGAATGAAATTAGAACACTCCCTAACACCATACACAAAAATAAACTCAAAGTGGATTAAAGATCTAAATGTAAGCCAAACACTATAAAAGTCTTAGAGAAAAACATAGGCACAACACTCTATGACATAAATCACAGCAAGATCCATTTTGACCCACCTTCTAGAGATATGGAAATCAAAACAAAAATAAACAAATGGGACCTAATGAAGCTTAAAAGCTTTTGCACAGCAAAGGAAACTGTAAACAAGATGAAAAGATAACCCTTAGAATGTGAGAAAATATTTGCAAATGAAGCAACTGACAAAGGATTAATCTCCAAAATTTACAAGCAGCTCATGCAGCTCAATATCCAAAAAACAAACAACCCAATCCAAAAATGGGCAGAAGACCTAAATAGACATTTCTCCAAAGAAGAGATACAGATTGCCAACAAACACATGAAAGGATGCTCAACATCACTAATTATTAGAGAAATGCAAATCAAAACTACAACGATGTATCACCTCACACCAGTAAGAATGGCCATCATCAAAAATGTACAAACAATAAATGCTGGAGAGGGTGTGGAGAAAAGGGAACCTTCTTGCACCGTTGGTGGGAATGTAAAGTGATACAGCCACTATGGAGAACAGTATGGAGTTTCCTTAAAATACTAAAAATAGAACTACCATATGACCCAGCAATCCCACTACTGGGCATATACCCTGAGAAAACCATAATTCAAAAAGAGTCATGTACCACAATGTTCACTGCAGCACTATTTACAATAGTCAGGACATGGAAGCAACCTAAGTGTCTATCAACAGATGAACGGATAAAGAAGATGTGGCACATATATACAATGGAATATTACTCAGCCATAAAAAGAAACGAAATTGAGTTATTTGTAGTGAGGTGGATGGACCTAGAGTCTGTCATTCAGAGTAAAGTCAGAAAGAGAAAAACAAATACCGTATGCTAACACATATATATAGAATCTAAAAAAAAGCTTCTGAAGAACATGGGGCAGAAGAGGAATAGAGACGCAGACATAGAGATGGACTTGAGGACACAGGGAGGGGGAAGGGTAAGCTAGGAAGAAGTGAGAGAGTGGCATGGACATATATACACTACCAAATGTAAAATAGATAGCTAGCGGGAAGCAGCCACATAGCACAGGGAGATCAGCTCGGTGCTTTGTGACCACCTAGAGGGGTGGGATAGGGAGGGTGAGAGGGAGACGCAAGCAGGAGGGGCTATGGGGATACATGTATATGTATAGCTGATTCACTTTGTTATACAGCAGAAACTAACACAACAATGTAAAGCAACGATGCTCCAACAAAGGTTTTAAAAAAAATAGCTTTTGAACATGTTAATGTATAAATGAACGTGAAAATATGAATTGTGTACAATACTAAAGAATTCATTAAAAAAAATAGACTAAGATTTGCATGTGGGAAGTCTGTTGTGGAGTGCTCCTGGAAACGGTGGCTGTGAGTGGAAGAGAAGCAGGTTGGGCAGAGGAAGAGGTTAAACTTTAATGCGGTTATAACAGAGGCCTTGGCCATTCCTACAAGGAGCTCTGAAACTGGGATGGCCCTTCAGAGTTGTCCGAATTGAAGTAAGAAGGGCTTTGGTAGTCCCTGAACAACCAGTTATTGAATGCAGGCTGCCCCATGAGGCCAAGGGCAATGCCTGGGTATGAGGCAGGAGACAGATGGGCCCTAGGCTGAGCATCTGGAGTTTGTCCCCTCTGGACAGATACTCCAAGATAAAGAGGAGATGAGTCCTTCCCAGATAAGAGACCACATATTTCTCATTCTCGAGGTCAAGACCTTCCCAACTATACACGTGCAGAGAGGCTCCTTGGAGGTAAAAAGGGAGTCATGTCAACCTACCCATAGGCCTCTTCACTGGAATCCATCTTGGCTAAGAGATGCATGCACACACATGGGAGGACCCTGAGATAAACCAAATACGGACTCAGAACCAGGCAAAGCAAGATGACTGCCCAAAGGAAACTCAGAAGAAATGCCCCATATAAGTGATTCAAACTACGATGAGGGCATGACTCTCTCTCTGAGCCAGCCCGTGTGAGTTTATTTACACGTACTCTTTTTCCTCCTAATAAACACTTTACTGGTTTCACTACTTTCTCCTTGTGGAAATTTATTTCTACAAAGCTGATGGGCCAGGGCCTTGTCACTGGCCACTGGTCCCTGGTGGTCTAGTGGCTAGGATTCAGTGCTCTCACTGCCACAGCCTCACTTCAATCTCTGGCCGAGGAACCGAAATCCTGCTTCAAGCCGCTGCAGGCCAAGGTCATCCGAGATCAGGCAGAGCCATTAGCAGCTACACTGCCAGCACTCAGTGACTGAGTGCATCATCCCCAAGCGGGTGTGTGTGCTGGGGTGGGGAGGGCGGGGCAGGAGGGAATGTCCACTAAGATAGCAGTTACTAACGGCTGATGGTTGAGTTATTTTCCTGCTTTGTTTTTTGGGTTTTTTAATACTTTTATGTTGTTCCAAATGTTCTAAAATATATTAGGAGACAACTGGCAATCTATCACAATATATTAATTTGATAATCAGTAAATTTACAGTAAAAAAAAAAAAAAGAAAAGGAAGTAAGAGGTGTTGCTCTTTGGTAATCTGTACACTCCTAGAAGATTTAGAACAAAACTTTCTCTTCCCTTGTAATTCTTATAATTCCCACTGTGTTGCAGATACATATGAGAGAAGGTTGGTGCCCTTGGCTACACATTCCACAGCATGGATTAAGGGCTTAAGTCAGAGGCTACTGTTACACATTGTCTGTTAATAATTTCAGTGTTATTAGTGTGATGTTAAGTACAAGCCGGTTAGTTTAACTTTTAATGCTGGGGTTGGTCAGGTAACTTGCTATAAAGAATCACAATGCAGAGTGAACAGCTGGCATTACATAAAACAGGCAACATTCCAGGGGCAGCTTCTACAAATCTTTCTACCATTCAGATCAATAAATGACACTCTGCTAACTATTAGGGTATTTTATTAATGGGATTTTATTGGTGAATTAGTGAGTTATTAGTCAACCTATGTTCAAAATATATATTATCACTGGTGAAATTAAAAGTATTCAACATATGTGGATTGGCTTGAATGACTTAGAAACACCCCTCAATCCTTGTACAAACATAAGAATCCAGCAAATCATAACATGTACTATTAGAGACAACATTAGGGGTTTGATTCTTTAATCGGTCCCATAGTTAGCTACTGGTTTCAGAGGAGTTCTGACTGCATGATGGCATGCCTTTCTTCAGTGAGTTTTGCATACAAGATACAGTGTAAGCACTTAAAAGAATCCCACAGAGCAGCAGGATTCCTCTGAGTTTTCAGAAAGTTTGAATGAACTGCTTTGGGCCACTTGCTAATAAATGTTTGGTTAATAATTGCCTTTTGTGTCCCTGAATTTTGCTTGAAACCTGCTTTTATTATTACCTGATAGCAAGTCTGTGACAGAGTAGCTAAACACACCACTTCCTTGATAGCTATTATTATTCACCAAAAAGAACCTACGAGTCATGCATGTCTAAACTGGCTTAGGCTCATTTTGCAACATGCACTCCACTAGCCAGGCCAAATACAGGGGACATCAAAAGAGGATATTATTCTTATCCTTTCGGAACAATCTACTGATTCAAGAATATTGTCACATTCTATTTTTAGGAGTAAATATATTGATTTCTTCATATAATAATTCCTCTCTTTCACTCTATTAGTTAATTCATTACCAGCTGGTAGTAACTGCTGGCTAATCAGTGTTCCTCATCAGGAGTCCACGAGCTACAGCCCAAATCTGGCCAGCCATCTGTTTTTGTACAGCCCACAGCTAAGCACAGTTTTTGATGTATTAAAACTGTCAGGAAAAAGGAATAATGTTCATGACATGGAAAAGTTATGTGAAATTCAGATTTCAGCATCCATGAATAAAGTTTTGTTTTTTGTTTTTTTTTGCGGTACGCGGGCCTCTCACTGCTGTGGCCTCTCCCGCTGTGGAGTACAGGCTCCGGACGCGCAGGCCCTGCGGCCGTGGCCCACGGGCCCAGCCGCTCCGCAGCATGTGGGATCCTCCCAGACCGGGGCACAAACCCGCGTCCCTCTCATCGGCAGGCGGACTCCCAACCACTGCCCCACCAGGGAAGCCCCCATGAATAAAGTTTTATTGGAACACAGCTTCATTCATTAGTTTACGCATCATCTATGGCTGCGTTTATACTATGATGATAGAATTGAATAATTGTGAATGAGACTATTAGGCCCATGAAGCCTAAACTATTTGCTATCTGCTCCTTTATAGAAAAGAAGTTTGCTGAACCTCTCCTCTTGATGGGATATACCACTGAGCAAGTCAGGATATAGGCTCAGTTCTCATATGAGCTTAGTTTCTGGAGAGAGACAGAGAACAAACACACACAGAAATACCCAACGGCAGTGAGTGCTATGGAAAATAAGGATGATGTGATAGGGACTGACACCAGGTCTACTGAGATGGAGTCCAACAAGGTCCTCTCTGAGGAAGTGACATTTGAGTGGGGAACGGAATGACAAGAAGACAGCCACGTGAAGACGGAGACTCCTCAAGCTTTAAGTATTAGGGAAGTGAAAAGATGGCCAGTGGGACAGGTGTATGGACAACAAGGGAAGAGTGATACAAGAGTTCATGTGCTCCCCTTGTTTCTAAAGATTGTCAGTGACAATAAGAATCTCCCTGGAATGTGGGGACAGCAGTTGAAGAGTCGTTCATAACCACTTGGTCAATGTAAAAGACCGTGTCAAAAGGGCAGACAGGCTCAGAGATTCTACCATTTCCCTCAGTTCACACCTCCAGAAGAGGTAGCAAATTATCTGCAAAATTCCCATCTCTCCTCCCACTTTTCATCTCTGAAGCATCTGAAAAAAGATATGAGTAGGGGCTTCCCTGGTGGCGCAGTGGTTGAGAGTCTGCCTGCCGATGCAGGGGACACAGGTTCGTGCCCCGGTCCGGGAAGATCCCACATGCCGCGGAGCGGCTGGGCCCGTGAGCCATGGCCGCTGAGCCTGCGTGTCCGGAGCCTGTGCTCCGCAACGGGAGAGGCCACAACAGTGAGAGGCCCACGTACCGCAAAAAAAAAAAAAAAAAAAAAAAAAACAGATATGAGTAAGTGAGTGGAAATCAAAGTAACACATAAACCTTGCAACATGCCAGGTCCATGAGCTACAAACTAGAGACATAGGAGCTGAGAGATCACTGCGGTTCAATTCCCCCCCCCTCCCCTCTCCGCATTCTCACACTGCTCCTTCTCCGGGTGGGGAAGCTAGCTTTGTCTCCACACTCATTCACTGTCATGGGTTATACACACTGTTGTGTGGTCGATGATCCGGGGACATGAAGGAAATTCAACCCAGGCCGTCACTTCAGTTGTTACAAATGTGTTCACAAATAATAACACGTGATCACTCTGAGCAACTTCAAAAGCTTTACATAAAGCACCTGACTTTTCTGCTCTCCCTTTGTGAGCATTTATATATATATTTAATGACTATGGTTGGCGGGAATATGAATGTTTAAAATCGATAATCCTGTTAGTACAAGCAAAGAAGTCAGTACCTTTTTAAAGAAAACCAAGCCTCTCAAAAGGGGAGAAAGAAATGTAGTAAGGTTTAAAAAGCTGTTTTTAACTTATTTCCTAAGAAACCAAAACTAGAACTGACAAGTACAACTTCCAAAGAAGCTTAGACCTACTTAATTTAAGGGGTAAAAAAACCTCTCTTATATGAAATAAAATTAAATTCCCCAGTTAATTGTGTTTGTGATTCTTTCATTAGTGAAAATTGACCTTCATGAACAAAGAAATTGCCAGGGTTGCTCTCAAACAGGTTGATAGCGCATTTTGCAACCAACAACACATTGTAAGCCTTATACAACCGTAAATGCCACCATAGTCTGCTGAAATTGTGCAAATAATAATTTCCTGGCACCTAAATTTACTTAATAAATAAAAGTAATTTCAGTCACTAGGAATTAAAACTTAGTAGAGAGACAACAGTAAAGTCATTCTTCTGTAACATCATTGTATTCCACTCAGTATCTTCAGTACGAGGAAGGAACATGTGATTGAAAATTGAGCTCATATATAAAGTCCTAAGTAGTTGTATGAAAGGAAAATGTCCATATTTGGGGCTAGACAGAGCAGACATGAAAGAAGACCATCAGGAAACTGGGAATCTACGATCAATTCAGGAGCCTCAAAAATCATATGCTCAGCCTGTCATGCTCCCAACACTCCCCCCATGATTAAGCTATAGAAGAGGGGCAGTTAAAGGTTAGCCCTGAGAACCCTCCTCCCACCTTTGACTACCTAACTACATTCCATTCCAGAAGCTCCAGGGCTTCAGATATATAGGTCAGGAGACCAAGAGTATAAAGCATATTCTCCTTCTTTTTGCCTGTCCAAATTCTAACCTTTCTTTCTCAACCTCCCTCCTTTTTGTGAAGCCACATTCACAATCCCTGCTCTCAAGACTCTTCACAGTCTAGCCAGAGATATGAACATGCTTCCAACCATCTAAGAGATTGTGTCTATTCCGACAAAATGTTTTAATAAAGTTTAAAGGGATTTGGGAATAAAAGTTTTCCTAGTACCCAGAGTTGACAACCAAGTATTATTATAACCAAATTCTAAAAGGAGAAATGAACGATTAGAGCCAGGGTCTTCTGAGGAGGAAGATGAACAGCTGCACCCAACTTCCAAGCTTTAAGAGAATCTGAGAAGGGGGAGGCAAGTCACAGGCACCTGCAAGGGCAGCTTGGTAAGTGTCATGTTCTTGGGGAATACACTGCCTCGCTTAGTGGTGAACACAAAGTGCTAAGAATATAAAAACCGACTGCTGATTCATTTAACTAAAAGTCAGATGTAACCATACTGGGGAAATGAGGGAAGGAATATGTGGTATAAGTACTATAAGAGTTATGACTTCACCTATCATAATAGAAAGTCGATAGATAATAGCTAAAATTAATGGTTTAAGACATACCAGTTTGAGTATATTATTTTGAAATTGGGAGGAATGCCCAAAGAAATCACTAAAACAGTGATTGAGGAATGAGATGAGGTGGGTTGGAAAGGGGTGCCTGCCTTTTTTTAAAAAAATCTATTTTAGCGGGCTTCCCTGGTGGTGCAGTGGTTGAGAGTCCGCCTGCTGATGCAGGGGACACAGGTTCGTGCCCCGGTCCGGGAAGATCCCACATGCCGCAGAGCGGCTAGGCCCGTGAGCCATGTGTCCAGAGCCTGTGCTCCGCAACGGGAGAGGCCACAACAGTGAGAGGTCCGCGTACCTCAAAAAAATATATATATATATATGTGTATATATATATATATATATATATATAAGCACTATTAGACTTTTTAAACATGTGCAGATATTATTTTGTTTAAAAAACAAAATTAACATAAAAACAGAAGACAATATTTTTATTTAGGGAAAAAAACCTAATAATTTTTGTGGACCTTTTCTGTGAGCTGTTTGTCCAAGATGTCTAGGGTAACATGGGTATAGCTGATAGATAATAGCTGGTCTTAAATTCCTACTGGTCTTAAATTCCTACAGTTTAGTGAGTATTCTAATGTGAGGGCCAAAGAAAGGGGAGTATATGTGTATGTATGTCAGTAAAGCCCATAGATTAGACATTAAAGTAGGGGTTTTGGGGCTGGCAAGTGGAAGGCTCTCATGGGCAGGCCCCAAAGTCACAGAAGCAGATAAAAACCAGGCAGACCCACCAAACAAAGTAGAGAAGAATGACATTCAGGGACACAAGGACACAGTGGCCCTTTAGTGTTGGCACAAATGGCGCTACACATGTAAACTGGCCCTGGGAGATTCACTGCTGAAAGTATAGACAGAAATCATCATCAGGAGAAGGTTAACTTTTGTTAAATAGCTTCCAATTAGAAGGAGAAAAAGTAAGGGATGAGTGTAATATACTTTAGAAAGAATACCATCTAAAATAGTTTAGGTTAAAAAAAAATTCCGTAACATTCCTATTTGGCTCTTCAGCAGCAAAATCAAGTTTTACAAATCAAATTTAAAGGAATGGAAACTGCTGCCAAAAACAGAGCTTTGGCTTATCTTACCAATGTTGGTCACCTTGGCTGACCATTTTATATGGCATTTATGGTTCTGGTATGCAATACAAAGTTTGCCTTTATCATCCTTAGCTAATCCACAAAATGGCAATACATAAAAGTTTATTTCTAATAGACACACCCAGACTAGAGTTAACGTATTACCTATAATAATCATCCTCTACATTAGTAGTGTCTTATCCATTTTATACTTTGCCAAGAGATACTTTATATTCATTTTCATAGCTCTTCCTCTTTATTAACTTGAGTTTCTCTTACTTTAATTCAATGATTACCATATACATATTTTTAAATAACTCAGCCAATATATAACAATAGTTGACTTCTATACCTGTCTAAATATTATCCTAGTAATGTGTCTAAAATTATATTAATAACTCTTCCCTTGATAATATACAATTACTTTTTATGGTCCCCAAATCACCATCTGTCTTGCTTTTTTCCTTTAACGGACATTCTGATGTAGGAGATTTGACACAGTGGTTTTGTCTGGGGCGTGTTCTGATGGAGCCAAGGGGCAAAGTGAACATTTTGACAGAACAGTTTTGAGCAATCTACACCAAAACATAGAAACAATTTTTATTATAAATCACAATAACACCAGCAGTGGAGAAATGGGATGGAGTGAGGTTCTGGGATGGCATGGGGCCCAGGAACAGGATGAGGATTTCTTTTTTGCACATTATATGGTAATTTTTTTAAGTTGGTTTCTTATTTAGAACTTATCAAAATATTCTAGACTCAAAACAATTTCATCGGTATAGACTGACAACGACCATTAAGCCATTATTCTGACTCTTTATATATCTCCTACCCAACTCTCTTCCCATTGGATTTTCATGCCAGTCTTAAGTACTATAAATAAGATTACGGACATCGTGACTTTTCACCCGAGTATTTCAGAGCACAGCTTTGAAAAATAAAGACATTTTCCTACATAACCATGATGTTACTGTCATACCTAACAAATTTAGCACTAATTCCTTAATATTCTTTAATACGTAAGCCATATTCGAATGTCCCCTATCAGTACCTCAAATGTCTTTTACAGCTGGTTTGTCCCAATTAGGGAAGAAGAAATCAGTCTATTTTTGTGACAGAAATATGGAAAAATATTACAAGTGTAAGATCTAGATGTAGATGTTCACTGTGCTCTTCCCTTACTTTTCTATGCATTTGAAAAATTTTATAATATAATGATTTAATTCTTTCGGACATTTTATCTGTGCAAATATGTCTATATATGTGAAAGCGGTGGGAAGTTTCTAACTCATGCTACTGAGCCCTGCCCTGTTCGACATTGTCATAATTATTTGGACAATTATATAGAAAGGATATTTATAATATTTCTCAGTTGATGATCTGGGAGAAACAATGAGTGTGTTAGATAGCTGAATCAAGATCCAAAAATGTAACAAGAACTGGTAAAGAAATGAGTGGTGATACATAAAAATATATCCAGTGTTCAACAAGAGCTGGAAGCAGAAGGTCACAGGTCAATAGATGTAGTAATGAAGAAGGGACGTAAGGATTACCATCTAGCTTTTGTGACAGCTAGAGCAAATGGAAATGTTGGAAGCATTAAGAAAACAAAAGTTTTTGTTTTTTTTTAAGAGGGGCTGCTGCTCTCCCTGCTTATGAGCTGCATCTGTCAGCTTTGTCAGAAGATATTGCCATAGGCACTATTACCATGGGCACTGGGGTGGTAAATGTGCAAATAGGGTAGGAGAGGGAGTGGTATGGGAGGTGGGACTACAAAAGCCAAATTGTTGTAGAATCTTGATTTAAGTTTCCATTGTTATGGAAGGCAGAGACTGTATTACTCATCTCTGTGTCCACGGTTCTCAGCACTCTACCTGACATATAGCAGATACTTCACAATGTTCATGGAATAAATGAATTCTTTCCTACAGGCTACAGGCAATAATCTATGCATCAACTGACGTATTGAAGACTTACAGTCCTTTGGATGCTCTAAGGCAACACCATGGCCACATGGAATATACATACCTTGGGTCTCTTTGCCTGGCCAACCAAACAGCATGATGTCAATAATTGAGGCTGCCCCCAGATAAGAGCATCAACAATGAGGCATCACTGGACCAATGGACCAGGCTGCACTTTTGCCAGATGACTGTCTAAACTGGAATGTAAAGCGGCAAACATCTCAGGAGAGAGGGTCATGTGAGTGTGTTTTGGCATATTAAGACACTGTGTTTTCTATAACAATTTAGGCTGGGTAGTTCAGACTCAGTGCTCTTACATGTGTTCCAAGGATTTGGGGAGCTATAATCTTTTGCAAAATGGCCAGTAAGTGTCGATAAAGAGCCACCCGGATATCCTGCCAGAAGATTTCTTCATCCAGCGTCCAAGGTGCATCCGCTTTCCCATGGGGCAGAGTAGGAGGGAAACGCTTTTGTTCAGAGTGCTCTCCTGGTACCAACCCTCCTCTCTTGCCTGAGGCACTGGTGATCATGTGACACAGCTCCAAACCGTCTTATCATGTACAGGGCATGGTGATACTTGGCATTGCCTTTAAGTGTAGTTTCCTTCTGCCTCAAGTCCTGGAAAACTTTTGTTGTCTCTGAAGTGTAAGAGTATGTGAGAGATAGAGTTTGTACATGTGTATGATTCTAGATAACTTCTCAGGTCCCTTCTAGATCTCAAGTTTTAGGATGATTATTTTGATAGTACTTCTAACAATGCTATTCCAGCTTTGGAATTTGTGATGACTAGCGGTATTCAAAACATATTGTTGATTGCAGAAAATAACGCAGAGGACCATATAGGGAGATAAAAACCCAAAAAGATGTGAGTGAAGTATATAAATTTCAAACCATTAAAAAGGCAAAACCATTTAACCCAATTTTTCTATACGGTGTCTCCAAGATTGTTAGTTGGAAAGTAAGGCTGTTTGTCCCAAGGGGCACTTCAAAAGAATAAACATAGTCGCAAAGCCCCTAGTTTCCATTTATATTGAGCAAATCATCTTAACTTCTCTTTAATCCGTTGATATTTTCAGTTTATATTGCCCCTTTGCCAAATCTCTTATTTTCTGCATTGTTCTCTCATGCATACTGCCAAGGGCACCCAAGCCAATGGCCTTCCAACAAGGATTTCTGCCTCCAGTCTGTCATCTCAATTAACCCGGCACATTCCACTAATGACTCTTTCTAAATCATCGTTATGATTGGGTCATTCTCTCTCTCTCTCTCTCTCTCTCTCTCTCTCTCTCTCACACACACACACACACACACACCTCAAAGTCTTCAATGTCTCCTTGCTGCACAAGGGGTTAAGTCTAAACTCATAAACCTGGCAGTTAAATCCTAACTAATCTGGCTCCAGCTCACTTTTAAAATCTCTCCCAGAAAGAAAGTCTAAACTCCATGTAGTCTGAACTATTCCTGTATTCCCATGTGGTTCACTTCTGGAAGTTGCATCCTGGCCCTACCACCCTGTCTTTTATGGAGTCCTCTCCTTCACTCTGCTCTGAATATCTAAATTCTACCCACCCCAAAGTCCAAATCAGACTCCATAGTTTTAACCTCCTCAGCCAATAACTATCTTTTGGTCTCCTGAGGTTCTACCACACTTCTTTACCATTGGACAGCATGCTCTCTATACTGGTAATTAACTTTCACAGGCATAGGTTTTGTTTCCTTGAGTAGATTAGAATCTCAGTGTTAAGGACTTTTTTTTAAATTTCCCAAAGTGCCTAGCACAATGCTTCACATGGCAGGTGCTAAATAAATATGGAGCACTCAATGATTCCACAGGGACAGAGAAGAGAATGATGGTTGCCAAGGGGGTGAGGGGTGTGAGAGGGGTTAGATTGGGAGGTTGGGATTAGCAGATGCAAACTGGTATATGCAGAATGGATAAAAAACGAGGTCCTACTGTACAGCACAGGAAACTATATTCAATATCTTGTGATAAACCATAATGGAAAAGGCTATGAAAAAGAATGTATATATATATGTATAACTGAGTTACTTTGCTGTACAGCAGTAATACAACATTGTAATTCAACTACACGTCAATAAAAAAAAAACATAAATGAATGATTCCAAACATTTGTGAACCACTTCTTTTTGTCTGAAAACATCACCTAACTTCAGGACTTTCTTTCTAGCTTCATCATGCCATGAATAAGTTTCTCAATTAAAAACTAATGCACTCCTCAAGTGTGCCTGCTTCTGATACAGTAGAGGGCCTCAGAGACAGTACCTGGCAAACAAACCCTCTTGTAGCACTTAATAAGGGTGAGTCACTTTATAGACAAATGAGCACTATATTCCAGAAATTGTCTCTTTCCACTGTGATTAAAAAGGAAAAACTCATTGACCTTAGATATACTAAACCAAAAATATATACTCAGAAATCATAGGTAACTTTGATATGTGGGCATGAGTATGGTCTTAACACGTGCTATGTGTCTGGTCAATATCCTCCATACTCCAGATGTGCTCCATGGATAAGCAAAACCTACATCACTTGGGAGCTTGGGTTAGAAATGCAGAGTATCAGGCTCCACCTCAAACTTACTGAATGAGAATTCTGCCTTTTAACAAAGTCCCTAGATGATTTTAAGAGCCTTGAGCAACCCCAAAATGGGCACAGATTATGGCACAGGAGTTTTTTGGTTTTTTTTTTTTTTATGTAGGCGCCAGTGACTATAGGATTTCTCTCCTTTCAAAATAGCATATACCAGTGGTTCGACACTTGCGGGACCCCACCCCCAGGGTTTCTCACTCAGTAGGCCTGGTGTGGGACCCCAGAATCTGCATTTCTAACCAACTTCCAGGTGATGCCAATGGTGATGCTGCTGGTCCGGGAACCACAACCACTGGCTCACATCACCTAAAACTAACATGAGGCATATTCTAGGAACTTTGCTTCAAGTGCACTCCCAGTAGAAGGGAGAATACTGAGATAGCAAAGAGGAAAGAGCAAAAGAAGTGGCAGCAAAATGTTTCATTTATGTTACAGGAAGGTAGCTGTTAACATTCCTTTGTACACAATGGGGTAAATATAGTTGAAGAAATTACTATAGCAACAGCTATGTTATCCCCCAGATTTTTTCTTACTGACATTATTCAGAAAAGGAAGCCCATCTTATAGAAATTCTATTTCAACACTGAGACTTATAAAAAACAAAAGCTCTAGGAAACATACTCCATTCGTTAACGACTATGGGAAAACAATACAGATTTAAGATGGTTTTGAAAATGACTCTCTGAGGCCTGGATTTGGATTCTTTGGTCAAGCAGTGAAATAAAAATGAGTTTTTAGACCTATGACTCTAAAACAAGAAGAAAAGGAAAGCAGAGCAATGTTGCGAATGTCTTATAAACTTTTAAATTAAAAAAATCTCAAATACCTCCTTTTTTAAAACTAAGACTCTCAAAATTATAAATAAAACAATATATGTATGTATAAACCAAAGAGCTCCACCTAGAGTTGGAAGAAAGTGTTATTACTTAACACACACAAATACAAATAACAGAGCACTATTTACCCATATCTTATCTATACTCTTTTTTGCTTATGGTGAAAATATCTATTTTTATGAAATCTTTATAAAAAGGATAACTTTCTGAAGTGTGAAATATTGTTAACTAAAGAACTGAGTTTTTAATAATGCTGTAACCTATGTTTCTTCTAAAAGTTTGGCAGTAATATTTGTTACTGTGGATGATCTAGAAGCCATTGTCTTAAAGCAAATTATTTAAAAGTTGGGATAGTGTCTAAAGCATCAAGGAGAAGCTTAAAAAATGGATTCTTACCTGAACTTGCTGTATGAACTTGAGCAACTCACCTTCCAGCTCTGAGCTGTCTCATCAATGAGGGTTAAATAAGATCAGTTGTTCTCAGCCCTGATTGCACATTGGAAGCATCTGGGAGCAATAGAAAGCAATTGATGCCTGGGTCCCAACCCCAGAGATTGCGATTTAGTTGTTCTACTAGGGGGCCCAACCTAGTTGCCATGAAAAAGCTCCCCAGGTGATTCTAATATGCAGATAGGTTTCTTTGGATCAGTGACTCACCTAGCTCTCTTCCACCCCCAAGCCTATTATTCTAGTTAGTGGTTCTTAAGCTTTAGGTACTTCAGAGTCACCTGGAAGTCTTGTTAAAACACAGATTGCTGGACTCACCCCCAGGGCTTCTGATTCTGTAGGGGCCCAAGAATTTGCATTTCCAACAAGTTGCCAGTAATGCTGATGCTACTGGTCCAGAGTCATACTTTGAGAATCACTGTTCTAGATGGTGACCTCAAAATTAGATTTTCTGAATTCCTTGTATTATTTTCCCTCTACTTTATCAAACCACAGTATGGCATTTTTAATTAGTCTCCCTGATTCCAAGCTCTCTTCCTCTAGTTCTTAGCCCACGCTACCAAGTTAACATCCTAACCCCCAAAATCCTGTGCTACTCCTGGCCTAAAACTTTTCAGTGACTCCCCAACACTGACAGAAGACAAGACCAACTAACATGACACGCAAGGCTTTTCACAGTTTGACCCCAAGCCTCCTTCCCAGCCTCAATTGGGCAATTCAAGGACAAACAGGACAACCCCTTCCCTTCAGGAGTCTTGAGATGTGTGGTAGGCATTGTTGAGCAGTGAACCCACCACCATTACCCTCCTCACTGTATAATACATATTTTTATTTTCTATATATTATGAGGTTTTGACATCTTAAAAAGCCTTTCTAGCTGGAGAGAGACTGCCCTTCCTGGGCACTTGTCAATTCTTAGAGACAGCAAAGAGCTCAGCCCTGAGCCTGCCTTTAATATGCAAACTAACCAATCCAGAGCCCTACCTCCTTCAAGGGGCCCTGCATCCCAGGAGGCAACTGTCCTCTCCTTTAAATTTCCCAGGGCCAGATTCTAGGCAACTGGGGACCACCCCTATAGTCCAAAGCCCTCCAGAATAATTCCTACTAGCCAATCCTAAACTGTTCACTGCCCCGCCTTGCCTTACCTTCCCCACAGACACCCCAACAAAGGCTCTGGCCTAACCCTTCCCCTCACTCCATCCTGACTCCCCTGGTGTTGTCCCCTTGACCCGGCATGGCATGCCATGCCTTCTGTCTCTAGGACCTGTGAGCATAGTAAGCTTTTTTTTCCTGAGCTTCAGTGAGGTTACCTCAGTTAGGTGGCTGACCATCTCATAAAAGAACACAAAACACTCACCTTCCTTACCAGTGGCTGGGAATGCTGATTCAGCTAGAGATGGCCAATGGCATATACATGGAAGTGTGCTGCAGGCTTGTGGGAAAGTTTGCTTCCCAGATAAAAGGGAACAGACCCAGAGCCATTCCTTCCTCCAGCTCTGAGTGTAGTCGCAATGTTGGAAGTTGGAGCAGTCCTTTTACAGCCACGAAGGAAAGAACAAGTAAATCCCACAGACCCAGGTCCTGACGTTGAGGATCAGCTGGCCAAGCGCAACATCCACTGACCTCCAGGCTCCTTTACATCTGAGAAGAACAAACCCCCCCCCCCTCGTTTGAGCCACTCGCTTTATACCCTTGCTTACAGCTGATAGCAATCTCTGGGGATGGAGGTGGGAGATAATAAGCAAGTAATTCTTCAACACAGCTGTGCTAAGTGACTTGAAGAAGCAGAGCATATGGTGAGAGGGGATAACGGGTGAGTTGGGAGAGGACTGCAGATAAAGCAGGCAGAGGGGAGAGCTTTCGCAAGAGTCCTCAGAGAGGAAGTGCACGGTGTGGCGAGGGGACTGAAAGGCCCATGAGAGGGAGAGCAGCAGAAGAGCCCAGAAAGAGAGGCAAGGCCTGGCCTGCTCCCCAAAGCAGGAGGGAGCACCTTCCACTGTGCAGCCCAGCTCTCCATTCCCAGCCTCCACCCTTGTTCCTCCCATCCTATGCTGAATTCACCTGTTTCCTTTTCCCTCACGTAGACTGTTTGGACTTTTCACAATACCTTTAATCATCTTTGTACCCCCAGCATCTAGCGAAGGGATGCGGAAAGACACCTAATAAATATTCACCGAATGAAAAAATTATCATGATAGGTTATTATAACTATTTAATCCAATAAGGGGGCTAATTCATGACTGTTTTTGAGGCCCAGTTCTGCAATTGAGTCCCGCCACCCACTCAGTATGCCGCTTTACATGATTGGATGAGATGCTTGCTCCATTAGAGCCTTATGGGGGTTAAAATATTAGGTGACCTTTGATGAGCCTGTCAGCTCTACAATTTCCTGATTTTTAAGTATTTTTTAAAATCACAAGGAGCTTGATGTTATCACCCCAGCAAAAAAGAGAGGCAGAAATAGTTCTATTATGCATTGAAATATTATCCATATTTGATTTTAAGCAGCAGGTTGTGGGTTATTTAATTTCCATTTCTTAATTTTTTTTTTTTTTTTTTTGCGGTACGCAGGCCTCTCCCGTTGTGGAGCACAGGCTCTGGACACGCAGGCCCAGCGGCCATGGCTCACAGGCCCAACCGCTCCGCAGCACGTGGGATCCCCCCGGACCGGGGCATGAACCCGTGTCCCCTGCATCGGCAGGCGGACTCTCAACAACTGCGCCAACAGGGAAGCCCCATTTCTTAATTTTTTTATAATTGACTTGATTCACTTAAATTATCTAAATCAGTCCAATTGCTTGCTTACAAATTACAAAGGAGAACAAAACTTCATCCATGAGTCCTTATTTTACTCAGCATTTATTTGAAAAATACTTCATAGATTTTATAATTAAAAGTGAATCACCAAGTTTAAATTTAAAATGCACATAGCCTTTAACTCATGTCCAGGAATCAACACTTCAAAAATACTGGGCAAAGCAAACACTTAATGTCAGAGTCGTGGTGGAGGCGGCAGCAGGGAGCAGTATTTTATTGGTCTGAATTGTGGCACATGATGGTAATAAAAAGTGGACTGATTTCAGTTAGTTGTTTTTAGGTTCCCTGCACACACGCACTCTTATTGCCTGCTCTCCACCCTGCATGCTGTTCCCTCCACCCAGATTCAGGGCACTGGCAGCCTCTTTTTCACCAAGCAGCCCTCAGCTCAGATGTCACCTCCCTGGAAAGCTCTTCCCTGACCAGTCCATCTAAAGTAAAAAAACCACCACTCCCTTCATGGCATTTACCACTATCTGAAAATATCCAGTTTATTTAGTGTTTTTTGTGGGAAGCCCCACACAAGAAATTGAACATCATCTCTGGCTCACTGCTGAATCCCAGCACTGGACTGTGCCTGGCACACAGAATAGGTTCCAAATAAATAAGTGTGGAATAAATGAAAAATATATACATATTCATATGTACAAGAATGCTCATGTAACGAGATTCATAATAGCAAAAAGCTGCAATGACCTGAATGGCCAATAATAGATGAGTGATTAAATAAATTATGATTTATCTATACAATGGAATACTCTGCAGTGATTTAAAAGAACATTTACTGCCATGAAAATATATTGACAATACATAGTACTGTGGAATTTTTTTAAGTTTCAGAACAATATGTGCAGCATCATCCCATCTTTATAAATGATAGAGATAAATGTAATTATATGGGTATATATAGTTGGGTTTTTTTTTACAATGAAAGATACCATATTATGCTATATGAATTTTTTAACATATATACACGTTTTTATACACATAGGGAAAAAGATGTGGAGGACTGTGGTATTAGGAGGAAAGGCAGGGGTTACCTCTCTTACTCCATACAATTCTGTATCATTTGAATTTTTGGAACACCCATGTAAACCTTTTGCAAACTAAAAAAAAAATTACCACATTTATTTTGTAGTGAGGTGACTGAAATGAGTTTCAAGCTTTTGGAAATATGAGATATATTTTCAAAAATATTTTATGTTCACATTTTAAAATTGTAGATTAACTTTAAAATAAATAAAAATAAAACTTGGAAGCACCTTCTTCAACAGGTTAATGGATAAACCAACTGCAATATAACTATACAATGGACTATTACTCAGCAATTAAAAGAAATGAGCAAAACCCAGAGAATGTACAACACCAAGAGTGAGCCCCAAGGTACACTATGGACTTTGGACAATTGTGATGTGTCAATGTAGGTTCACCCTTGGTAAAAAAAAAATATATATATATACCACTCTGGTGAGTGATGTTGATAATGGGGGAGGCAATGCATGTGTGGAGGCAGGAAAATTTCTATGCCTTCCTCTCAATTTTATTATAAACCTAAAATTGTTCTAAAAATAGCAAAGTCTTTAAAAAAAGAAATGTTAAAAAAAGTTCCTGTAACTTTTTAAACTAAAACTATACAATTATCATCTAACCAAAATCTGTTTTTGAAATAAATTCCAAAATCACACACACACACACTCACACACACGCACACGCACACACACACAGAAAAGAAATAAACTATGAAGTCATGGACAGACATGGAGGAATCTTGAAGGCGTATTTCTAAATGAAGGAAGCCTATCTGAAAAGGCTATATACTGTATGATTCCAGCTATATGACATCCTGAAAAAGGCAAAACTATGGAGACAATAAAAACATTAGTAGTTGCCAGGGGTTATGGGAGAGGGAGGGAGGGATGAATAGATGGAGCACAAGGGATTTGGGGGACAGTGGAAGTATGAACCCTAATGTAAACTATGTAAACTATGGGCTTTAGTTAATAATAGTGATCAATATTGGCTCATCAACTGCAGCAAATGTATCACACTCATGCAAGATACTAATAATAGAGGAAATGAGCTGGGGACAGATATATGGGAGCTCTGTACTTTCTGCGCAATTTTTCTGTAAATCTAAAACCACTCTAAAAAATAAAGTCCATTAGTTTTTTTAAAAATGTGTTGCATTATGCATTTACTTTATTAAATAGGATTAACTAAATTAAAATATTTAAAATGTAAACTTTAAAGCAAAAGTCATGCATTTAAGTACTTTTAATAAAGATGTTATATTCCAAAAGAAAATAAATGACTTAGAATTTTTTTTTATTGGAGTATAATTGCTTTACAATGGTGTGTTAGTTTCTGCTTTATAACAAACTGAATCAGTTATACATATACATATGTTCCCATATCTCTTCCCTCTTGTGTCTCCCTCCCTCCCCCCCTCCCTATCCCACCCCTCTAGGTGGTCACAAAGCACCTAGCTGATCTCCCTGTGCTATGCAGCTGCTTCCCACTAGCTATCTATTTTACATTTGGTAGTGTATATATGACCATGCCACTCTCTCACTTTGAATGACTTAGAATTTGAGGTCTAAAACCTGATATTAGATCTCCGACTCTACTATAGATATTTTTCAGTTTCTAGTTTTCCATTAGAGTAATTTACGTCAAATAGGTTATACTAAACTTTTTTCCAAAATTACATCTCCTCAATGAATTTTTGTTCTCCTGAAAACTGTCCAAGTCTTCTCTATTTCCATAGAACATCCAGTGGAAAACATACATGCACACACACACACACACACATACATACACACAAATAGAACATCTAACGGAACTTTCTTAATAACACTATTTGTGTATGAAGGACTTCAATGAATAAGGTATAAAAATATTAGCAAAGTGCTTTGAGATTCTCAGATGAAAAAGTTAGGAAAAACTAACAAGTCTGGTAACAGAAATTCATGCCACTAATGGTCTGTCAGAGAAAACTTATTTTTACAAATATTAAATAACTTTGAATAAGACACTACCTAATTATTCATGAAATCCATTACTTCATTCCAATCCACTACTGTAACAGCTGGAAATTTAAAACAATGGCATTTCATAGGTAAAGCAAAATGCTGTTAAAATTTCACATTTCATACAAATGCTATCTTTGGAAGAGATAAATACAACTATGTTGGTGAATACATCTATTCTACTTCTGACTCAGACCATGAACACATTTTAAGTAAATATATATTGTCTCTGTATAGAGCCATAGAATCTTATGGACAGGATCTTTGAGGTCACCTATACTAACTTACTATCCAATGAGTCAGATAGTCTATAACACCTTTGACTGTTATCTACACCAGAAGTCTGAAAATTTTTTCTGTAAAAGGCCAGACAGTAAACAGTTTAGATTTTGTGCCCATCCAGTCTCTGTTGCAAATACTCTGCCATTGTAGCTCAAAAGCAACAGCAGACAAAACAGGAACAAATGGGCATGACTGTGCTCCAATAAACCTTTATTTACAAAACAGGAAGTAGGCCAGGTCTGGCCAGAAAGCCACAGTATGCCAACCGCTGATATAGACCCCTCCCAGTTATTTATAAAATTCCTTTAGATACATTAGACACCTTTACAGGAAAATTCTTTGTCGGGGGCACTGAAATAAGCAAATTCACCCATTGCTATAAACAAAATATTGCCTTCTGAAACAAGAGAACATTTATCCTTTGCCATGTATCAGCCCTTCAAATACTTGAAGTAAACAATCATGATTCCCTCAAGTAGTACTCTCTCCAGTCTAAATATCCCCCACGCCTTCAAGCATTCCTCCTGTTATGACATAGTTTTCCAGACTATGCGACCAACTGATCATCCTGTTGTATACATACTCCAGTCCAATAACTATCCTTTGAAGTGCAGAGTACAGATACATGACATATGGTTTTCAAAATATGTAGTAATCAAGATGGAATTTTAATTTTAGAATTTGGCTCACTGTCTCCAAATACAAATGTTTTTAGTTTTCTGGGGGTTTTGTTTTGACAAAATTACCATTTAGTCTTTAAGAAAAATATATTGTGTGTAGATATAGCCAATGGTTTATTCCCAGTGTCATAACTCTATACATTAATTTAAAATGATTACCAAGAAATAGAAAATATTTTTGTTTCATTTTGAAAATAAAAGTAGGCTTAATAAAACAATAAATTCAAAATGGTTCCTACACATCAAAAAATGTTGGCAGAACTTACCTCTACAATTGGAATCATATACTGCAAATTACAAAAGAAAACCATCAGTTATTTTTTCAGAGAAAATGAAGCACAAAAGGGGAAGAAAACATACACACATCTGCAGTGTGTCCTTTGATGCTGCTGGCTTGTTAGCAAGAACAGAGCATGGCTGCTACAGTCATAGCCAGGCTACCTCTAAATGATGTTCCTTGTTGTATTCCACATTTCAGTAACTTGGGAAGAAACCACATCCATGTTTTTAAAGAAATTTAGCTCTAATTTCCATGACTTATTGTCATAGAATCCTAAAAAAAATGTTTTTAATAACTAGAAGAAAAAAGTCCATATCTATAGAGCTATAAATGCACCACATTTGGTCTGACTTTACAACCCATTTCTGTAACTTACCGTAGTTTAATTTTTTTGATAATTCAGTACCTTAAACAGTATATTGTACATAGTAGATACTAGAGGAATAAATTCATTCTTTAAAGTATAAATATTTTTATTTGTAATGACATCCCAATTCATAATGTTTGTTGAGTTTGACTTACAATCTCATGGTGTCTGCTTCCTGCTTGCTTGTCATCACAAAAGCTCTCCCTGGGTAATCTCACCCATGTATGTGATTTCAAACACTATCCACATACTGATGACAACCAAATTTGTTTCTCTAGCCCGGTTTCACTGCAGGGATGCCCCATATATCTAAGAGCCTAGTGGCACATTCACCTGGACAGTCTAACTGCCACTAAAACAACATGTGCAAAGATGGAACACCCTAGGTCATCTCATGATAGGGAATGTTTATTGATTATTCATTATGTTCCACACACTGTGCTGAGTGCTTCACATGGATTTTCTCACTTAATCTTTACAGTGCCATTAAACATGGCAGGTTCATTTCCTTTTACCTGAAACCCCATTCAAATGATAGCATCAGAATATGAAATATATAACAGACATCATTCATTAACTACCTAGTACCCATTCCCCTGCCCTTCTTCCTGGCCAAGAGAACACCAATTTTGTTCAGGGCATCAATATGTCAAACTGATATCTCAGTTTTCTTTGCAGCAAGGAGCAACTACATGACTCTATAGGAGCCAGTGAAACATAAGGAGATATCTGTTTTGGGAAGTTCAGGAAATGCAACACAATCCTTACCCTTTCCTGCCTTCTTCCTGACTTAATAGTGGATATTATGTGCAGCTGCACTTTTCATTATTTTGGCCATCAGGGAAAGGCCAAGAGAATCACAGAGACATTGGCACTCATATCACTGAGCTACTTAACCAAGACCAGTAACCATCTACCTCCAGACTTCTTGTTACTGAGAAAAATGAACTCCTATTTGTCATATTCATTTTCAGTATGGTTTTCTACTAACCTGCAGCTGAAAACATTCCTACTGGATACAAAACTATAATATGAACAAGAGATTTCAACAAATTAGAAGGAAAGCAGATGGAGGAGTAACTACACAGAAAAACAAAGGATGCTACAACCCAAGTACTTGCAGAAGCAAAAACAATGAGATGCAAGTCAGCTCACCTCATGGAACCCACAGTAGACTCAGGATTTGGAGGCACCAAGGACTGCAGAAGACAAGACCTACAGATTTAGCATTTGGAGCTTCCCCAACAAAAAGCCAGCTCTTCATCAGTCACCACCATTCCTCAAGCCAACAAGTTTACTATTACATGTTGGAAAATTTCCTTAAAAGTCTGTTTATTGCTGTTTATTCTTGGCTGTCTGTTCATATTTATGAGTAAGTCACTGAAAATATGATTGTAGGGAAAGCCTGGGTATGAAAGAGAGAAGCAAAGCAAACAGAAAAAAAGAAAAGGCAAGGAGGGGTGAAAGGAAAAAAAAAAAACTTAGAGGAAACAAAAACAACACAAAAAGCAGAAGAAAACAGCAAAAAGAAAAACACATTATCCTCAGAGAAATATGGGAAAAAAATGAATAAGAACAAGGTGCTATGAAGTAGAAATAATCAAAATATTGCAGCAGAAACAAACAAAATTAAAGGAAGGTTGGAAGATGAAGTTGAGGCAATTTCCCAGAAAATAAAGTTTGAGGACTAGGTGAGAAAAGTTGAAAATTAGAGAATCAGGGTGACATAGAAATTTCAAAAGAGGAGAGCCAAGAAGAGAGAGAGAAAGAAATTGTCAAAGGAAGACATTAATTCTCCTCCTCCAAGACCCCAACATCTAAAGTGAAATTAAAACATGCATGGAGGCAGATGATTTTGAAAAT
Source organism: Globicephala melas (assembly GCF_963455315.2). Lineage (NCBI taxonomy): Eukaryota > Metazoa > Chordata > Mammalia > Artiodactyla > Delphinidae > Globicephala > Globicephala melas. Next base: position 44,937,996 of record NC_083325.1, read on the forward strand.
GCAGAAAAAGAGGGAGAAACTGAACATCTAAAAAGCTTTCTGAGAGGAACAAACAGGTATAGCTCCCAAACCTTTGTATGAGAATGACATCAAATCTCTCAACAGCAAAGCAAGTCATGGAATTATGCCTTCAAAGTCCTGAGTGGAAGATAATTTTCGGCATAAAATTTTACAGCTCCAACAATCAAGTATGAGGACAGATGAAGGCAGGCAGATGAAGGATAGAAACTTTTTGTCTCTCAGGCACCTTTTTGGGGGAAGCTTACAGAGAATTGTGTCAACAAAATAAGGGACTAAATCAAGGGAATGAAAACATGTAATTGAGGAAACAGAAACCTGCTCCAGGAAAGGGGCAAGAGGCTAAACACCAGAATGAATGCTGTTCATCAGGTCTAGACCCAGACTGGGAGGAAGACAAGCTTCCAGGGAAAAGTATAACTGATAGGTTATGAGATGCACTTTGACATTTGGAGGTAGATCTTCTGTGGGGGTTAGAAAAATAGATTGATAAGTATATAGAGTTTCTTTTAGAGAAAAATAGTAAAGTATTAGATTGAACAATATGAAATTACTGTTTTATAGCTCAAAATTTTGTCCAACATTGGCTGTTTCGTACCTTTCAAGGTAACCTACCAGTGAATAATATGATGCAGGAAATCTGCGTCAAGAAGTCTAACAATAACAAAAACAAAAGAAAAGTTGGAGGAATATGTGAAACAAGATTGTCAGATATTGTTTTTGAAACTGGGTAATAGACACGTGGGGTTGGTTCATTGTCCTGTATATGTTTGACTATCCCATAGTAAAAAGCAGTAAAAAAAAAGAAAGAAAGAAAGAAAGAAAATCATGACAACATAGAAATGGGCAAAATTTCAGTAATCTTTCAAACGCCTGGAGGAATTTCCACTTAGCAATGCTCCGATTAAGTTATAGAACCACTGGACACAGAAAAAGTCAGTTTTTGAAAGAGCCCATCTACCCTGGATCATCAGTCACAGTGGGTTAAGCAACATCAGGGATGTTTCACATCCCCCATTTCATCCCTTCCTTTATACTGATTCCACTGATTCTAGGATTGCATTGTGCAACAAAACAGTACTGACAGCTGTTCCATATGCTTAGATCCAAAACTGAATAAGGCAATCATTTCTCACTGCCCGTCAATTACCTCCCAGTTCATTTCTCTTCTTGTCCAAACTAGATTCCGGGATTAATCATTCTATTCACACCCTTGTAAATATCCGTAAGCCCCTGCTCTATCACTTCTGCTTTTTGTAGCTGGCAACAACCAGCTCTGGAATGAACCCTACCTCCTGCCTTCTCTGCATCTGTACCCAGAGAACTAAATATTACTGGAGAAAATCACCTAAACCTGACAGGCTTAATGTTATATTTATTATTGCAAATCATAAACTGGCAATTTTACTATCGTTGCTGTCTTAAATGCAGCTAAGTTACTTTAAAGAAGCAAAGAGTAAAACCAACAGCCAGCTTCAAACAAAGCAATGGATGCCAGACACTCTCATGGTATCCATAAGGAACTGAAAAAAATAAGTGGCATGTTAGAATTCTACTCACAACAAAGATATTTTTCAAGAATGAAGGTAAAATAAAAACACACAGAGACAAAAACTGAAACACAGTTCTCAGGTAACACATCACCAGCAGGCCCAAATTAAAGAAAATACTAAAGAACATTCTTTTGGCAGAATGGAAATATTCCTACACAGAAGCCCAGAGAATTTAGGAGGGAAAAGAGCAACAAAAATGGCAAATCTATAGGAAACCCGCCAAATACTGACTTTTAAAAATAATGTCTTATGAACTTTAAAATAGATCATTAAAATACACCACTATAGCATCTAAGTAAATAGGGAGATAAATGGCCTTAAAAGGTGCTATAGATCTTGCATTGTTGGAAAAAAGAATAAAGGCCTAAATTAATATCAAATTTTGATATGTTATGGTTGTATGTTGTATCTCCAGGAAAAGCACTAGTAAGAGAATAAAAGAATATACAACTTTTAAACTAATAGAGAAAAAAAGAATAATAAAAAATATTCAATCCGAATGAAGGCTAGAAAGAGGAAACATAGAACTGATAAAACAAGTGGAAAGAACACAGTAAGATATAAATTTAATTCTAAATATACCAGTAATTCCATTAAGCTTAAATGAACTAAACAGTCTAATTTGAAAACAAAGGTTATATGACTACATAAAGAAAAAAAACCAACTATATGCTGTTTAAAATGGACACATATAAAACATAATGAGAAAGAAACATTGAAAATGAAACAACGGGAAATTATTCAAACACATTCATAAATTAAGCTTGTATAACTCTATTAATATCAGATAAAGTAACTTTAAGGCAAAAAGCATTATTAAAGATAGAGAGAAACACTTTACAATGATAGAAGGCTTAAGTCACCAGGAGACTACAACAGGTCTAAATTTGCATGCATCAAATAACATGGACTCAAGGGCTTCCCTGGTGGCGCAGTGGTTGAGAGTCCACCTGCCGATGCAGGGTACGCGGGTTCGTGCCCCGGTCCGGGAAGATCCCACATGCCGCAGAGTGGCTGGGCCCATGAGCCATGGCCACTGAGCCTGCGTGTCCGGAGCCTGTGCTCCACAACGGGAGAGGCCACAACGGTGAGAGGCCCGCGTACCACAAAAAAAATTTAAAAATAATAAAAAAAAAATAACGTGGACTCAAAAGATATATAGAAAAAATTGACAAATCTACCAGAATAAAAGAAGCAAGTCCACAATCATAACTGGACAAGCAGTCAAAAACAAACCCAGTATGGGTTTTACATAATATGATATGGCAAATTTGATTTAATGAACATACAGAACTCTATATCCAATGATTACAGAATATACATTCTTTGTAAGGCATAGAGAAGTTTTATAAAAATGATCATATACTGGGCCATAAAAACAGTCTCAACAAACTTCAAAGGATTGAAATTATATACAGGATGTTCTCTGATTATAAGGTAATTAGGTAGAAATCAATAACAAAAAGATACCTAGGAAAGCTAGATATATTTAGAAACTAATGAATATATTTCTACATAATTGATAGGTCAAACAGAATATTACACTGAAAATTAGAATATATCTTGAAAAAATTTTTTAAACTGTATATAAAAACTTATGAGATACAGATAAAACAGTGCTTAGAAAGCAAATTGGCTTTTAAAATGGCTTTAAAAATGCTATATATTTTAAAAAGAAAGGCTAAAAAATCAATTCACTAAGCATCCATCTCAAAAAGTTAGAAAAAAGAGCAACAAACTAAGAAAATTGAAGGAAGAAAATAATTGCAGCAAAATTATAACAACAAAATTAATGAAACAGGAAACATCATATATAGAAAGGATCAACAAAGGCAGAGGTTGATTCTTTGAAAGACTAAGAATATTGACTGATAAAGGCCTAGGGAGAAAAAAAACAAACAAAAAAGCCCAGACAACTAATGTCAGAAATTAAAGGTCAACAGCACAATTCATACTGCAATATTAAAAAGATAATAAGATTTTATGCCGATAGATTGGAAATTTAGAAAATATGGACAATTTTTTTTTAAATACAACTTACCAAAATTGACAAAAGGAAAAGGAAATATGAAAAGTCTTATAAGTGTTAAAGGAATTCAATCTGTAATTTAAAACATTGGGACAAAGAAAACTCCAGGCCCAGAATTAATTGGTGATGAATTTTACTATTTACAGAATAATATCAATATTATAAAAATTCTAGATAAACATAACTTAACTTTGACATTATAAGAAAGGAAAATTACAGACCCATCTCTCATGTGAACATACATGTAAGAATCTTAAACGAAATGTGAGCAAACAATATCCAGCAATATATAAAAAGGAAAATCAGTCATGACTAATTTGAGTTTATTCCAGGAATATAGTACTGATTATATTAGAATATCAATCAATATAATTTGTCCCAATAACAGAATAAAGGAGAAAAATCATATCATCATATTAATTGATATAGAAAAAGTATTTGTTAGGATGCAGTATCCATTTGTGATTTTAAAAGTAGAAGGAAATTTTAATAATCTGATAAATAGTACCTACAAAAAAACTTTTACCAAGTATACTATTTAAAAGTAAAATGTTGAAAGTTTGAGATCAGTAACAAGACATGGATGCCAATTATTACTACTACCTCTGCACAATATTTAAATACTTAAAGTCCTAATCAGTGTAGTGAAGCAAGGAAAAGAAATAAAAGGTGAAAGAATAGGAAAGGAAAAAATAAAACTCTCATTATCCTCAGATAATATTCAAAACAATAAATTCAAAAGATTCTTCATGTAAATTATTAGAATCAACAAGTCAGTCTAGCAAAGTCACTGGAAATAAGGCAATACACAAAACTCAATTGATTTTCTATATATTAGCAATAAACAGGAAAAATGCTTAAGAAGATAGCATTTATAATAGCATCAAAACTATCAAATACCTCGGGAGGAAATATGCAAGACTTTTATGCAGAAAATTATAATATACTATTGAGAGAGTTCAAGAAGAACAAAATAAATGAGAGATTTATCACATTTATAACATAAATTCTCCCTAAATTTATCTTTACATTCAGTGCAATCCCAGTCAAAAGTCAACAGGTTGTTTCGTGGAACTTGACAACTTGATCTAAAATCTACTTGGTAATGGAAGGTACTGGAATGGCCAACACAACCTTGACAAAGAGTTAGAATAACTTGTCTACCGGATGACAGGACTTATGATAAAGCTAAAATAATTAACATGGCATGGTAGTGGTGCAAGGATAGACAAACAGACCAATGAAACAGAACAGAGAATCCAGAAAAACAGACCCATGCATATGATCCATGGACATTTGATCCAAGGTGATACTGCAGGAGAAAGATCTTTGCTTTATACTAATTCATCAACCTGCACATTAATATCTTATGCATTTTTCTATATATGTGTTGTAGTTCACTATAAAAAAAGTGTATTGATGATTAAAACTAAAAGTAATAATAGTAAAGTAACATAGAAGAATAAAATTGTTACAAACTACTATTATACTAAATATGAAGAAACCAAGTTTGTGTACAAACCAATTATTATACTAAATTTGAAAAGAGTGAACTCTGACATTAAAAGAGAAAAACTTTCAAAATGTGTTAAACAACAAAACATAGCTCTATGTTGTTTATTAAAAGCACCCTTAAAATGATCAAGAGTGGATAAAAATATAAAGGTAAACATAGAAATACCAATGAAATGTAAATTTAAAAGAAAGAGGGAGTAGCAAGGTATAAATTAAATTTAAAAGCATTAAAATGTATAAAGACAAACACTATGTAATGAAAAAAGACACTGTTTATGAAGATGACACAAGTCATATATCTGTAGTATCAAACAACACAATAGCAAGAAATGTAAAGAAAAATTAAACTGCAATGATAACGATGAAAATACAGTTATACAGAAAGACTTCAATACACCTCTTTCATGGGAATTCCCTGGCGGTCCAGTGGTTTGGACTCCACGCTTTCCCTGCCGAGGGTCTGGGTTCAGTCCCTGGTTGGGGAACTAAAATCCCACAAGCTGGGTGTGGTGCGGCATGGCCAAAAAAAACCCGAAAAACAAAAACAAAATACACCTCTTTCATAATTAAATGGATTTAGTTGTCAAAAAATACTGGAATGGAATAACATAATCAACACATTCAAAGACAGATAGGTAGATAGATAGATAGATAGATAGATAGAGAGAGAGAGAGAGAGAGAGAGAGATGAAATCTCATATGCCTCAGAAAGAGAACATATGTTCCTTTCAGGTCTCTTTTACAGCAAACGTCATTGGGTGTCTCCCTAACATCCATTCCTCTCTCTCTCTTCCTTCTTGATGCAAATCCCACTTGTTAGAAGGAAAGCTAAAAATGCCAGATACTTCCCTAATATCACTTGAAGCCAGGGCATAGGCTTGTGACCTTGCTCTGTCCAATGGAACCTGTAGAGCAATCTGCCAGGGTCTTTTAAGAATTTCCTCTCTTAGAAGAGAAGGGAAAAAGTCTCACATTCTTCCTGCTTTGAATTGACCCTGTGAGGGTGTGAAGGACTTGCAGGCAAGCAGAACAGATAGGTCAGGAGGGTCCCAGAGAAACTGACCCCAGAACCCTAATATAATGGAGCAACTGGACCAACCCTGGAACTACCTGCCTCAGTTTTTTGGAAAGTGAGAAAAATCAGCCGCTTCATTAAGCTACTTTTAACAGATATTCTATTTCTTGCAACCTAAAGCATCCTAATTGGATCACCCATCCTAATTGATCTATCCAAAATAAATCACATCATCAGAAAGGTTTAACAATTTTTTCAAAGTAGAGATCTTCTAGGCCCCATTCTCTGATCATCATTAAATAGAAATAGAAATAAGTAATAAAAAGTGACTAAAAAAACATAACCACTGGAAGCTTAAAAAACACATACACAGAATACCATTGGATATTTGCTCAAAGAGGAAATAAAACATGAAAATACAAACTCTCCAGAAAGCAATGAAAAGAAGACTTTTTACCAAAACCTATGGAAGAACTCAAAAGATGTGTTTAGGGTAAATGCCAAATTACCATCTTTAATGTAAAAAGGCTAAAATTAAAGGCAACTACCACTCATGTTGAAGACTTAGAGACCAAGCAGCAAAGAAATAAAAAAGAGGGAATTAATAAAGATAAAAGTTGAAATTAAGGAATGGAAAACCAAAAAAGTAGAAATGATCAATAAATCCAAAAGCTGCCTTTTAAGATATACCAATAAAATAGATAAATTTCTTCCGAGACTGATTAAGGAAAAATGAGGAGAGAATAAAACTATATAAGATTAGGAATTTTCAAAGGAGATATAAACACAGATACAGAAGAGATTTTAAAAACTATAAAATCTATAACCACAAATTTGAAACCCTAGGACAAGTAGATAATTTCAAAAAAGAATTGGATAATTTCCTAGCAAAATATAAATGAATCTGGGAACAAGTGGCAAACCCAAATACACCAATTACAATAGACCAGATTGGAAAGGTGATTAAAGGCCTATCATTAAGAAAGCACCAGGACCAAGTGACTTCATAACTTATTTCAGCTAACCTAAGAACAGTAATCCCAGTATTATTTAAATTATTCCAGAATGAATGAAAAGGGAAACTTCCTAATACATTTCATGAACCAGCAGAACTTTTAACACCAAAACCTGATACAGTAACAACCCTCCCCCCGCCAAAAAAAGGAAACCATAATCTCACGTATAAGTACAGATGCAAAATTTCTAAATAAAACATTGGGAAGCAGTATTCAGCAATGACTCAAGAGAATAACACACTGTGACCAACTAGAGCTTAATTCAAGGAATTCAAGAGTGAAATTCAATGTAATGAAGTTTATTTACCAAAAATCAACAGCAAACATCATTCTTCATCATCATGGTGAAAAAATAAAGCCATTTCAAATAAAATCAGAAACCAGACAGGAATGTTTGCTATGGCTATTACTATTCAACATTGCTGTGAGGAGGTCTAGCAAATGAAATAAACACTGGATAAAAGAGACACTATTTTGGCTAACTACAGAATTGTATACTTAGGAAATCTAATAGACTATAGTTTACAAAAAAAACAACAATCAAATCTAGTACAATTAATGAGAATATTTGATAAGGTAACTCTATAAGATAAATATACAAACATCATTAGGCTTTCCTTATTCTAGCATAAATACCCGGAAACAAAAATGGAAAAATATTCCATACATAATTGTGAAAAAAAGCAATAAAATATTGTTACGGAATGAATGTTTGGGTCCTCCCCAAATTTATAGCTTGATACTTCATCTCCAATGTGATGGTATTTGGAGGTGGGGTGTTTGAGAGGTAATTAGGTCATGAGGATAGAACTCTCATGAATGAGATTAGTGTCCTTATAAGAACAGGCCAGAGAGCTAACTAGCTCTCTTTGTGCCATAGGAGAATACAATGAGAAGTCAACAGTCTGCAACCCAGAAGAGGGCCCTCACCAGAACCTGACCATGCTTGCACCCTGATCTTGCACTTCCATCCTCCATAACTCTGAGAATTTCTGTTGTTTATAAACCACCCAGTCTATACGGTGCTTTGTTACTGAAGCCAAACTGACTAAGGCAAATACTTAGGAATAAACTCTGCAAGAAAAGCACAAAACTTAGATGGTGATAACCAGAAAATCACATTGAAGGATAATTTTTAAAATCTGAACAAATGAAAAGATATCCATATTCTTAGATGGAAAGATTTAATAACAATTCTCTTATGTCATAAAAATGTGCAATTAAAAAGCAAGTAAAATATGGGCTCCTAAAAGAGAAAAGAGACATTAGGTAAAAGCTGAGGAAATCTGAACAAACTATGGACTTTACTTAATACCCAGTACATCAATACTGGTTCATTAATTGTAACATATGTATCATACTAATGTAAAATGTTAATGGGGAAAAGGTGAGGAGTATACGGAAACCCTCTGTACTATTGTCACAATTCTTCTGTAACTCTAAAACTGTTTTAAAAAAGAAAGTTTTCTTTTTTAAAAAACATATTTGTAAGACAATTAGGGAAGTTAAAAAAATATATTATTCCAATTAAATAGATAAAATTATCTTAAAGTTTAGAGAGAAAATAAATGCCCAAGAAAGCAAAAAAGTGAATGAAGAAGAATAATGAAAGAAAATATACTATAAAGCCACTGTAATTAAATCAATATGGAGTATTAGTATAGGAATAGATATATCAATCAGTGGACCAGAACAGAAAAGCCAGAAATAAAATCCAGTTTATATGAGATTTTAATATATTGACAAAAACATATCTCAATTCAAGGGGGAAAGAGTGACTATTTAATAAATGGTGCTGGCACAACTCCCTATCCATCTGGTAGGAAATAGTCTCCAATCTCATATTATAAATAAGAAACAAATTCCAGATGGAGTAGATGCCTAATGTAATAAATAAAGCATCAAAAAGTTAGAAGGAAAGCTAGGAAACAACACACAATCTGTTTTTTAACCAGAAAGAAAAGATAGCCATATCTAAGTTTATAAAAATGAAAAACAATTTATGTTGTAAAAGCTACCATAAACAAAACTAATAGGCAAATGATAGATTTGGGGAATACTTGGAAAAGAGATAACAGATAATGAGTTAGTAGTCATCACCAGTATACAAAGTGCTGTTAAAAATTGGCAAGAGGCAAGCAATCCAGTGAGAAAATTGGTAAAGGATGTGAAAAGGGAATCCATGAGAACAAATCCACATAGCATGAAGATGCTCCAACTAACTATCAATTAGAGAAATGCAAACTACAGTAAAAAAAAATAATATCTCACTCTACACCAAATCAGATAAAAGAAAAATGAGAGTGCAACAGTACCAACTGCCAACAGGATGAATAGAAAAAAATGTAATTGTTTACAGCTGTTCTGAAAAGCAGTCAGGCAAATATTTTTAAATTAAAAGTATGCAAGACACTTCAACCAACAAAATCACACTCCTAGAAATCTATCTCATAAAAATAAAATCACCAATAAAATGTTTATTGAATCATTGCTCTTATTGTGGAAAAAAATAAAAAGTAACAAAATGAGTTCCCAGCAATAAGGTAATAAATAATGGTACATCTATACTGTAGAATATTAAGCAGCCATTAGAAAGAATGAATTAGTGTTACACCATTTGACTTGGAGGGATTTTCCTGGATGTATTTTTGAATGATAAAATGAAATGCAGGGACTTCCCTGGTGGTGCAGTGGTTAAGAATCCGTCTGCCAATGCAGGGGACACGGGTTCGAGCCCTGGTCTGGAAGATCCCACATGTTGCAGAGCACCTAAGCCCACGAGCCACAACTACAGAGCACACATGCCTAGAACCCGTGCTCCACAGCAAGAGAAGCCACAGCAATGAGAAGACCACGCACCGCAACAAACAGTAGCCCCCGCCTGCCACAGTGAAAGTGGTCTAGCGAAAGCCTGCTCGCAGCAACGAAGACCCAACACAGCCAAAAATAAATAAATAAATAAATTTATATTAAAATAAAATAAAATAAAAGTGAGATGCAGAGAGGTGCATACACCACAATCCCATTTTTAAAAAGCAAACATTGAACAAAACCCCCAAATATATGTACACCCAAGTGTGTGTGTGTGTGTGTGTGTTGTGTAAAGGCAAACATGGAGACAAACATGGAAGGAAACACACACAGGTTGCTAACACAGATGACTGGCAGCATGGCAGGGAAGAAGGGTGTGCAGGGGTTGGAAAGGAAAAATGGGCAGAATTTATGATATGATTATGTTAAGGAAATTAATCAAAAACTTGCTACAACATGGATTAGGGTATAACATGATTGGCATGAGCGTCCATCCTCCATGTGGTCCCCAATCTCAAACTATATCATAGTCATCTGGCATTTTCTCATCCACTGAACTATTAGTTCTGTATAATGTTGCTCACAGTCCTCTCATTTGTGCATTTTGTGACCATCCTACTGAAAAAGATAATTTTTCCATTAACTGTTACCCCACATTTTATGAAATTGAATTTTGGACCCCACTCTTCAGGTTGCGGTATGGTTTATGCACAAATGCAAATATGTACCTATACATAAAGAAATTAGAAAAAATAAGGAATTGGTACTTATATATTTCTTGATTGTTGAACATCCATAAAGTAAAAAATACTAGTTACAGAAAAATATGCATGAAGTATTCTATTTCAGTAAAAGCATGCAAAACCCTAATTTTAAACGTACAATTAAGTATTTTTAAGTGAAAAAGAAAGCTTTGGATAGGATTCACAAAGCCACTGGCTCAGGTTACATAAAGGGGAAGGAAGTAGAAAGGAGGGGCCGATTACTAACTTTGCTTTTATACCTCTCTATGTTTTATTACTTCACTTATTACAACAAGTAAAAAAGTATTGCTCTTGAAATCTGAAAACATTAAGTAAAGAAAACAAAGATAAATTGCAAATAATAAAGTAAATTGGGTATTAATGAGTAGCTACCTCGTAAGACATGTTGTGAAGATTAAATGAGACAATCCATGTAAAGTGTTTAGCACATTACCTAACATGTTGCAAATGCTCGATAAATAGGAGCAATTTTTATTTAAAAAATAAGACTACAGAGAGCAGTGGCAATTAGGAAGCTGAAAAGATAATGTCTTTGAAAATGACACTGTGTACACAAGGCACTTTTTTCCCTACAACTGAATCTGATCTCCTTTGCACTGCAAGGACTCATATCATGGTAACTATACAGCTCATCAAACACACTTTCATTGACAGTAAAAATAACATTACAATTAGATAAATAAGATACTTAAACAATACAAAGGAAATGGCAACTTTTTGCCTTGCAGGCTCTTTAAGAACTTCAAGAACCATCCTAAAGCACTATGCTTCTGTCACAACCACTTCTGATGAGAAACACTTGACCTTGGATGTTTCCCTCATATTAGAGGAGACTGAACAGAACCCATTTCATACAGATTGGAGAGTGATGCTACTGCTCTTTCTGAGGGCCTGCCCAAGCGGGAAATCCATTCCTAGACGTAGAAATTCCACTCTCAACTCTGAAAATTTCTTTGCTGGTCTGCCTAAAAGCATGTTGGTTTAGTGATAATCTACAAACTAAATTTGGTCCATCAATTCTATTCTTATTGTACAACCAAACATTGAAATAAGTTCATAAGTTGCATGAGTGTGTTATTAGTCTTATTACTTACATGGAATTGACTTTATCTTCGGGGCCTTGCACTTGGCCTGTCACAGTGCCTTTGCTGGTATTCTTCACCCAGCCAACCACCCCTATTTTCCTTGCCTCATCTTCGGTGTACTGGTTTCAGGAGAAAACAAGAGAGACGAAGTCCAACATCAAAGGTCTGAATTTACAACATACTTGATTCTAACATTCAAAAAGGTATGGTCACAAAAAAGCTGATTACTTTAAAATATAGTCTATGCCAAAGATTGTGTAGTTGACCCATATTAATACCTATATTTACAAAAACTTTCGTTTAAATGGTATTTTTTGTGTGTGTGCTAAATTCCACATTCAGTAAAGACAAGCACGTTATGAGAAAATAAACTGATGGTGGGAATTATTTCAGAAAACAATTTCCATGATGTGTTTTGGAATCCATAAAGCTCAGTTGCATTGCCCTCACAACCAGCTAATACTAAATTACACTGTCAATCTGGGTTTCAAATGATGATCACTCCAAGATTCTTAATCACTGAGCAAAAATATCCAGTTATGATCAACATAAAGAATTGGATTAAAAGATTCCAGTGTTCTCTGTTGACTCTGGACTTGCCACGCAATTGTTATAATTGCCTATGAGTAAATTTATTTCTCCTATTATTCGTAATAGTTTTTTAAAATTCCTTTTCCTGATTCCAAATTCAGTTATGCTACCAGCACATGCAAACCTAGAAACATTTTTATTTTGTATTACTTTAACTACATCACACTAAAATTCTTGTGGAGCCAGAATACCAGCATTTTTTAGAAACATGCTCTTCTCCTGTTTGGAGCCCAGGGTGACCAAGAGCTCTACACTCCACGTCCCCAACTAAATGAAGCAGTGCAAACCAAGATGATTATAGCTAGGATTGCTGGAAGGGCTGGGTTCTGAAAATGTCACGCCTTCACAGATAGCAGCGAAAAAGGAGACAATCTGAACTCCAGGGGATGCGACTATCTCAAAAGGCAGAGACTTGACTTGTGGGAACCTGTTAGAACACTTAGAGGTTAGGAACAGAGACCTAGCTAGTGATTCCCAGCTCAAACAGTAGGTGAGAATACATGCCACGTTTAACTTTAAGAAAGGAGTACTATATTTTAAAAATTGATATTTTAAAAGTATTTTAAAATAAATATTTTAAAATAAATATCTAAAAGGCAGCAAGGGGTTTTAACTTTAAAAACCTAGGAACCACTTCCTTGTGCAACAATGGGCTTTTCTCATTTTGCAATTCAAGATATGTACCGTTGACTGGAGAGATTCTTCCATCCAGAACAAGTGGAAGACCCCATACTGTGTATTAAATATACCTAATCAAAATGTTTAATTGGATCACCCCAAGAGAGGTACTTTCGAAATTCATAGAAATATTAACGGAAAACCAGGAAGGTTGTAATGTTTTTAATAGACTACTTTTAAAAGACATCCTTAATAAAAATCTCAACCAGTAACTTGAAAGAAATACAAATATTTCTTCATTCACTGTCAAGGACAGGAAATTAGCAATAGATTAGCACTAAGTAGATAACTGCTCTGTCTCTGTGACTAAATAACAGTGGGGGTGGGAGGGAGATGGCAAAAAATAATAAACAGATTGGTGACTTACCATCCTGAAGCAAACACCTGTATAAGAGAAAGATGAAAAGAAATGTCAGGTTGTCTACCTTTAAAAAAAGTATATATTTCCTGACTTAGCTTTCATCTAGTTTATTAAATAGTAAGTAAATGAAATGAACAAAACCTTTAATATCTGAATGCATTCAGAAAGTGTTTTTTAAAAATTCTTTTCTTTTAAAACAAAAAGAGAAAAAGGAAGGTTATTTTTGAAGAAAAAGAATAATATTCTGAAACCAAAGTATAATGAAACGCCAAACTGCATATTCCTTCTATTTTAAAATGCTAAATAAAACAAAATAATTACTACAAGAACATTTGAGTGTGCTGGCATAAAACTTACCCACCCTCAGCTTTTAGAATGTCTTCTTTAGGGGCTTCCCTGGTGGCACAGTGGTTAAAAGTCCACCTGCCAATGCAGGGGACACGGGTTCAAGCCCTGATCTGGAAAGATCCCACTTGCCACGGAGCAACTAAGCCCGTACACCACAACTACTGTGCCTGCACTCTAGAGCCCGTGAGCCACAACTACTGAAGCCCGCGTGCCACAACTACTGAAGCCCATGTGCCTACAGCCTGTGCTCTGCAACAAGAAAAGCCATGGCAATGAGAAGCCCGCACACTGCAACGAAGAGTAGCCCCCGCTCGCCGCAACTAGAGAAAGCCCATGTGCAGCAACGAAGACCAAACGCAGCCAAAAATAAATAAATTAAATAAATAAACAGAATGTCTTCTTTAAATACAAGTACTAAATTCAAGTTTAAATGTAATAAAACATTACTATTTTAATTCCACTTTCTGGAAAAGGCAAAACTACAGGGACAGAAAACTGATCTGTGATTGCCAAGGGCGGGAGTGGGAAGGAGTGGGGCGCTGAAAAGGAGCACGAGGGAAAGTTTTGGGGTGATTGGACTGTTTTATGTCTCAGTTGTGCTGGTAGTGGTGGTGGTTACATGACTGTATGCATTTATCAAAACTCATTGAACTGTATACTAAAAAGGGTGAATATTACTGAATGTAAATTATACCTCAATTTTTAAAAATTAGGAAAAAAATAGGCAAATCACAGGGGATAGATCAAATCAATCTCAGAGAGGTCAAAAGATATTGCTTCTCCAAACAGCAATTGAGTCTGATTAAGAGGATACAGAAGACAAGATTCGTGGCTTGGGTAATTTTATGTAGTTTTGTAAGCAGATTTGTAATAACAAGGAGTATCATTTGTTTCCTGAGGGTAGTGTATTGTGGTACCAAATGAATACGAAGAAAAAAAGAGTAGTGGAGCAAAAAAGACAGGATAGTATCACAAGTGAAATTCTTATGGGGCTATAAAAAATATTTTAAAAGATACCTATAGGGCTTCCCTGGTGGCGCAGTGGTTGAGAGTCCGCCTGCCAATGCAGGGGACATGGGTTCGTGTCCCGGTCCGGGAAGATCCCACATGCCGCAGAGCGGCTGGGCCCGTGAGCCATGGCCACTGAGCCTGCGCGTCCGGAGCCTGTGCTCTGCAACAGGAGAGGCCACAACAGTGAGAGGCCCGCGCACCAGAAAAAAAAAAAAAGATACCTATAAATGTGAGGGAAGGATGAGTGGGGAGTATTGATCTGAAGAAGAACCAGAAAGGTAATCTGTTATATAGATGGAGGGAAAGACATGAGTCAGTAGATATAAAAGGAATGGGCAGAAAATTCAAGAGAAACTTCAGGTTAACCAGACCATGTAGAAGAGACAAAACAGGCAGAACTGTGGAGAAGTGTGCAGTCATTTTTTCCTGGAGTGAGGGGATCCCAGAAGACACTGACTAAGCAGAGTTGAAAGTTTGGGTCCAGGCCTATTGTGCATATTCCCCTCTGAGTTTCTCAACAGTGAACAGCCCCAAATGATGTTAGCATTAAGAAAAGAAAGCACATGCAACTGAAGTAAACAGAAATTGGAAACATATAGTCCAGCTCTTTCCTATTCAGACCGGTCCATGAACCAGAGGCACCAGCATCACCTGAGAGGTTTTTAGAAAATCAAATTGTCAAGCTCCTCCCCAGCACTAAAGAATCAGAAACTCTGCAGGTTGCATCTTGGAATCCAATTTTAACACGCTCTCCAGGTGATTTTTATGCCCGCTAAAGTTTAGAATCAATGGTTGGCTCCACCTTAAAGGAAGGTCTGGGAAAGGTTTGAAAAGGATTTATATTTCAGGTGAAGAATTGAATCGCAAAGGGGAAAACTCCAATCTTGTAGGGTACTGCAGGTCTGATGCATTTCTCATTCATGCTGTTCAAATTCGTGTTGGTAATAAATCATGTACTTGCATGTCAATATTGCCTCAGCTATTTTACAAGTCAACAGCGCTACTTGAAAGAAACCATGGACAATGAAAAGACAAAAAACCCTGTCCTGCACTCTAACTGGATTTGGTGCTGGAGCAGAGCAGGCAGCCTGTCACTTAGGTTGCTCCCTCCACCCTTACTACTTACTGCCAGAAACACCGGAGCTGCCAGAAAGGGAGGTTAACAACAAGCTGCCCACTCCACCATACTCCACCCCACTCCACCCCCGGTGAAGAGCAACATCCTTTCAACATTTATGAATTCCCAGCAGCCCTTCCACCATCTATTTACTGATGACAAAAAGGCCATTTGCTTAAGGTGACAGGATTTGAGGAATTTTTAAAAGAGTTATCCAATACATTGCAGGGTTAAGGAAATTACCTACTCCAGTCTGCTAATGAAATGTTCTTTTCACACAGACATAATCTAAGAATCAGGCAACTCATATATATATATATATAGATATATATATATATATTTTTTTTGCGGTAGGCGGGCCTCTCACTGCTGTGGCCTCTCCCGATGCGGAGCACAGGCTCCGGCCGCGCAGGCTCAGCGGCCATGGCTCACGGGCCCAGCCGCTCCACGGCATGTGCTATCTTCCCGGACCGGGGCACGAACCCGTGTGCCCTGCATCGGCAGGCGGACTCTCAACCACTGTGCCAACAGGGAAGCCTCACAATTCATATATTTAATAAGCACACTAGGGACTTCCCTGGTGGTGCAGTGGATAAGACTCTGCGCTCCCTATGCAGGGGGCCTGGGTTCAATCCCTGGTCAGTGAACTAGGTCCCACATGCATGCAGCAACTAAGAGTTCGCATGCCACAACTAAGGAGCCCACATGCTGCAACTAAGGCCTGGTGCAACCAAATATATAAATAAATATTTTTTAAAAAAATAAGCACACTTTTAGACATTCTGATTATTCACTTAACAAATATTCATTGTCTAATTCTGCAGAGAATGAGATGAGTAAATAAGACAGTCCTGCCATCTAGGAGCTTACAGTATAGTGAGGAAGATAGACAAGTAAAATGGCAATTAAAATGTAGAAGACAACAGGTACAAACTTCCAGTTATAAGATCAATAAGTACTAGGGATGTGATGTGCAACATGATAAATAAAATTAACTTATGCTTATGTTACATATGAAAGTTGTGAAGAGAGTAACTCATAAGAGTTCTCATCACAAGGAAAAATATTTATTCCTTTTTCTTTTATTTTGTATCTATATGAGATGATGGATAGTCACTAAACTTATTGTGATAATCATTTCATGATGTAAGTCAAATCATGCTGTACACCTTAAACTTATATAGTACTGTATGGCAATTATATCTCAATAAAACTGGGGAAAAAAGAAAAAAAGAATAATAAATAAAACTTTAAAAATAAATAAAACATAGAACAATTATGAGTTGAAAGATGTATAAACCAGGATGCAAGTGGGAGTTCACAGGACAAACAAATGACCCACCCAGTCTTGGGTAATTTTAGGGCAGGCTTATTGAAAACGGGACATTGATACTTCAATGATGAGCAAAAATTAGTATGATGAGAATGGAATAACATTAAAGATGGAAGAGCATGTGCAAAGTCCCCAAATCAGGATCATGACCTATTTGGATACCACGCATAGTTAAATATTCAAAACCATGTCATTGCACTCATTTTACCAATTATTTCTAGCCCCAAACTTCATTTTCAAGACTTGCTAAAAAATAGTTTAATTCTATTTCAACTGTTTCTAGAAAAATGGGTAAAAATGTTTTTACACCCTAGTCCAAGTTATCATAATCTCTCAACTAATCCACAGCAATGGCCCCCTTCACTAGTCTCCCTATGTCTAGTTCTGCCCTCCTACAGTCTAGTCTCCATAAAGCAGCCAAGGTGGTTTTCTTTCCTTAAGTAAAATCAAATCACTTCCTTTCCCAGCTTAAAACCCTCTGGTGGCTCCCTATCACACTCAAAATAAAATACGTTCTGGTTACCACAGCCTCCAGGCCCCTTTCTAATGCTCTGTCTCATCTCTTAGGACTCCTGTCTGCTCATTCCATTCCAGCCAAATTTTTCTCCTTTGTGTCCCTCAACATGCCAAGCATATTCCTGCCTCATGGCCTTTGCATTTACTATTCCCTCTGTCTGAACTGCTCTTCCCCCTGATCTTCTCATTGCTGGCTCCTTCTCATCATTCATGTCTCTGCACCAATGTCATCTCCATAGAGAAATAGTCCCTGACCAATTTATCTAAAACAGCACTGCATCCTTATATGTTTCCTGGATATGCATAACCGATTACCATATGATATTACTAGGTATTTATTTGTGTTTTTTTTTTCTGTCTTGTTCAACACTGTGTCCCCAGCACCTAGACCAGAGCTTGGCACATAGTTGTTGAATAAATGAGTGAAGGAAAAACCAGCTGATAAGTATTTAAGTGAACTGTTTTACTGTCCTGTAGTAATTCATTATTAACATTGTAAATATACATGCAACCATACTGATTAGAGTTTAAGTTTAATTTCAAAGTGATGATGATAAATTTACTGCACTCAAAGCTGGAAAGAATCATAAGACTTCTGTGTTGATTCTAGCAGAACTTTACTGCTTTATCTAAATGATAATATATAGTTTGATGTGTGTATGTGTGTGTGTGTTTATATATAATATACCATATACTAAAAAGGGTAGCAAGAAGTCACTACATAATGCCTAAGTTGACAAGTCAGGAAATATTAATATGAGCATGTTGTTTATAAATAATGGCTTAACAACCATAAGAACTGAAAAAAGAAATGGTTAAACTGGTTATCTTACAGAACTTAGAGGACTTGGGATAGAAGACTAGAGCAGGACATGGCGGCTGTATTTGTAACTATGAATGGTAAGGGCACACACACATTTATTAAACAGATCTTAAAACAGTACAACTAAAGGATTGTCCTTTAAGTTTAAGAGACTTAATTTTAGGCTAAGTTCATACTGCTTGACAAATTGGGTAGATAATACAAGTGTTGCCCATTGCTTTAAGCAGTGATAAATGGAAAAAAAAATAAGACTGAGATAAATCATATGTGAAAGATTCAATATGTACTTAACAGAAATTTAGGTTGTCTTGGCTATAAACCAAATATCTTGAGACTGAGACCAGGGAGATCAAAGTCTTTCTGTAGTATGTCCTTTTGCATCACTACTTGGGAAAGACTACCAAATGTAATTACTATGCTGTTAAATGTATTTAACATATGAATATCTGCGACAGACACTGTTAGTTGCCTACACAAAATCCGTTTTCCCCTTCTGCTTTTCTAACAGAATTCTGATTTTACTTGAGGCAGCAACATGCTCTTCTCTATTTATCGATCTTCCTTATAAGGGGTGGTCCATGTCAAGTGGTTCAGCCAAATCACTGGCTGAAGCTTTCAAGAAAGCTCTTTGACAGGGGCTGTCTCAGCCAGGGGTTTCCTCCTTGTTCCCTCTCTCTTCCTGACTGTAGGGTGAATGTAATGATTGGAGCGATAGCAGCCATCTTGAAACCATGAAGGAAAGTCCAAGGAAATCACAGAGACCTTGGCAGCGACATCCCTGAGGGATGGGGGAAGTAGGGGATGGGGAATAACTGATAAAGGGAACTGTGGGGCAGGGATTCTTTTTGGGGTGATGGAAATATTCTAAATTAGATAGTGATGATAGCTGCAAAACATTGTGAATACAGTAAAAAACACTGTATATTTAGTATGTTTGAACACGTTACAAGAGTGAATTTAATACTATGTGAATTAGATCTCAATTTTTTTTTACGTCACACACACAAAAAAGGAAACAGGACTGTGACGTCATCCTTCCTCTGTCTGTCTGTAGAACAAGGACAGTCATTCCCCAATTTGCTCTCCATACAACATCCCTGACTTCTCCTATCATTCCACACCAAAAAACTCTGCTCTGCAGATCATCTTGAAGTACTACAACCAGAACTAAATAGTTGAGCTCCCTCTAGATGTCACTGTTTATTTCTGGGAGAGAAAGTTTCTTTGCCCATGTGATAGTTCCTTTAACGGGGAGAAATATCCACTAGTGTGTCACTCCTGGCCACTCTCTACCTGTTCCTAACTCCTTGGGGACACGCAGTGACTTATCTAATGGTTAAGTTTGGGAGGAGAAACATACACAGTCCAGGTGCTTCCTCTTCTTCCTTCTGGGAACTAGTTATTCAAAGGAATCATCCCTTCTGTTCTGTTGAGGGAGCCCTGCTGGTGCCCGGGTTGGTGTGTTTAATTCTGCAGTACAGATTATTACGAAGCCTACTTACCTGAAGATTGAGACACATCCCCCAAACTCTGCTTTACTCATTGTCTTACTTGTCAATAACTCACATAATGAAGACGGGTGTTGTTTACTGGGTCCCTCAACCACAACCCATATTTTAAAGCCTTAGAAGGAATGTGTATCAAGAGTTGTCAGGACCTCCAGCCCATTAACTTTGTGACGCAGTGAACCATGCAGGAATTAACTGTTCAAAGCTCTGGAATTTTCTCAGTCTTTCTGAGAGTCCCCATCCCTAGTCTGAAGCATTCTGTGCAACAGAGGGAGGTCCATATAGCAAACAAAGTGAATGTGAACACAGATTTTCTGCAGTTGAATAGCACTGACTGGAACTGAGCACTCTCAGGACAGGGCCTGTACTGGAGAAGTTGCTTCCATGGGCTTCCGTGGCCTCTCTACACTGCTTTCACCCTGCTTGCTAAAGAGAAGGGAAGCTGATATGACACATGCAGTTTTTTTTACAGACACACTGCTCTGGAAACTGGGACAGACATCAGCCGCTTCAGTTATGAGAGACTCAAACAAAATATGCCACTCAATCAAGGCTCAGTCAGCTGCAACTGGACCTTGCTTTGTGAAAAGATGTGTCAGGGAGAAACTCTGAGGTGAATATTTGCAAAGCAAATCATACTTTAAATCTACAAAGAAGTATTGATGTTTAAAGAAACCATATGATGAATTCTAAACATCAGGATCCTTTCATGTAAAATCAAATTTTCATATTAACCTGTAATCCTTCATCCTGGGATCAAACTGCATGTGTCAATTTTGAATGCAGGAAGTCATCAAGTCACTACCTTACAAAGCAGCCCTTAATGACTTTAAACATCGTTAATTGTTAGAAAGTCCTTCCTTCTATGGAATAAAATTCTGCCTCACTTTAACCTTCCAACATCCATCCAGGATCTGTCCCCTGGAGCCACACACCATGGCATCTTTCAAATAGTCGAAACAGCAAATATACTACTGTTTCTTCTCTAAGCCAACTATCCCAAACACTTGAATTTAATTTGAGATACTTTGGAAGTTCCCACCAGAAGCACAGCCTGTAGGGGATATAAAAACAAGCTAGCTTAACCTTTAAAATATTGGGTGGGCCAAAAGGTTAGTTCAGTTTTTTGCATAAGATGGCTCTAGTAGCACTTAGTTGTCTTTAACTTCATTCAAAACAATTTTGTTAGATTGTATGTGACATTTGTCATATCAGTGAGCATTTAAAAAAAGACATCAAAATTGGTGAATTTTTGTGTACCCATTTTAATATTGGAGATGAAAGAAAAAAAGCAACATTTTTAGCATATTATGCTTTATTATTTCAAGAAAGGTAAAAACGCAACTGAAATGCCGAAAAAGATTTGTGTGGTGTGTGGAGAAGGTGCTGTGACAGATCGAACGTGTCAAAAGTGGTTTGCGAAGTTTCGTGCTGGAGATTTCTCGCAGGACGATGCTCCACAGTCCTGTAGACCAGTTGAAGTTGATAGCGATCAAATTGAAACAATAATTGAGAACAATCAATGTTATACCACGCGGGAGATAGCCGACACACTCAAAATATCCAAATCAAGCACTGAAAATCATTTGCCCCAGCTTGGTTATGTGATTCGCTTTGATGTTTGGGTTCCACATAAGTTAAGCGAAAAAAACCTTCTTGACATGGCAGGCAAACCTGGCAAACCTCAAAACCTTCTTGAGAATCACATGCGATTCTCTACTTAAATGTAATGAAAACATTCCATTTTTAAAACAAATTGTGACAGGCGATGAAAAGTGGATACTGTACAACAATGTGGAATGGAAGAGATCGTGGGGCAAGCGAAATGAACCACCACCAACCACACCAAAGGCCGGTCTTCATCCAAAGAAGGTGATGTTGTGTATATGGTGGGATTGGAAGGGAGTCCTCTAACATGAGCTCCTTCTGGAAAACGAAATGATTAATTCCAACAAGTACTGCTCCCAATTAGACCAACTGAAAGTGGCACCTGACGAAAAGTGTCCAGAATTATAACAGAAAACGCATAATCTTCCATCAGGATAATGCAAGACCGCATGTTTCTTTGACGACCAAGCAAAAACTTTACAGCTTGGCTGGGAAGTTCTGATTCATCCACCGTATTCACCAGACATTGCACTTTCAGATTTCCCTTTATTTCAGTCTTTATAAAATTCTCTTAATGGAAAAACTTTCAATTCCCTGGAAGACTGTAAAAGGTACCTGGAATAGTTCTTTGCTCAAAAAGATAAAAAGTTTTAGGAAGATGGAATCATGAAGTTGCCTGAAAAATGGCAGAAGGTAGTGGAACAAAAGGGTGAATACTTTGTTCAATAAAGTTCTTGGTGAAAAATTTTAAAAATGTGTCTTTTATTTTTACTTAAAAAACCGAAGGCATTTTTGGCCCACCCAATACTGTCCTTATTGTCTAGTGAGAGACACAGATAGGTGTACACAAATAACTATATTTGAAAGGAGAGGGACTTCCCTGGTGGTCCAGTGGGCAAGACTCCATGCTTCCAATGCAGGGGGCCCAGGTTCGATCTCTGGCCAGGGAACTAGATCCCACATGCCACAACTAAAGATCCCACATGCCACAACTAAAGATCCCACGTGCCACAACTGAGACCCGGTATAACCAAATAAATAAATAAATATTTTTTTTAAAAAGGGAGGATGGATTTGGAGAAGTAAAAACAAGAAGTAGAACAGAACTACAAATGAAATGCTATAGGAAGAAAGATGAGAAAGGGAATTAGAGTTAATCGTATTTCTTGACTTTAATGTACTAAAATTTTCAACCTCTAATACATAACTTTTCCACTTACCTGTCTATGTAAGGAAAAATGTATACACCTAAATTATGTGGTGTCTGACAAAGCTATTTAGTAATTATCCTAATTTTCATTTTAAGCAATCTTAAAGAAAATCGCTATTTATTTCTGTAGTCTAATAAGTTACTCCCATTCTAAATCTGAGTCAATCCCATCAAAAACAAACTGTTAAATTTCTAACGCACAGGTAAACCAACAGATTGCCACAGTCCATTTCTACAAGTGTCGTCAGTATTTACCTGAGAGTTGGTAGAGCATCTATACACAGCTTAATCAATTTCTCTTTCAAAATTTCAGATTATTCTTGATGTAATTGTAATTAAACATTTATAGGAACATTATAAGCCATGCCATAGTTACAAATGCTCTAAAAACCCAGGAGGTCAGTCCCCTACTCCCCTATCC
The DNA here is from genome assembly GCF_963455315.2 of Globicephala melas. NCBI lineage: Eukaryota > Metazoa > Chordata > Mammalia > Artiodactyla > Delphinidae > Globicephala > Globicephala melas. The sequence goes on from NC_083325.1 coordinate 44,961,327, forward strand.
CTCATCCCAAAGCCCGTAATGTAACAGAAGTTGGTGGGAAAAAAAAACATGGAGCTTCTTGAGAATATGGAGATAAAGTAGAGGATGGAAAGGGAGGGGAAAAAAAGAGTAACTTAACAGTGGACAAACACTATCTCAGCCAGGTGATCAAGGTTAACCTCAACAGTGATAAGTCATGTACCCTTGATATGCTGGTGGGAATGGCACTGTACCTCTGTGGTCTTCTTCCTGATAACCCACAACCTCAGTCTTACAACAAAAATACCAGACAAATACCAGTATGGGAGCATTCTACAAGGTATCTAGCATCAAAGTACTCCTCCAAACTGCCAAGGTCATGGAAAACAAGGCAAGTTTGAGAAACTATCACAGTGTAAAGGAGCCTAAGGGGACAAGATGACTCAATGTAATATGATAGCCTAGACGAATCCTGAACAGAAGAGGACTTTAGGTAAAAACTAAGGAAATCTGAATAAAGTATGGACTTTAGTTAAAAATAATGTATCAATATTGGCTCACCAGTTGTGACAAATGTACCATACTAATGTAAGATGTTTACAGTAGGGGAAACCGGATGTGGAGTATACAGGAACTCTCTATAGTATCTTTCTAACTTTTCTATAATTCTAAAACTGTACTAAAACAAACAAAAAAATTATTTAAAAAAATAGAGGGAAGGAAGCAGCAATGGAGAGCAGCAGCAGCCTGATGGAAGAAATGTTTACATATTGAGGGATGGGAAAGTCATTCTGGCTTATCCAGGAATTAACTTGACTTTTATGCTAACTAAAACAGCCTGTTTGTGGCTTATCAAACACTGTACATCTGCTTTAACTGTTAAAGAAAAGGGCACCTTAATCAGAAGTAAAGAATGTCCATGTTAAAAATAAAGATTAAATGCCTCCCTTTCTGGGATGCCAATGCCGGTACTTCTTTGATGATAGGACTCTCTTCCCAGGTGCCAAGGACATACTGGCTCCCTGTGTACATGCTGATCTGTTTTTTTGAAACCTTGAAGGAATGAATCGCTGATTTGTTAGATGTTCTTTGTTCTGAGAAGATATAAAACTGTGCTGGAAACCATGCTTCTCCAGAGCAGTTCCTCAGAATTACCTGAGAGACTGTCTCCCCAGCTACAGTCCTCAGTTTGGCTGAAATAAAACTCTTTTCTATTCCAATTATAGATTGTTTATTGATTATTTCTGTCAACAAGCCTATAGCTCTATGAGTGGACTTTGCAGAAGGGTCTGAGAAATAAATCCACTATTTGTAATATTATTTCTATAAATGTATTTTCCTGAATTCCAAACAACCAATTTATAAACTAGTTCTTGAAATGCAATCTGTTTGCAAATTAGGGTGTGTGTATTGGAGAACAAGGCAGAGTATATTTGACCCTTAGAACATTTTGACTACCATTATGGCACCAAGGATGATTTAAATTCAAACATTCTAAATACAAATATAACAGCATACCCCGTTTTTTGGTTAGAAAATATTTTCTGTCATAAGCTCCGTCAAGCTAATTCAATTCACTGATCAATTTTCCATCAGAACAAGACAGTTAAATCATTTTCCAAATTAATTTTTATATCATTGAAGCAATTTTCATTAAGAATATTTTTCATTTAAATATTTTAATGACAATTTTATTTATCAATCTATATCTTGTCCATATTCAATGTTCCTAATTATAGCTTCCTCCATTGTAAATTTACCTTCATAGCCGTTATTTCTAACAAGTGAGTATTCACTAAGATTTTATTATTCCACACTTTTAAAGATCCCTTTAATTATTCTCCATTTTACATTATTAAAATAAAATTAAAATTTTTTATCATTTATTGTTAATTATTTCTACACTATCATTATGACTCAGACAAAAAGCTAGTGGTTTGTATTTATTTCTTAGGTAATCCACTAAAAAATTGTGAGCAGTTCTGTGAGACACAGAGAGACGCAGACTGATATACAGCAACGGTGATAGTGCCAGCAAGCAACAGAGGGAGAGTCAGAGGCTGCAGTTTTGAATGTGCTGACTGCCTACTGACAAGGTCAAACTTCCTTGGAGCCTAAAAGACCATAAAAACATCCTCAGAATCATCTGGAATGGTGTATAGATGGCCAGGTCCAAATGCCCTGCATCAGTGTATGTATGTGTTCGGTTCATAGGTTCGGAGGAAGGCAAAATAAAGGTGGAAAAGGTATTGAGAGGAGGATCAGTGGGATATACTGATTAAGAGCATGGGCCCTGGTATAAAACTGTCAAGGTTCAAATCCCAGCGCCACCACTTAACTCACTCTGTAACGGGAAAGTTACTTCACTATGCCTTAAATTCTCCATTTGTTAAATGAGGAAAATGGTTGAGGTCATAGGGTTGACGATTAAATGAGTACAGAGTTTGGCACATCCTAGATTCTCAGCAAATGTTGATGTATATGTGTGCAAATATGTGATTGTGAATTTGTCCCACATACTAGGCCTTGATAAATCAATAGTATGCATGTACTTTCTTCCATTTAACATACTGTAAACAACAGTTATTCCCCTAAAGCTGATTTTTAAACCCCACTGTTTATATAGCGTACATTTCTCTTTCCTATTATGTATACTGTTGCCCCAAATTGATCTTCATACACCATGTGACCACCATATGGACAAAGTGCAATTACATAGCTAAAATTAATAGAAATACATTATGTGTTATCAGAAAACCTCATCTAATGGGAAAGTGCAGGTTTTAGAGTTAGAGAGATGCAGGATCAAATCCCATTTGTCAACTAACGGCTTGTCCAAGTTACTGACACTCTACCTATTTTATCATTGTTAAAACAGTACTAAGACATATATCTTACAAAATTGTGATGAAGATTAAGTAAATAATAGTAGGATGCTCAGCACATGGTACACCCTCAGTAAACGTCACACATGTGCACACACACGCTCCTTAACTACTCCCGTCTCTGTCCAGTAGACCAAATAGTTTGTCAAATGATCTTTGCCACCATTTTCATTTTTATATACATGTTTCAATGACTTTTGGGGGTAGTTTTCAATCTAGAATACCATACCCCTGGGTGTACCGAAGACATTCTAAAGGGTACAAAGCATGAATAATTTTAAGTAATCAATTTCTGTATCTAGAACTTCCATATTTTTTTTTCCCCTAAAACTGACTTGTCTGAGGAGACACCTGTAATACGCCATGATTCTCCTTTCCTACCTCCCTTCCCACAGTTACCCTTTGAAAGAAAGAGCTATTTCTTTACAAAAGGCATACGCTCACCCATCCTTTTTCTTATCCTGGTACACTGCCCCAAAGTGTAAAAACCTCTAGAATACCAAAATACAAAGATAACTCAACCCTTTAATCAATGTTCCATGAAACCTCCAGCTTTCCCTGTAAGAAATAAATTTCCAAAACAAATTTACCTTTTAAATTTTAATAATGTTTATCACACTTTTAAATGTATTTATATTATTTTCATCAAGTGTATTCTAATAATAGTCACAATAGTAACTCAAGCCAAAAGAAAAACAAATAAATAGAGCTTTATGGTCAAAGGAAATTAAGAAAATATATGTATGTGTGTATATATATACACATACATATGCACATACATATTGCAGAGAAGTTTGGTAGGTGACCAATTAGAAACTGCTCAAGCATAACAATAGGATAAAATTCTGTGGGGAAAATGGAATGGAAATCAAATTCAAAGAGGAAAAGGTATGATGCAAAATTTCCCACTGTTAAAAAGCTTTGCTTTGAATGAATTATGGCAAATAGTAAATCACTACCATATTTATATTCCACTGGATAAATTTCAGTGATTTAACATTTTAAGTTAGAAATAACGATAGTTACAATAAGCCAGACATGACATCCTCTACAACGATTTAAACTTATAATGAGACAAAAATTAGATAACTTAATAATTCTTTCAGGAGCTATACAGGAAAAAAAAAAGTATAATCTCCTACAAAGAGAACCCTCAAACACCATCTTAGGTGTCCATCCTAAACTCAAGTCAAGCGCAGTAGTTCAGTGGTGAGTAACGGGGACCACTAGTTCAAAGACCCTCTCTTCTTTCCTTCCCCCACTTCATTTTGTCCTCTCATTCTGCACTCCCCGGAGCCCCTTAAGTGGCCCACTCCCTGCGCCCGGCTGTTCCTCCTTCTCCCAGTCTTTCCCCGGCTCCGCTCTCCTCCCTCGCCCCCATCCCGCCCACCCCAGCTCTTCTGCGCATGCGCCCTTCGCCTCCTTCCCACCCATGGCTGCTGTGTCATGGCCGAGCGGAAGTCCTAGCCGCTACGGGGCAGGGCGTCCTTAAGATGGGGTGTGATTGTCGAAGCTTTCTACTCTTCCTCCCCAACACCTCTTTGATCTCCCACTGTTAGGGGGTCCCCTACCCTGCACTCTCCCGAACACTTCGTAGTCCACGGATTTGAGTGGCCTGGCGGTAGACATGGCGGCGACGAGGCCTCGGCAGAGGAGCTGGAGCTGGATTCGGGGCGCGGTGACTGCAGCGGCCGCGAGAGGGAGGGCGCACATGGGACCGCTCGGCGCACCTCGCGCCTGTCACCGGCCGGGGACGCGAGCGCGCCGGGGTCACGCGTCGGAAGGCGGCAAATGAGACGGCGGGGACTGGTAGTGAGGGCAGCCCGGGACGCCTGGAAGAAAGAGCCCGCTAGGTCCCTGGCGCCCGAGGTCTCCTTTCCCTGCCCCTCCCCCGTGGTGGAACCAGACTCGCTTCCCGGGAGGGATGCCAGCTACGAGTCCCTGCGATTTAACGAACCGCTGCGCTTCTTTGCCAGTGTTTGTATTTAAATAAAAGCGGAGGCTTGGCCCAGATGTCAATAGTTTGGTACCCCCAAAATGATTCTTTTGAAATGAAAGACCTGCTAGCTCGGTGACTGAGAGTATTTGGTTAGTGAGTAAATTTTTATTAAACGTTTAGGTAACTGCCAAATCTGTCAGGCGATTTTGAGCCGTTCTTAAGGTGACATCTGCATCCTTTTTTCTATTGAGTCAGAAAAGCTTTAGGCCTGAATCCATATTCTAAATGGATTGTGATATATTCTGGAACAAGAAACTTTAATGGAAACAAAAAATCTTGTCTGCTGTGAACTCGTATAGCTTTTTTATTATCTTGATCATTGTTCAGCAATGCCCCCAATTGCCTAGAAGGTTAAAGCAGTTTATACTTTAGAAAATATTACTTCCTGGTGAGCTGTTATGAAGTGTTAAAGCAACCCACAACTCCAGAGAATCTGTATACAGCTATTGATAACCTGCTGCCTTCTAGAAATCGAAATCCTTTTACTTGTGAGAATTTGCCTTTCTCAACATATTTGTTGGCTTCGAGATCTTTACATATTTCTCTGCATCTGGCCATATAATTAAAATAATCCTCTGCAATCTGATTCAATATTATGTGCCAATTCTATTAGCACCAAAAATCATCTAAAACTTGCTTGGAATGTGGTTAAATCATTTACAGTAAAATATATTCTGGAAGCGCTAATCCGGTAATTTTATGTAATGAAGATCCTGGTTTATTGCAGAATCCTCACAACTTACATCTTCCTCTCATCTCCCTTCCAGTTCACTGCATGCAGACCCTAGAATCAACATAGATCTTATGTCATTCTTTTCAGTGACTTCAAAGTCTCTACACTGCATTCCAAATAAAACTGAGGGTCTTCAACCTCCACTAACCTCTTATTACCTGCTTCTACCCATCCTATAGGTTATAGGTAACCTATTGTCAAGACACTTTGAGTTATTCAGCTCTCTGAACACACCCTGACTTTAAAAAAATCTTTGCTCTTGGATCTACTTTATCTGGAATACCTATTCCAGTTCCCAGATCTTCCCATATCCTGTTCAGTTGCCTGTGCAAGTGCTTACCAGATTTCATCCTAATTATTTACTGTCTTCCCCACTAGTACTGTGCCTTCCAAGAAGTAAGATCTCAAACTGGGTCCTGTCCCTGCCTATCAAAGATCTTGTCACTGACTGGGAAGGTTGACATTTTCCTTTTTTTAATCAATCTTTGATTTTTCTCCACATTTACCCAAGAGTACTCCTGCCAGTTATTATGTAGCTTTATTGTAATTTTAGAAGCGCAATGGCAACAGTTGACATTTGCTTAGCTAAAAAATTGACTGTGTCTGCCAACAGCTGAAATTAGCAAACAAATTTTTATGTACCATTTCAGCATGAATTGCCAATATATGTGATTCTAAGACTAAAAATTTTAAGCAGTTGTTGCTAATGCTTCAGCTAATTTTAAACAAAAACATTTGTGCATAATTAGAGAAATTTTTAAAAATAGAAGAAAAGAATCCATAACCCTAACACAACTTTTATCTTTTTTGTGTATTCTCTTATATATATGTTTTAAGTAGTTAATATCGTTGTATAAATTCAACTTTTATTCTTTCTTTTTCCATGTTATAGTTTTTTGTAATGAATATTTTAGTAATTTCATGATACTCTATTAAGTAGGTATAACCATAAGTTTACCTACTAATAAGTCCCTGTTGTTACATACTCAGGTCGCCTCTAATTTTTCACTACCATAAAAAATATTGTGAAGGAAATATTCCTTCATATAGCTTCTTTCCCATATTTAAAAATCATTTAGGGTAGAATTTAGAATACCAAATCAAAGGGTACAAGTGTGTATTGTTTCTGATACACATTACCAAATCATTTTTCCAAGGGCTGTACCAATTTAAACATGTAATTACCAACACTGTATAAGTATATGATTATTTGGCTTTTGATGCAAACAGATGTAAGCAAGCTCTTCACATACATGATTAAATTAGGTGAAAAGTTTTAATTTTGAAACCTGAGCAATAACTTTGGCTTTGTGTTACTGCTGGTTGAAATTAAAAACCTGTTTCCTCTGAGAGACTAGCCCTCAGGTAGAAGGCTGCATGGGAGGGATTTCTTTTAAAATGACCACAAGACCAGATCCCTCCTTCCCATCACATCTAATTGTTGGTACTCATATTTCTGCCCTACCACTGATAGAAGTCACAGTTTGCTCTGAATTCAGCCACGTCTTTCTGCTCCACTTGGTAGACTTTATTCAGGTATCTCCAGCCACAGCCTGTCCTTTTTACTTGCCGTGGGTCTGGGTCAAATACCAGTCCCTTCTAGCTTCAAGGAGTAAAAGCCAAGCTCCCAAAGTGGTTCTTTTAAAGACCCTCTCACTAGGCATGCAGTGAAGGGAAAACACCCTGTTTCTCTCTCCCATGGTGGGAGAGGGGCAAAGAGGGAAAAGCCACAGCTCCCCTCAACTTTCCCCAAAGAAATCCTCTTGAGCCTGAGGAGGGTGTTGGGCTCAGGATTTTAAAACCAGTTTTAAACACCCGTTTTGGACAACATAGCTAGTTTAGCGTCCCAGATTGTAATGTGGGTATAACTATTGATTTGTTTTGAGTCTCAGGTCTCAGCTAAAACTGAGACAGAAGTCCCATTTTTCAAATCAACAGAATTCAATATAAACCTCATTTGGATCCTGATTTGAATTTATAAGTTCAAGACATTTGTGAGACCACTGGGGAAATTTGACCACAGGTTGACTATTAAATATTACAGAATTATCTTTAAATTTGTTGTGTGATTATTCATTGGGGGTGTATTTTTTAAAATGGCCTTACCTGTTAGAGGTATATACTGAAATATATGTGTGCTATGCTATGAAGTTATATGCTATGAAGTTATATTTGGGACTTGCTTTAAAACCCTCAGGGTTGGGAGTACGACAGTGTAGATAGAACAAGCTTAGTAAATTGGAGATAGTTATTGAAGCTGCATCAGGGGTACATGGGGATTCATTATACTATTCTCTAATTTTGTGTATGTTTGAAATTTTTATGTAAAGTTTTAAAATAAAATTTAAAATGAAAGGGTCCATTTCATTCAGCAAAATATGTGACCAATAATACTCAAAACTATTAAGGTCAAGAAAAACAAGGATGTCCTGAGAAACAACCAAGAGGAGCCAAAGGAGACATGATGACCAAATGTAATGTGTATTCTGGATGGGATTCTGGAACAGAAAAAGGACTAGGTAAAAACTGATGAAATCTGAATAAAGTATGAACTTTAGTTAATAGTAAGGTTTCAGTGCTCGTTCATTAACTGTGACAAATGATGTACCATACTAATGTAAGACAGTAATAATAGGGGAAACTGAGTGTAGGATATACAGAAACTCTCTGTACTAGCTTCATAATAGTTGCGGCATGTTTTAGTTGCAGCATGTAAGATCTTTTGTTGCAGCATACAGGCTCTTAGTTGCGGCACGCATGTGGGATCTAGTTCCCCCACCAGGGATTGAACCTGGGCCCCCTGCATTGGGCATGTGGAGTCTTACCCACTGGACCACGAGGGAAGTCCCTCATAATTCTTTCATAAATTTAAAACTGTCCTAAAATAAAAAGTTTACTTTTCAAAAGTCCATTTTAATATCCTGTTATATATTCACATAATAACATTTCAAAATAATTTCTCACTGTAGTGCATGAACAGCATTATTAATTTTAAAATATTTTTAAACTATTTCAGTATATGGGACATGATTTAAATTTTTAGTGAACTTGTAAGTCATGCTCACATTAAGAGAGGATTAAACAGTTGATTTTCAAAGCATTAAAGCAAATCTTAACTGGATAAAGAAGCACAAATAAATAATTAAATATAATTATACCTCAATTAATGAAAAGAATGTGTTATGGAAACATAGTTCATTTCCAAAAGAAGAAAATATATAAAATGAATGACAATACATCCAGAAGCGAGGAAACTATGGGAAAATATTATGCTTAGCACTGTGTGCTTTAGAAAACATGAAATATGCATCTAGAGGTCTTGATGAGGGAAGGATAAAGTTAAGATTAGCTAAAGAGGGGACAAAATGAGAGATACTGCTGCTTGGACACATCACAAAGGCAACAAATAGCAAAGCCAAGTTTTAAACAGAATGTGCCCAGGCTCTGTGCTATAGCTCCAACATAGAGAAGAGGAGAAAGGAACAGACACTAACTCAAAAAATTAGGCAACGTATGCCCTTCCCCTCCTAACCCCTCCCAAGCACAGACTTACAGAGTTGAGCCAGTCTCAGGTCTGCTTTTCCTATGGAAGCAAGGAGCCTGTCAGGGGAAGACATCCCTTCCGATTCCTCCTTAGTGTACATACCTACACACATGCACACGCACATGCACACGCACACACTTATTCCCTGAAAGGTATGAATTACATTTACCCTTAGATCTGGGCTTGTGTGACATCAAGCCTTCTCCAGTATTTAAAACAACTCATCTACTTCATGATGCCTTTGCTAGATCACAGAATGGGTATACAACATCCATTCCAATCTCCTTCTAGCTTGCTTTCCTATTCTGTAGAGCTGGAAAGTTTAAAGCTACATCCTTGCAATTAGGATTCCTTCTGTTATAGAGGATCCACCATCAGAAACACCATGGTAAATGTGGAGGGAGGGCGTGACTGAGGCCGGAGCCCTCTGCTGCTGGTTCCATGACAGGCACAATGGAGGAGCTTAGTTTTTCTGTGGCATTAACTGAGGTCACTATGACTGCGGCCTCTTGGCACTGAGAGGCAGGGTGCAGGACGTGCATTTTACTAATTAGTGTCATGTACCGGGTTCTGGAGTAGCAGCGTCCAGGATGTGGCAGTTTCCAGAACATGGCAGCTTCCTGACGGTGGCAGGAAAGACATAGTTTTAAAGCCAGCAGTTTCCCAATTCAGTACATGGTTTCCTGATTGCAGAAGAATCATTAGCTCCCTTGGTAGCCCAGTTCTGCTTGAAATTGATCCTGAAACCTCAGCCTCAAAGTGGTTCTCAACACTGGCTACATATTAAAATCACCAGGGGACCTTATTAATTCTACACATACACATGCCCTGAGGTTTTGATTCAATATGTCTGCAGTGGATTCCAGAATCTATATTCTTTTTTATTTATTTAGCGGTATGCGGGCCTCTCACTGTTGTGGCCTCTCCCGTTGCGGAGCACAGGCTCCGGACGCGCAGGCTCAGCAGCCATGGCTCATGGGCCCAGCCGCTCCGCGGCATTTGGGATCCTCCCGGACCGGGGCACGAACCCGCGTCCCCTGCATCGGCAGGTGGACTCTCAACCACTGCGCCACCAGGGAAGCCCCAGAATCTATATTCTTAAGAACAACCCAGATGCTTGGGACACAAAGCTAAGGTTGAGAACCACTGACCCAGAGATTCTTTCTTTCACTAGTCCTCCCAACAACTCCATAAGCTATTTAATACCCAGTGTTAAATCTATTTCTGTTTTAACTGTCCAGAAGGGTTTTTTTTGTTGTTGTTGGTAGTGGTTTTTTTTTGTAACTGAACCTTGACCAAATGCAATGTCTGGGAGCAAAATCTTCACAATAGGGGTAGGTCAAAGTTTAAGCAGAATGAAAGTTCAAATATGCCATCCTCCTCTTGTCAATAAAGGAGCATTAAAATTTTCAGTGCTGGGAATTCCCTGGCAGTCCAGTGGCTAGGACTCCGCACTTTGACTGCTGTAGGCCCAGGTTCAATCCCTGGTCGGGGAACTAAGATCCCTCAAGCTGCAATGTGCAGCCAAAAAAAAATATTTTTTTTTCAGTGCTTAAAAACAGAAGGAATAAAGACTGTAAGAAAAAGCAAGCCAAGGGACTTCCCTTGTGGCACAGTGGTTAAGAATCTGCCTGCCAATGCAGGGGACAGGGGTTCGAGCCCTGGTCCGGGAAGATCCCACATGCCGCAGAGTGACTAAGCCCGTGTGCCACAACTACTGAGCTTGCACTCTAGAGCCGTGAACCACAACTACTGAAGCCCGTGAGCCACAACTGCTGAGCCTGCAAGCCACAATTACTGAAGCCCGTGCACCTAGAGCCTGTGCTCCGCAACAAGAGAAGCCATGGCAATGAGAAGACCACGCACTGCAACAAAGAGTAGACCACGCTTGCCGCAACTAGAGAAAGCCGGCGCGCAGCAATGAAGACCCAACGCAGCCAAAAATAAATAAATAAGTTAATTAATTAATTTTAAAAAAAAACCTTCCAATGCCCTGATTGGTTAAATGAACTATAATTTCTGGTCTGTTGCTGCCACCTACCAACTATCCAAGGCAATGCAGGTCATGTGGATGTGACTGCTATTCCAATCTTCCAGGAGTGTTGTTAGTGCCACCTAAGTTCTCTTTCATTTCAGTGTCACATTTCTAGAATCCTTTGAGGTGTGTGCTAAACCCTTAAATAATAAGCCTTTTAAGTTTTGTTAGGGCTCTTCACTCAACAGATTACTTAAGTATGAAAGTATCTTGACCGTGAATTACTATCAGATATGGATAGTATAGGAAAAGCAAAAGTTACAAGAAAAGTCATCCAGTAAATGCTGGTTGAACTCCTACTAAGTGTTATGGTTTACAGTATACTCATCTACTGCATCCTTTAAAGTTAACCTTGTTTAAAAATCACGTGTTTCAGAGACATCTTGTTATATAAATATATAGAATTATTTACTTTTCACTACCATTTATAAAATCTTGTCTTAAAAAGGTTGATAATGATGATGAATGTAGTAAAGTGTCAATAATTCAGCACTTAAAACATATTTTGCTGATTGAATATATGTGATTTCCTGAATAGTATACTAACTCACATTTGCAGTAGCATTTTACAATTATACGAACTCCAGTTTGATGTTTACAGTAATCCTGTGAATTATGTAGGCCAGGTGCCATCTGTATTTCAGAGGCAAGGAAATAGCCTCAGAACATTGAAGGGACTGCCCAAGATCACCCAGGAAGAGACCCCATCTAGAATCTGACCTTCTGAGGTAAAATTCAGAGTTGTTTCCACTATGCCACACTACATTCAAGTAGTCTTTCATTCACTCATTCAATAAGTATCTCTCAAGTGCTTACTGTGTGCTATGTGTTGGTGCTGGGGAGAAGGTGGTCTCTAATTCAGAGACAGGGTGGGATAGGGCATAGAGAGATTGTCATGGAAGGTCTCTGAAGAAGCAATACCTGAAAAATGTATAAGGAATGAACTAGGAAGGAAGTGGGAGAATTTAATCCAGGCAGAGGGGATACGATGGAGAATGCCTGAGCTTCCCAAGTAGGAAGAATTGAAAGGCCATTGTGGTGAAGTATTATTAAAAAGGGGGAAGGTGGCATTAAATAGCGCTGTCAGTCCAGGCAAGGATAAACCATATGTGCCGGGCTACGTAAGCCATGGTAAAGAGGCTGGTCTCTGTTCTGAGTATAGTGGGAAGCCAGGGAAGGGTGCTCAGGCTCTGTGCCCCATACTACAAGTCAGAAAATTTCCCAAAGTGGGAAACATCAGCGTAAACTGTTTGGCTCACTTCAGTGCATTTCCATTCTCTCCCAAGATCTTGTCACATAAAGTCCTGGATGCTTTAGCTCCTTTCCAATTCTTCAAATATCTGGATATTTGCTTTGGTTTGGCTTTTACCCAGTTTTGGTAGCTATCCTCAGCTGGTGTTTGGTCTGATACAAGCTAACCTGAAGCAAAAGTCTTCTCTCACTTTCTCTGAAGACTACAGGCATACCTCAGAGACAGTGTGGACTCCAGACTACTGCAGTAAGGTGAATATCGCAATAAACTGAGTCACACAAATTTTTTGGTTTCCCAGAGTATACAAATAAATAAATATATATATATATATATATATATATATATATATATATATATATGCTTTGGGCTTCCCTGGTGGCGCAGTGGTTGAGAGTCCGCCTGCCGATGCAGGGGACACAGGTTCGTGCCCCGGTCCAGGAAGATCCCACATGCCGCGGAGCAGCTGGGCCTGTGAGCCATGGCCGCTGAGCCTGCGCGTCCGGAGCCTGTGCTCCGCAACAGGAGAGGCCACAACAGTGAGAGGCCCGCGTACCACAAATAATAATAATAATAATAATAATAAAAACTAGAAGGACTCAACAGTAGATTAGGTGATACAGAGGAATCTCTCAGTGAACTGGAAGACAGAGTAGTGGAAATCACTCAAGCTGACCAGAAAAAAGAATTAAAAAAAAATAAAGTCAGTTTAAGAGAACTTTGGGACAAACATCAAGCACACTAATGTTTACATTATAGAGGTCTCAAAAGGAGAAAAGAGAGAGAAAGGGGCAGAGAACATATCTGAATACATAATAGCTGAAAACCTTCCCTAACCTGAGAAAGGAAACAGACATCCAGGCGCAGGAAGCAAGAGAGTCCTAAACAGGATCAACCCAAAGAGGACCACATCAAGACACATTGTAATTAAGAAGGCAAACATTAAAGATAAAGAGAGAATATTAAAAGCAGCAAGGGAAAAGCAAAAGGCTATGCCCAAAGGAACTCCCATAAAGTGATCAACCAGCAGAAACTCTGCAAGACAAAAGAGAGTGGCATGAAACATTTAAAATGATGAAAGGGAAACAACCTACAACCAAGATTATGCTACCTGGCAAGGCTTTCATTGAGATTTGAAGGAGAGATCACAAGTTTTACAGACAAGCAAAAGCTAAAAGAGTTTAGCACCACAAAACCAGCTTTACAAGAAATGTTAAACAGATTTCTCTATGTGAAAAAGAAAAGGTCACAACTAGAAATACGAAAATTACAAAAGGTAAAATCTCATTTTTAAAGGCAAATATACAACAAAGGCAGTAGATTAACCACTTAATAAAGCTAGTAGGAAGGTTAAAAGACAAAAGTAGTAAAATTATCTATATCCACAATAAAGAGTTAAGGGATACACAAAACAAAAGAATGTAAAATATGATGTTAAAAACAGTAATCATGGTGGGGGGTAGTAAAAATTCAGGGTTGTTAAAATACATTTGAATTTAAGAGATCAGCAACTTAAAATAATCACATATGTATATAGATTGCTATATATAAACCTTGTGGTAACCACAAACCAAAAATAATAGATACACACACAAAAAAGAGAGAAGAATCCAAACATAACACTAAAGATAGTCATCAAATCACAAGGGAAGAGAGCAAAAGAAGAAGAACGGAATAAATACCTATCAAATATTACTTTAAATGTAAATGGACTCCTTGAAAAATTAAAAATAGAACTACCATACAATCCAGCAATTCCACCCCTGGGTATTTATTCAAAGAAAATGAAAACACTGATTCAAAAAGATATATGCACTCCCGTGTTCATTGCAGCACTATTTACAACAGCCAAGATATGGAAGCAACCTAAGTGCCCATCAACAGATGAATGGATAAAGAAGATCTGGTATAAATATACAATGGAATATTACTCAGCCATAAAAAAGAACAAAATCTTGACATTTGCAACAACATGGATGGACCTAGAGAGTATTATGTTAAGTGAAATGTCAGGCAAAGGCAAATACTTTATGATTTCACTTATATGTAGAATCTAAGAAACAAAACAAATGGACAAATATAACTAAACAGAAACAAAATCACAGGTACAGAGAACAAACAGGTGGTTTGCTGGGGGCAGGGGAGGAGAAAAATAGGTGAGGGAGATTATGAGGTACAACCTTTCAGTTACAAGATAAATGAATCACAGGTATGAAATGTGCAGTGTGGGGAATATATTCAAAACTTAAGTAATATCATTGTGTGGTAACAGATGGTAACTAGACTTACCATGGTGATCATTTTGAAATGTATAGAAATATTGAATCACTATGCTGTGTACCAGGAACTAACATAGTGTGGTAGGTCAGTTATACTTCAAAAACAAACAAACAAACAAACTCATAGAAAAAGAGATCAGATTTGTGGTTACCAGAGGTGGGGGGTGGGGAGAGGGGAATTGGAAGCAAGTAGTCAAAAGGTATAAACTTCCAGTTATAGGATAAGTACTAGGGATGTAATGTACAACATGATAAATATAATTAACACTGCTATGCATTATATATGAAAATTATTAAGAGAGTAAATACTAGGAGTTCTCATCACAAGGAAAAAATGTTTTTTTTTAATTAATTAATTTATTTATTTATTTTTGGCTGCATTGGGTCTTCATTGCTGCGCGAGGGCTATCTCTAGTTGTGGTGTGCAGGCTTCTCATTGCGATGGCTTCTCTTGTTGCAGAGCAACGGGCTCTAGGCATGTGGGCTTCAGTAGTTGTGTCACATGGGCTCAATAGTTGTGGCTCACAGGCTGTAGAGTGCAGACTTCAGTAGTTGTGGCTTGTAGGCTCTAGAGTGCAGGCTTAGTAGTTGTGGCGCATGGGTTTAGTTGCTCCGCAGCATGTAGGATCTTCCCAGACCAGGTCTCGAACCCATGTCCCCTGCATTGGCAGGTGGATTCTTAACCACTGCACCACCAGGGAAGCCCTCTATGTTTTTCATGTTGTATCTACATGAGATAATGGATGTTCACTAAACTTACTGCGGTAATCATTTCATTGTGCAAGTCGTAAGTCAAATCATTATGCTGTACACCTTAAACTTATACAGTGCTGCATGTCAATTGTATCACAATAAAACTGGAAGAAAAAAATAATAATGGTGTTGGAAAAATGGCACCAGTAGACTTGCTCAACACCTGGGTGCCACAAAACTTCAATTTGTAAAAACACAGTATTTGCAAAGTGAGATAAGGTGAAGTGCAATAAACAAGTGCCTGTATTTCATTGTCTTCAGTTACCTCAACACTCTCACCTCCTTTATTGTCCTTCCTTCTCTAAGCTGATGACCTTGCCTAACTCCTCAAGGAAAAAATAAAATCCATGAAAACCACTGCTAGCTTGTAGCAGATATGGCAAAGTAGAGCTCTCAGCAGTCCCACAGATCCAGGAAAACAAAAATTAGACTTCAGGGAAACAAACGCAGACAACACTTGAGAAGTGAGCCCTACATTTGATGTGGCTTTTGCCCTTAGGCCATTTACCAGGTCTCAAGCTGTGCAATGGTGAGAAGGCAAGAAACCAAGCAGAAATCATCTGCTAAAATGATGAGCAGAGCTTTTGGTGATTTCATGTACTGAGCAGAGAAAAATTATAGTTTACGGCCCACCAAGGAAGACGGGCCTTGATAAACTCTCCAGATTTCTGTGGCTACTCCTTAAGACACTCTAGGAATAAGGGCAAGTAAAAGTAGACCAACTCTCACAAAGCCTGTAACAGCCTAAAGTTATCTCCATCCCCAAGAGCATCAATATGATCTGGCCCCACTCTAACTGCTGACAAAACGGAAGTTAAATCCTTTTAGGGGAAGATAGCATCAACCAGACTCTATATAAATAAGTAAATAAATAAATAAACAAACAAATTTTTAAAAATCGGAGTTAAAAATAATACCAGGCATGCTAGTCTTGGTGAAAATTTGATTAACCATCAAGTTAAGAATAAAAAAAGATTTTATTTGAGCAAAACTGAGGATTATAACCCAGGAGACAGACTCTCAGCTCTGATAACTGTTCCAGCTATTAGAAATCGAAGGCACGGTCATACACATTTTTGAGACAAAGGCTCAAACATCAAAATGACATACTGACCTTTTACTTAAAGTTCACCAAAGATATATAGTCCAGGTAAGCACAAAAAAAGAGAGCAGCAAGCCACCATGACCCCTACAGACTTGGGAAAGAATCAATCTTTTAAGAAGTTACATTGCTAGTGTCAGAAGAAAGGGGGAAAAAAATGTATCTTTATGGTCGAGCAGGAACTCCCATCTTTTTTTTTTTTTTTTTTTTTTTGCGGTATGCGGGCCTCTCACTGTTGTGGCCTCTCCCATTGCGGAGCACAGGCTCCGGATGCGCAGGCTCAGCGGCCATGGTGCACGGGCCCAGCCGCTCCATGGCATGCGGGATCTTCCCGGACGGGGGCACGAACCCGTGTCCCCTGCATCGGCAGGCGGACTCTCAACCACTGCGCCACCAGGGAAGCCCAGGAACTCCCATCTTTGAGGAGGTTTGGTTACTGTATAATTCAGATACACATTGCACACTAGGGAGAGAGGAAGGAGGTCCAAACAGACAGACAGAGAGAACTTTATGTTTGAATTTTCTTGTCCTGTCTTAAAATATAAATTTTATTTCATCATCAGGAAATAGGACCAAAAGACAGAAAAGCAAGAGAAAAACTGACAATAGAAACAGACCCACAAGTAATCCAGATATGGCAGTTATCAGACATTGATTTTTTTTAAGTAGGAGTATAGCTTATGAGAAAAATATTGTGGGATTACCAGCTATGTGAAATGTTTATCTGAGGTTGGAAAATGATGAATTTCTGTTGATGCCAATCTGCTCAGCAGTGTGATTCCTCCCACCCCCCACCAACAATGCCATCCTATCCCTTGGACTTTCAATATGCCTTAGCCTACTCCTAACAGTTAGAATCTCTAACCCTGTGCTTAAGAATTATTTATTCCAGAACTTTCAAAACCTCTACTGCTTGGGCTCACAACAGGCCCAAAGTGCTTCAAATAATGATTCTCAGGAGATGCTGAATGAAGGCCAAAGTAAGACAATTCTGAGGTGTGTGTTTTGCACTGTTCCCCAGAGTTTCCCCATGGAAACTACTGGGGTAGCTGGCTTAATAGTACATCTTCTACTGGATGTGTTCCCTCCTTTGTTACTTCCCCATTTCTCAACTAGTATAATCTATACTTCCCAAATAAACTCTTTTAACCCAAATCCTCATTTCAATGTCTGCTTCTGAGAGAATCAAAACTTAAGCTCTCACATGTACAGGTGCAGGCATAAATAAATATTTCAGAGTTGGAGTTTTGCCAGTTAAGTACAACAGAGAGAGGGAGAGGCAAAGGAGCATTATTATAAATTTAACGCAAACCTGGGGAAAATAAGAAAAAATAAAAAAAGTATAAAATCTCATTGGATATATCCAAGTTCCATATGACTTTTCCCTCTTATAAAATGCCCTCTATTCACTCCCATTGTCAATTCAGACCATCTCAACACCTGCAAGATATCTGAATTTTAAAAAATAACGTTCAAAAATATCTGAATAGAGAAAAAAACATTCTTCCAGAGACAACTAGATAATATACCAAGAATTGTGTGGTTTCAGAAGGGAATGCTTGAATTGTTCACTGAAATAATCATTGAATTATTTCGGAAGGGAATGCTTGAATTATGCCTCAGTTTGGCGTATTACACTGTGTATGCAAATATTCTCTAATACCTGACTTTAAGAGCTCACATTTTATGCAATGCCCTATCAGCCCTTTTAATCTAGCTGCACGTTATAATCACTTGAGGAATGTTTTTTACCACCTCCAGAGATTTTAATTTAATTAATGTGGGGTTGGGCCAGACTTCAGCATTTTCTTAAAAACCCCACAGACAGTTCTCATGTTTAGCCAGGGTTGTGAACCACAGATCTAAGGGATTGTGATAAATGATGTTTATGTAATGTTTCTCCTTTTCAAAGTGATTTTCATAAAGTGCAACATACTCAAACTAAAATAAGCCACAGTGGCCTGCACAGGAAACTGTTTCTCTGGTTTGTCACTCAGGCCCCAGAATCTACCACTTCAGAAATCTCTCTATGACAATATATGGAAAATATATGGGATACCATTAAATATCCTCTGCCAGCATAGACTCAGAGGGTTGTTCTCTTATATTTCATATCCACTATGTTGAGATCTATACTTTGAAATAAATTAATGCTATTTGATAGTCATACAGTGTTATAAGTAAAGGAAGAAAAGTTAGTGCTCATTTTACAGATGAGGAAACTGGGCCACAGAAGCTAAATCAGAGTAAGTCACAGAACTATTTAGTGCTGGAATTAGGATGAATAAAAAGTACAATAACCATTGCGTGGATCCATATGCAATTTTTAATTGTTTATTTGTGTAAAAAGGTACATAACAGAATTAAGAAACAAATGATGAACTGGGGGAAATATTCACAGCATGTATAAATGGAAAGGCTTAACATCAGTATGTTAGGAACTCCTGCAAATCAGTGAGATAAAAGTGCTGCCTTCACAGCAAAACGGTCAGGAAACTCATAAAAGAACAAGTACAAATGGCCAACAAATATATGAACTAAAGTTTATTAGTGAATACAAATTTAAAACTATGATTTGGTGGATATCTGTCACTTTTTATCTATGCATTATTCCTTCTCCCCTTTTTTGATATGAAACATCATTCTCCTAAATCCCAACTCTGTGGTTCTGGGAGAGCTGATGACACGTGTAATAGACATCTGTTCTTTCTGTTGGTGTATCATCCACCCTCCCTTTTTCTCTTTTACAAATCCTCTGCCTCCCCTGTGAGTCCTTGTGGTTTTGTTGTTGGAGCTAATATCTTCCTCTGTTCTTGTGCCTGGGTGACACACGACTCAGTCCTAACTGATCGGATTATCTCGTCCCCCATCACCATGATTGGCTCAGGGACGAACACAATATCCAAGCTAGGCCAACCAAAGTCTTCATTAGAATCTTTGCTTCAAACATCAAACATGAGGTACAGTCGGCCTACAGTCGGCCCTCAGTAACTGAGTTCCACACCCAGGGATTCAACCAACTGTGGATCAAAGATATTTGGGAGAAAAAAATTCCAGGATGTTCCAAAAAGCAAAACTTGAATTTCCTGCAGGCAGGCAACTATTTACACAGCATTTACATTATAATAGGTATTGTAAGTAATCTAGAGATGATTTAAATACACCGGAGGAGGCACATAGATTATATGCCGATACTGCACTATTTTATATAAGGGACTTGAATATCGTCAATTTTGCTACCTGCAGGGAGTCCTGGAACTAATCCTCCTTGGATACCAAGGGACACCTGTACTGTCTTTGAGAGTCATGAGACTTCTGAGTCATTTAAGCCTGAACCATTTTTTCAACAGGCAGAGAAAGTTTGCTGAGAATGAAGCCAACAAAGAGAGTGGGATGAGAGATAAACAGCAAGTCCTAATGGCATTGCCTGAGTCCCTGGATCTAGTTGTTCCTGAAAGCAGCACTCTTTCCTAGACTTTTCAGTTACATGAGGCAACATATTCACATGTTTTGCTTTAATCAACTTAAGCTGGGTTTCTATCAAGGAGATCAAATAAGCTCTGATTATTGTAAAATTAAATCAAAGAGAACAAAGATTTCTCTTTCCTCCAGACCTCCTGGACTGAAATGATGTAAGCCCAGAGCTGCCTGTAACAACATCTCACTCTTTAGAAAAAGCCCGTGTGTAATAGGAGAGCCCGTGTGTAATAGGAGAGCAATGAGGATGGCACATTCTCTGACATCAACTGAGTTCCTGAATCAAGTCAACCCTGAGGCCAACATCCTGATGAATGAGGCAATAAATCTCGTATTTTGCTTAAGCCCGCTTGTATTAATTCTCTGTCATTGTAGGCAAGAATCCTAACACAATGATATCTTACTTGTATTTGCCCTAAAAAAATGAGATATCAATTACCCTAAAATTGAAAATAGTAACACCCAATTTTATTGATAATCTGCCAAAATAGGGATTCTCACACACTGCTAGTGTTTGAATACAAACATTTTGTAGAGTAATTTGACTATAGACCTGAAAAGCCTTAAAAATTACACATAGTTGGAGGAGGGAGAAAGAGATGAATAAGTAGAAACTAAGGTATTTTTACGGCAATGAACTATTCTGTATGATGCTATAATGGTGAAAACATGACATTATACATTTGTCAAAACCCATAGACCTGTATAATACAAAGAGTGAACCCTGATATAAACTATGGACTTTAGTTAATAATAATGTATCAATATTCATTAATCTATTGTAACCACAAAGGTACCACACCAGTGTAAGACATTAATAATAGGAGAAGCTGTGTGGGCGCAGAGGTGTGGATGGGAGCTCTCTATACTTTCTCACCTTTTCTGTTGACCTAAAACTGCTCTGAGAAATAAAGTTTATTAATGAAAAAGAAAGAAAGGAAGAAAGAAAGAAAGAAAGAGGGCTTCCCTGGTGGCGCAGTGGTTGAGAGTCCGCCTGTCGATGCAGGGGACACGGGTTCGTGCCCCGGTCCGGGAAGATCCCACATGCCTTGGAGCGGCTGGGCCCGTGAGCCATGGCCACTGAGCCTGCGCGTCCGGAGCCTGTGCTCCGCAATGGGAGAGGCCACAACAGTGAGAGGCCCGCGTACCGCAAAAAAAAAAAAGAAAAAAAAAAAAAAGAAAGAGAGAAAGGGAGGGAGAGAGGGAGGGAGGGAGGAAGGAAGGGGGGAATACACATGGTTTATCCAGCAGTTCTGCAATTATAAATTTCTCCCAAGGGAAGAAAATGGGCAAGGATGCAAAGAATATAAATAAAACAATTGTCATGACAAGGTTGTTTGTTATAGTAAAAAATTAGAACTGGAATCTACTCAAATATCCATCCGTTTTCAAAAAAAAGGTTAAATAAATAATGATTCATATGCAGTCTTTGAGAATGGTGATGTTGATTGGGGCTTCTTACCTAGGGTCCAGGGATGAGCTTCAGGGGTTCAAATGCTGGGTCTCTCATGGGAGCCATCTGTGGGTTCCTTGGATGCCCTATGGGGCCTTCTGACCACATAGCTCCCAGACATGGTGAGCACTACAGGCATAACCAGTGGGACCCTGGAATCCCCTGGCCCTGCAGGTCACCCTCTTTGGGAAATTCTTTCCAAAAAGGCTTAAGTCCAAATACCTTGCACTCCTTAAAAACCCTCGAGCACCTCCTAGGACCTACAAAGTCTAAACTTCTTGGCATGGTATTCAAGGCCTCCTATTATGTGGTTTGAGTTGATTGTTCCAGCCTCATTTCTCACTCAAAGGGGACTATTTTTTTTAATACTAGGTACTTTACTCAGTCACTGTTCAAAAATATAGTCTCTTATGAATAGTGTGATGATGGAATGGTCAATTCAAACCACAGTTTCGAATAGCATTCCTGGCATGGACCAAATATAAAGAAAGTTAAAATGTGGCATGATTTTGTACAATTGGAGGAGTGTTAAAAATTTTAATGTGACACTAGAGGCATTCTCCTCTGACTGGAACAGGGGTTCTAACATTGACCCCATAAAGAGAAAACCAAAGGGTATTTTTTGGTTCTACAGTGAACTAAATTTGAAAAGCCACAATAATGTAAATCTTCATATATCATTTTTTACAATTTTAGAATAAACTCACAGACAAATCACAGAAGACTAAATTGTTATTACAGAAAAGAATACGTTATTCACTTGGAAAACTTAAATTTGCAGCTGGCAGAGTTTGGGAAGTAAAAAGGGAGAAGAGCAGATGAAGGGGAACATCCAAGCACAAACGTCCTCAACAAAAGATGCTCTCTTGGTTGAAGGAAGAGCAGATAGAGGTTCAAGGATATTGTCTGAAATCTAAGAGGTGACTGGTGGAGGAAGCAGAGATTCGTGACAAAATTATGTTTGGAGGAGGGAGACGGCGGAGGAGGGAGCCAAGGCAAGTGAGATAAATTCGCACCCATCGAGACAGCTACATCAAGAAACAACACGTGTTGGGCTTCCCTGGTGGCGCAGTGGTTGAGAGTCCACCTGCCGATGCAGGGGACACGAGTTCGTGCCCCGGTCCAGGAAGATCCCACATGCCGCGGAGCAGCTGGGCCCGTGAGCCATGGCCGCTGAGCCTGCGTGTCCGGAGCCTGTGCTCCGCAACGGGAGAGGCCACAACAGTGAGAGGCCCGCGTACCGCAAAAAAAAAAGAAAGAAGAAAAAAAAAAAAGAAACAACACGTGTAGAGATATCAAGGTAATCACAAAAAGAACTAAAAACAGAAACTGCTAAAAGTAGTTACCTCTGGAGAACAAGTTAAAAGGACACCACGAGGAAGCAATCAGTCAGGTCCAGAATATAGGACATTCTACGAGATGGCTGACCTAGATTCTCTAATAAATCAATGGCATGGGGGAAAACGTTAGTTACAGAGTAAATCACACTTAGGAAACAAAACAATCGACTTCAATGTAGAGACTTCATTTGGGATCCCTATTAGGACACTTTTGAAACAATCAGAAAAATTTGATTATCAGCTGGATAGAAAACGATGATATAAGAAACTGTTAATTTTGTTACGTATGATACTGGCATGTACATTAGATTTTAAAATATCTTTTGCAGTTAGAAGCATAGTGAAGTGTTTCTAGGTAAAATGACGTGATGTTTGGGATTTGCTTTTAAAATACTTTAGTGCCTATCCATCCTACCCTTAAAATATAGGGAGAATAGAGAAACAAGACTGGCCAAAGGGTGATAATTGTAAAAGCTGGGTTCATGGGGTTCACTGTACCATACTTTCTTTTATGTATGTTTGAAAAATTTTAAAAAATAGACTGTTTTGTTTTTGTTTTATTTTTTTAAAACAGCAGATGCCTCTGCATTGTGGCATGGGGCTTGGGGAGCAGTGGTGCTGTCAAGACTGTTTTATATTTTTCATTTATTTAATGAATATTTGTTGAGTCCCTACAATGTGAGGCACTGTTTAGGTACTTTGGGGATATGAACAGAACAGATCAAAATTTCTTTTTTAGTGGGGCTCACATTCCAGTCAGGGAAAAGAGACAATAAAACATAGACATAGACATAATAAATAAATTTTGATATGTTAGAAGTGAATTAGTGCTATGAGGAAAGAATAAAGCAGGGTAAGAAGGACCAGGAGTGGGGCCAGGGCTGCACTGCAGTTTTAAATAACAGGGTCAGAAAGGTCTCATTGAAAATTTAACATTTGAACAGACTTGGAAAAGGTGAAGATTATAAACCCTTCTGAATTGTGGTTGTTTAATTATACCCATGGATTACTTTGATAAAAAGAATTGAAAGAGATTACTTTAAAAATTAAAACAAAAATCTCCCTCCTTCCCTACCTATCAAAATTCTCCTTTATTCTTCAGGCCAACTTCAAGTGATCAGCTTTCATGAGGTCTTCTTCATCCACAGCTAGAATTAGCTGCTTTTTTTGTGTTTTCTTGTACATCTCTAGTAACTCTAACATGCATTTTATTGTCTTCATATAATATGGCTCTTTATAGCTTTACTAAACATTTTTACTTTCATTATTTTATTCATATTTACAATAACCTTGAGTGGTTTTTATTTATTTATTTTTATTTTTTATTGGGGTATAGTTGCTTTACAATGTTGTGCTAGCTCCTGCTGCACAGCAAAGTGAACCAGCCCTATGGATACATATATCCCCTCCCTTTTGGATTTCCCTCCCATCCAGGTCACCACTTGAGTGTTTTTTTATTTCAATATAATTATTATTTCCACTTACCAGATGAGAAAGCTAGGGATCTTAAAGAATAAGTGACCTACATCAGACAGCGTCTGAACTCTAGGTCACATTCTCCAAATACAAACGTTACCTCCACTACCTCTCCATAGTTAGTTGTTTCTAAGAGTCTTCTTCTATGTTAAAATTAGATTTGAATCAAAGTACTCTTAGCAAATGATATTAAATCAGGTACTTCAGAAAATCTTAGGAGGAAAAGAAAGTCTCCCACCTAATCAATCCCCAGTCACTTTATAAGGACAATACTTTTTCATCATTTTCATTTTTAGCTCTTCTGGTGGTTGTTTTGTGTAACTCTAGATAATACGTTTACACCTCCATGCATCGATCTTATCACCTTTAGGTGTTCTCTGCTGTCTCCCATAAAAGCGGAGGACTTAGCCATCTGAATTGCCCTAATGTCTTAGGTTAGGACACTTGACTCTGAGACAGAGATTTGTTGGCAGGGGCTTTGGGGACAACCCTGGAGGAGTGAAAGCAGCAGGATTGAGCTGCAGGAGGAGGTGACCTCCTGTGCAATTGCAACAGAAGCCTCAGCCCATCCCCAGAGCTCTGTGGCTGGGAAAGCCCTTCATAGTTGTCATGAATTGAGACAAGAGGGCTGGGCCTTTGTACCCCACCATTGACAATCAACCTGTCATTGGACACAAGTTGGGGAACATAAAATTAAACAAGGTACTTCTCCTCAGCTGAGATCAATTCCAGAAAAAGGACTTGGAGATAAGTTGCCAGCAGCCAATACTTCTGACATGTGGAGAATGAGCGTCAGTCCTGGCATGGGAATCTGAGGAGAGCACCACGGCATCCACCACAGGTCACCTCCTACATGGCTCAGATCCACTTACTTCTTACAGTAGATTCACCCTATTTGGAATTAACCCCCCAGATTTCTGTTTGGTTCCTTTGTTTGGAGAACCTTACAAGAACATTGGTGAGCCAAATTACAGCCCTTGCTCTGCACATGCTCTCAAATCTACATCTGAGACTCACTATTTCCCTCCTCTACTACCAATTTCAGATTCCCTTCACCCTCAACTAGCACATCTGCTGGTCTAGGTGGCTTAGCTGGGGTGGGGGTGGGGGAAACCCTAATCTCCATTCCTGAGGAGTCTAAGTCTGTGGTTACCAAGCCCTCCTCAGGTTAGGTTGGCTACCTTGTCCACTTACCGTCAAAATTGGGCAGGTGAGAAAGAAGAGATGCTCTGATAGATAAGCTGGGTACCAAACATACTCTTCTCTGCCCCACAACGAAGCTGAGATCTCATCCTCTCCTGATGATCGGCATCCATTAATCCTGCCGGGATGTGGTTCCTTTCCCTACTCTTCTCTCCTTCACATCTCACATACTTAACAAGTGCCTGTAAGACAGCTCTAACCCACTATTCCTCAGCACAGCAAGTTCAACATCTTCAAAACTAAACTGATTTTTTTGCTTCATTCATACACACGTTCTTTGTCCTTCATCTATCAAGCTCCTGTGCTGGAAACTAGGTTCATCTCCGGGTCTTCTACCTCCTTCATCCTCTAAATCTACCAAGTTCTGTAAATTCTACCGCCTAAATAGCTTCTAAATTCACCCTCATTCTCCCTCCCTACAGTCGCTATCCTTATTCAGGGGCTCATCATTTCTCACCTGGACTATTACAAAAACCTCCCAATTGCTCTTCCTTTCTCCAATCTCCCCCACACTCCTCCCATCCACATTACACCACATCTTTTAAGAAGTATGCCATTTCCCTGCTTAAAACTCTTTCAGTGTAAAGGTTTTTCACAAATTGGCTCTTTCCTACTTCTCCACTCACTCCTCTTCCATTCCCCTCTGCAACTGCTCGTCACTTGTATCTGCTCAAAGGTAACAAGCTCCCTTCATGCCTCATGCCTTTGCCCATTCTACCTCTTGTCCCGCGTGTCTCCTGGCAGACTCTACTTCTCTTTGGAGATTTACTTCACTCCACCTTTGACCCTTCCTGATAGGTAGGATTGGCTGCTTCTCGCCCCATGGTCACACTGCAATTCTTCCATACCTTTATTAAGACTCTTATGACATTATGTTTGCTTATTTGCCTTACACACACAACTGGCTGAAATATATTTTTTAAATTGCAATGGTTTTGTACTATATTCGGTTGTGATCCCAATGCATTGTATTACTTTCACAGTTCTTAGAAACAGTAGATAATCAAAAATTGTCAAATGAATGAATGAAATATACAAATGTTGTTCAGGGCATGATGCATCTGACCCACCATCAGTGGCTGAGCATATACTTCGCATTGTTTCCCAATAGTGTTAACTGATGTGTGCTGACTGACCCATATTCCCTAGCCTGACCTCAAGATAACTGCCAAGATTTTATGTTCATAGCCTGAGAATGCACAATTCTAAATGTTCTTCCTGAACAATGAATCAATAGCTGTGAATCTGTTTTAGGGAAGAGACGCAAAAATTGAAACAAAACAGGCACACTGAAGGAACACTGGAGAAAGAATCATGCAGTCAACGAGGGCTCACTCATCTACTACTTACTGTCCAAGGTCTAGCACAGTGGCTGAAATATGGTAGGCATTCAATAAATATATGTTGAATGACTAGAGAAAGATGGGAAAGGAACAACAAATGATGCCCTTGGGAGTGATACAGAAGCTGTAGGAGACTGTCAGGATGACAGAAGGGAGAGAGGTGAGCTCAGTTTTTAAATCATTAACTTGTAAGCTGTTTACACTTAAGTTTTAAGCTGGACACATCCTAAAGGTATAGAAAGAAAGAAAAACTAAGAGATCCAGAATTGGAAATGTATCTATTTAAAACCAGGAGCCTGAAATGTACTCCCAGGGAGGCTTAAAGGAAAAAGATAAGGGTCTACAGAGGCAATCATTTTGTGCACTTTTTTATCTCTTCTGTTATTTACCTTCATTATCCTAAATAATATATTTACACTGCTATTTTGTTGACATTTTTGCATTTTAGAAATTATACATTAACTTCCCACTACTATGGAGGATAAAGATACTGCTTTCTTTCTGTGTCCCCCACACTGATGCACACATTCTTTCCCCCATCCTCCAATATAGTTCTATTACAAATGTACTAAATCAATATTCAGTGTTTGCTTTTTTCATTCATTCATCCAATAAATATGCCTTTGAATTACTTAGAAAATTTTAATCAGGGTATATGATAACACTTGTATTTTCAGTAATTCCAGACAGCCTCTTCTGGGTGTTACCTTTTGAGAAACATTAGTACAATTTGCCTGCCTATTTTAAAATATAAAAATCAATTTAAAATTAATCAGCAAATTATGTCAGTGCTCATTATGTCCAAGGCAATGTTAGGGAGACCAAGATGTCTAAAATAGAACCCCTACCTTCAAAATATCGAAATCTAGATGGTGAAATCATGCAAATACACACAAAAAGTTAACAAGTGAATGTCTCCTGAGTGATACAGGCTGGTAGATTCCACAAGAGTCAGAGGAAGAAGTACTTGCACACTGGGCTGGTCCAGGACAACACAGAAGAGGAGATGGCGGAGGTTGAGAAAGATCCTTAAGATGCAAGAGTAGGTAGGGCAAAGGGCAAAGGGCAAAGAGGAAGAGGAAGAACACTCCAAACAGGAGAAAATTGCATTAGCAAAGGCAGAAAGGGAGAAAATACTGCATTTTTAAGAATGCCAAGTAGCCCAGTTTGAGTGCAAAAGAGGTTCATGGAGAAGAATAGCAGGAAATATGGGGGCAAAGCAAGGTGAGAGCAGAGCGTAAATAGGTTTGAATGCCAAGAAAATTCCTGACATTTCCCATCACGTGGTTCTATTCAAGGTTAATAAGCAATGATGAATGGATGTACAAACATTTGATAGTTCAATTCAGTGGGAAAAAAATGCTGAATTATTAGGTGATTTCATGAACATATTAAAGTGACATTACTAGTAAGATTAAATTCTTACATTGAAAAAGGGAAAGTTGGGAGCAATAACGGAGTGGGAGAAAATAGCAGAAAGAAAAGTGTTAAAGAATGAAATTAACATGTCAATGCCAGTAAGATTAGGAATATTTAGCAATGGAAAATAAAAGAGATATACTTTGACTTCTAAAATATGTGTGTCTTGAAATGTGCACAAGTGTGCATTCTTAAGTCAGATATATCATTATTTTTAAATGCCTCACTTTCGTTGAAGAGTCGCATTGGCTCCCAGAACTCTAAATGGCCATTCCTTTCTGTACTTTACATAATGTAGTCTGTACAAAGCCTGCTTCTAAGAAGATGATTATTTCTAGATTTTTATTTAAAAGAATAGAATTTCTTAGAAAACATTACTGTATTATTGTTTTCAGTTGCTCTCCTACTTGCATAATTGTGCCTGTAGCATAATGTTATATAGATATCCTGGTGAGTTTGGAAAATCTTGTACTAAATTCTTCTTAGAATCTTTAATAAACTAATGCGCTTTGAATCTGAAAAAGATAATATAATATGCAGTGTTTCCAAACTTATTTGATCAAAAAATCCTTTTTAAAAAAAATGGAAACATAGTTTAGGAAACAGTGATTTCACCCACTCCCTTGAAGCAGTGTCCACTTGTTTCAAATGTCTGACAAATGTTCATGCATGTGCACACATGTGCGCACGTGCATGCACACACACACACTCCCTGTCTCTCCTATCAGAAACTCCTAGGATGGCACTTCCTGCTTTTAGATGTGACAAGTTGCTCTTTGAAACCAGGAAGACGGATTGGGTTCTCAGACCAAAGTGATAATTAATGATGCAGCAAAATATAGAAAAGAGAAATATATTAACCTCCTAAACAGCTTACGTCTTTGGATAATTCTTTGTGCTTAAACATCACCTCCCACGTCCACCTGTGAGACCAGTGAACCTATGAAAGCCTTCCCAGGATCCCCCTCTGCTACCCAGAGTCCTGTCTATCGCTGACTCTCTTGCCCCTTTATTTTCCAGTTTTTAGAAGTACAATGCCTGAACTAACTAATGCTGGATCACTAGATGCCTGGTGTAAAGGCCTTTATGAGTGTCAGTCTTCCAGTTCTGAAGAATATAGAGAAGTAATTCAAAGAAACTTCTAGAGTCACCAGAGGTCAGGGACTACATATTCTTTTTATAATTTTTTTCACAACACTTATTTTGAAATTTTTCAAACTGTCCAAAAAATGCAAAGAGTAGTACAATTAATAGCCATGCATTCTTCACTGAGATCAAATCATTGTTAACTTTTCCGGCATTTGCCTGTCTCCCCTGCCCCCTGCCATTATCTCTCTCTTCCCCGCCCCCCTCCATTTATGTTTTTTTGAAAGCAAGTTGCACACATCAGAAAATTTCACCCCTAAATATTCCCCATGCCTCATCTAAGAATAAGAACATTCACTTACATAATCACAATAGCATTATCACATCTAAGAAAACTGACATAAATTTAATAGTATCATCAAATATACTGTCTATATTTAAATTTTCTCAATGAGGGATTCTCTGAATACCACCCCTCAAGGTATACAGAGATGACAGGAAGAGGGCAGTGCAATGCAAGCAACTGACTCTGTGGCGAAGGCCCTGGAAGCTGAAGCCCATTTTGGCTGACTCTTGTAGTATTACTTTCCTAGGAATTAATACAATTAAATGGTTAGGAGTAATTAATCTTCTCTCTTAAATGATTGTGACTGTTACTTGTACTTCCAGCAACCCATAAGAAGGAAGTCAAATCTGCATTATTTATAAAATTAGAGCTAAACCAAATATTAAGATTTGATCTAATCCTTGGATAGATAGTCCTTAAATGGATATATTCTCCAGGTTTTAAGGATGCTGGCATATAAACAATTCTTGTATTTTTCACAGTAGCAGAGTTTTATTCATCAAGTGCACATTTCACCTAGAAAGGTGAAACAATATGCTACTAAACAACCAATGGATAACTGAAGAAATCAACAGGAAATTAAAAAATACCTAGAGACAAATGAAAATGAAAACATGACAATCCAAAACCTATGGGACACAGCTAAAGGAGTTCTAAGAGGGAAGCTTATAGGGAATTCCCTGGCAGTCCAGTGGTTAGGACTCTGTGCTTTCACCGCTGAGGGCCCAGGTTCAATCTCTGGTCAGGGAACTGAGATCCCACAAGCCACGCAGCACAGCCAAAAAATAAAAATGAGGGAAGTTCATAGTGATAAGAGTTTATCTCAGGAAACAGAAAAATCTCAAATAAACAACCTAATCTTACACCTAAAGCAACTAGAGAAAGAACAAACAAAACCCAAAGTTAGTAGAAGGAAATAAATCATAAAGATCAGAACAGAAATAAATGAAATAGAGACTAAAAAACAATAGAAAAGATCAATGAAACTAACAGCTGCTTCTTTGAAAAGATAAACAAAATTGATAAACCTTTAGCTAGACTCATCAAAAAGGGAGAGGGCCCAAATCAATAAAATCAGGAATAAAAAAGGAGAAGTTACAACTGACACCACAGAAATACAAAGGATCATAAGAGACTACTATGAGCAACTATACGCCAATAAAATGGACAACCTAGAAGAAATGGACAAATTCCTAAAAAGGTATAATCTCCCAAGACTGAACCAGGAAGCAATAGAAAATACGAACAGACCAATTACCAGTACTGAAATTGAATCAGTAATTTAAAAATTTCCAACAAACAAAAGTCCAGGACCAGATGACTTCACAGGTGAATTCTATCAAACATTCAGAGAACAGTTAACACCTATCCTTCTCAAACTATTCCAAATAGTTGCAGAGGAAGGAACACTTCCAAACTCATTCTAAGAGGCCACCATCACCCTGATATGAAAGCCAGAAAACGATGTCACAAAAAAAGAGAACTACAGCTCAATATCACTGATGAACATAGATACAAAAATCCTCAACAAGATACTAGCAAACTGATTCCAACAATACATTAAAAGGATCATACACCATGATCAAATGGGATTTATTCCAGGGGTGCAAGGATTTTTCAATATCTGCAAATCAATCAAGGTGATACACCACATTAACAAATTGAAGAATAAAAACCATAAGATTATCTCAATAAATACAGAAAAAGCCTTTGATAAAATTCAACATCCATTTATGATAAAAACTCTACAGAAAGTGGGCATATAGGGAACATACCTCAACATAATAAAGGCCATATACGACAAACCCACAGCTAACATCATACTCAATGGTGAAAAGCTGAAAGTATTTCCTCTAAGATCTGGAACAAGAATGGCCACTCTGTATAAAAAAGTATGTAAAATAAAATTCAAAAATTAAAAATAAATAAATAAGAAGAAAAAAAAAAAGAATGCCCACTCTCACCACTTTTATTCAACATAGTTCTGGAAGTCCTAGCCACAGCAATCAGAGAAGAAAAAGAAATAAAAGTAATCCAAATTGGAAAAGAAGAAGTATAACTGTCACTGTTTGAAGATGACATGATGCTATACATAGAAAAATCCTGAAGATGCTACCAAAAAATTACTAGAGCTCCTCGGTAAATGACTGAATTTACCAGTGAATTTGGTAAAGTTGCTGTATACAAAATTAATACAGAGAAATCTTGCATTTATATACACTAAAAATGAAAGATCAGAAAGAGAAATGAAAGAAACAATCCCACTTACCATCGCATCAAAAAGAATAAAATATCTAGGAATAAACCTACCTAAGGAGGCAAAATACCTGTACTCTAAAACGTATAAGACATTGATGAAAGAAACTGAAGACAACACAAACAGATGAAAAGATATATTGTATTCTTGGATTGGGAGAATCGATATTGTTAAAGTGACCATACTACCCAAGGCAATCTACCAATTCAGTGCAATCCTTATCAAATTACCAATGGCATTTTCCATAGAACTAGAACAAAAATTTGTAAAATTTGTATGGAAATGCAAAAGACCCATAACTGCCAAAACAATCTTGAGAAAGAAGAACAAAGCTGGAGGAATCACATTCTCTGACTTTAGGCTTTACTACAAGGCTACCATAATCAAAATAGTATGGTGCTGGCACAAAAACAGGCATATAGATCAGTGGAATAGAATAGAAAGCCCAGAAATAAACCCACACACTTGTGGTCAATTAATCTACAACAAAGGAGGCAAGAATATACAATGGAGAAAAGAAAGACAGCTCCTTCAATAAGTGGTGCTGGGAAAACTGGACAGCTACATGTAAAAGAATGAAATTAGAATATTCTCTAACACCACACACAAAAATAAACTCAAAATGGATTAAAGATCTAAATGTAAGGCCAGATACTATAAAACTCCTAGAGGAAAATATAGGCAGAACACTCATTGACATAAATTGCAGCAATATTTTTTTTTTTGGATCTCCCTCCTAAAGGAATGGAAATAAAAACAAAAATAAACAAATGGGACCTAATTAAGTTTAAAAGCTTTTGTACAGCAAAGGAAACCATAAACAAAATAAAAAGACAGGGCTTCCCTGGTGGTGCAGTGGAGAGTCTGCCTGCTGGTGCAGGGGACACGGGTTCGTGCCCCGGTCCAGGAAGATCCCACATGCCACAGAGCGGCTGGGCCCGTGAGCCATGGCCACTGAGCCTGCACATCTGGAGCCTGTGCTCTGCAACGGGAGAGGCCACAACAGTGAGAGGTCCGCATACCGCAAAAACATAAAAAAATAAATTAAATAAAATAAAAAGACAACCTACGCACTAGGAGAAAATATTTGCCAACAATGCTTCCAACAAGGGATTAATTTCCAAAATATACAAACAGCCCATATAGCTTAATATCAAAAAAGTAAACAACCCAATCAAAAAATGGGCAGAAGATCTAAATAGAATTTTTTCCAAATAAGACATACTGATGGCCAACAAGCACATGAAACAATGCTCAATATCACTAATTACTAGAGAAATGTAAATCAAAACTACAATGAGGTATCACCTCACACCAGTCAGAATGGCCATCATTAAAAACTCTACAAACAGGACTTTCCTGATGGTGCAGTGGTTAAGAATCCACCTGCCAGTGCAGGGATTATGGGTTCGAGCCCTGGTCCGGGAAAATCCCACATACCGTGGAACAACTAAGCCCATGTGCCACAACTACTGAGCCTGTGCTCTAGAGCCCACGAGCCACAACTACTGAAGCCTGTGCATCTAAAGCTTGTGCTCCACAACAAGAGAAGCCACCGCAATGAGAAGCCTGTGCACCACATTGAAGAGTAGCCCCTGCTTGCCGCAACTAGGGAATGCCAATGCACAGCAACAAAAACCCAATGCAGCCAAAAAATAACTTAATTAATTTAAAAAAAAAACCTCTACAAATGATAAATGCTGGAGAGGGTGAGGAGTAAAGGGAACCCTCCTAAACTGTTGGTGGGAATGTAAATTGGTTCAGCACTATGGAGAACAGTATGAAGTTTCCTTAAAAACCAAAAATAGAGTTACCATATGATCCTGCAATCCTACTCCTGGGTGTATATCCAGAGAAAACTCTAATTTGAAAAGATACATGCACCCCAATGTTCATAGCAGCACTATTTACAATAGCCAAGAGATGGAAGCAACCTAAATGCCCATCAACATATGAATGCATAAAGAAGATGTGGTGTGTGTGTGTGTATATATATATATATATATATATATAATGGAATATTACTCAGCCATAAAAAAGAATGAAGTAATGCCATTTGCAGCAACATGGATGGACCTAGAGATTATCATACTAAGTGAAGTAAGTCAGATGGAGAAAGACAAATATTATACGATATCACTTAAATGTGGAATCTAAAAGAATGATACAAATGAACTTATTTACAAAACAGAAATAGACTCACAGACATAGAAAACAAACTATGGTTACCAAAGAGGATAGATAGCGGGAGAGAGGAGGTAGATAAATAAGGAGTTTGAGATTAACACATACACATTACTATGTACAAAACAGATAAACAACAAGGACCTACTATATAGCATGGGAAATATATTCAATATATTATAGTAATTTATAATGGAAAAGAATCTGAAAAAGAATATATATATGTATAACTGAATCACTTTGCTGTACACCTGAAACTAAATCAACACTGTAAATTAACTAAACTTCAATTTGAAAAATGGTTTAAATAAAGAAGTGTAGGGCTTCCTTGGTGGGATAGTGGTTAAGAATCTGCCTGCCAATGCAGGGGACACAGGTTCGAGCCCTGGTCCGGGACGATCCCACATGCCACGGAGCAACTAAGCCCGTGAGCCACAACTACTGAGCCCGAGCTCTAGAGTCCGCGAGCCACAACTACTGAGCCCACGTGCCACAACTACTGAAGCCTGCACACCTAGAGCCCATGCTTCGCAACAAGAGAAGTCACCAATGAGAAGCCCACATGCAGCAACGAAGACCCAATGAAGCCATAAATAAATAAATTTGTAAAAAAAAAATGTATATGTGTGTAAATCATGTATTCTGACTGAAAACTGATTTATATTTGCAACTTTGGCTCCATCATTAGAGATCCTTTAAATTCATATCCCTCCACCTAGTTACTGTAATGCACCTTTTGGATTGGGGTTAGGACTCAGGGAGAACAGCTTCAGGCTGCAGCAGAGCAGGGCTCAAGTATTGGAAAGGGTTTGTGAGGCTCTTGTGGTCCTATCCGAGAAGAAAGCAGACTTGAAAACTGCTTGTGCATTAGAGCTTGCTCTCTCTTATGGCTCTTGGAAATGAGACTGCCCCATGAAGAAGCCCAAGCAAGCTTCCTGGAAGATGACAGACACGGTCCTAATCATCCCTGTTGCCCCAGCTGATAGCAGGCAACCACCAGTCAGCAGACAGTGAGTGGCCAGTCAATCCAGCACTGATGAATGAACAACTGAGCTGACTCATGACAGGGGAACCACCTCGTTGATCAGACAATCAGAGGAATGAAAGCGTAAGCAGATACCTAGTCAAGACAGAAACTCTCTCCTGTCAGGTATATACTTGATGATGCAGCATATATAATTTAAAAGGTGCCATGCCAGGCTTTTTTTTTTCTTTTTGATGGGAATCATTTGAGAAAGAATTGATCAGAATCCCTGTGCTTACAGGGCCCAAACCAGAGCAGTACTATAAACAGAAGTGAGGGAAGCCACACATATGCAAGCCCCCCAAGATTAATGAGGATAAGATAAAATTCATAATCTGCCACTACAAAGAGGACATTGACGACAACTGGAAATTATATGTGATCAACTCAAAGTGCACTAAGTTTTACACTTTGAGATTTACAATTTAAGAGTATCGTTGCTCAAGAAAACTTGCAATGTCCTGAAATCTTATAAATCATGTATGAAATGTGATAGAGAGATTCCCAAATTTGACAAACCTGCACAATTTGTGTGTCATTACAAATATGGTATAGGGAGTTCCCTGGTGGCCTAGTGGTTAGGATTTTGGACTTTCACTGCCATGGTCCAGGTTCAATCCCTGGTCAGGGAACTGAGATCCCGCAAGCTGGGCATGGCCAAAAATATATATATGGTATAAAACCAAAATAAACTCTTTTAAGTTATTGAAACAAAACAAAACCAATTTTGATCAACACTGGATTCTCCCCAAGATTACAAAATATCTCTAATGCAATTGTCTTAGGAAGAGCACATTGTCTTATGAAAAGGATATCAAAGAAAGTGGATCCTAAAAAGTAGGAGGAAAAAGTTCCATAGAGGTGTGTCAGACAGGTAATAAGACAAAAATATTGTTCTTTTAGATTTGGGAATATTTGTGATATTTGTCAGTTTTTCAACATTTGTGATTGGTGTGATTTCTTTTCTCATTCTAATTAAATATTCACATTTGTACCTAATTCTGCATGTGTAATCTTGTATTCCTTTTCTTCAAGAGAACTCTCAAAATTGTATAAGCTTCAAGCCACTCCAAACCTAGACCTGGATCTGCCTGGTCCAGATACAAGGATAGTTTGATGGGTATCACTTGATATAGACTCAACAATGTCATCAAGGATTTTCTTTTATTCCATCCCTCTGCTTTGACATCTATGATGTCAGCTTCATCTTAATGCTTGCTTCCTTCATGGTGATGACATGGCTGTAGGAGTTCCAAGCTTCCTCTGTATTCTACTCTATTCAGAAGGAAAGTGACAGCTGACTTTCCACTGTTCTCTCAAAAGAATGAGAAACCTTCTGAAACAGAGGCCCCCATTCATTAGCCTGAATTGGTTACTTGCCCCTTCCTGAATCAAATTGGCTTAGGATTGGATTACCTGAACAACTCAGTGTAGTAAGGTGGATGGAATTATAGCAACGGGGTCAATCCCCTGTCAAAAACTTCTGGCTGGTGCACAGTGAAGGTAAAAATGATGCTGAGGAGATGATACATGTCCAGTGGAGAGAAGACATGAGAAGGGTAAGATGCTTATTCATTTATTCAACAACCATCTCCCTAG
Organism: Globicephala melas; assembly: GCF_963455315.2. Lineage (NCBI taxonomy): Eukaryota > Metazoa > Chordata > Mammalia > Artiodactyla > Delphinidae > Globicephala > Globicephala melas. Next base: position 44,998,071 of record NC_083325.1, read on the forward strand.
AACATACCATGGACTCAATTCTGTGTCAAGTGTCAGATATCAGGATGACAAAGATGAATAAGAAATAGATACTTCCTGGATCCTCTTAATTGAAGCAGACTCTTCATTTAAAAAAATTGGATTTGGGATATCTGATTCTAATACTACTACAAAATGAATTTAGAAACTTCAATAAATTCCACTTTTAAGTCTCCGCTTATTCAATAAACACACAACACATGCCTAACTGCATACTCATCATGGAGTGGGACACAAAATGCAGTTTCTGATATCATGACTTAAAACACTTGTTGAGATTTCTTAAACTAATGAAAATTTTAAAGTAGAAAATGTTTAAATAACTAAAATAAATAAATATCTGTTCAAGATGGCAACAGAAGAAATGATCCAAGATAGTATGAGAATAGCTTCTGATGATTGGTACAGATGGTAATAAAGCTACAGAAGTTAAAAAAATTTATGTATGGATATATATATATATATATTTAAGGAAGCTATTAATTCTCACTGAGAAAGTAGATGACAGGCATTGGCCTAAAGTATATACTTGAATTTTCACTTTCAACCAGGGATTGTTATTAGTGATTACTTCCAAGCTAGGTGATAAATAGGAAGCAGATACAAGCATGCACTTTGACCTACTGTGTTACTATCAGCACTCAGCTCTCTTGTCGAGATCATACTTCCCCAAGTCAGAGATCAGACAGAAAACACAACAGTTGCTACTTCAGTAGGCTAAGAGGGATTTGCATAGAACACAGTCCGAGTCTAGCATTTCATGACTTCGTCTCTTAGTCTCTAAAGAAGGTAAAGTGGTACAATGGAAAGAACATTAGTCCAGGAGATAGAAGACTTGGTTTCTATTCCCAACTCTGCTAATTTACCTGACACCCTGGGCAAGTCATAATCTTTCTGAGCCTTAGTTTACTCAGAACATAAACCAATTTTCTATTCCGATCATTCCCCTGTTCTATACTTTGTAGGTGCCTTAAAGGGCTGCTTGCCTTGTAGGATCATTTTGCTGGACACTCTGACACTCAGTTCACAAGCCATTTCTCTGTGTAACTGCCATTTCCTCTACTCAGAAGCCCTCTTCCTTGTATTGGTTGGTTTTGCAATTGTTGGTAACTATTTGCCCACTTCCATCAGTCATGCTCCATGCACTGAGAATGGTTTATTCTCCATCCCTAGCTTTGCATTTAGCCTCTGTATTCATTCATTGCACAGATACTCATTGGGCGGCCAAAAAAAAGATGTAACTGCAAGTGAGGATAGGTTGTGTTATTGAAAACTTAATTTATATATATGTGTGTGTGCTTAATAAAATTAAATACAGGTTTGTTTTGTTTTGTTTTGATTGAGGTCTGATTAACATATAACATTATATTAGTTTCAGGTATGTAACATAATGAGATGATATTAGTATATATCACAAAATGATCACTACAATAAGTCCAATTAACATCTGTCCCCATACATAGTTAAAAATTTGTTTTTCTTCTTCTGATGAGGGCTTTTAAACATCTACTCTCTTAGCAACTTTCAAACATGCAATACAATATTATTAACTATAGGCATCATATTGTACATTAAATCCCCATGACATGTATTTTATAACTGGAAGTTTGTACCCTCTGACCACCCCCTTTTCACCCATTTTACCCATTCCGCACTTCCTGCTTCAGGCAACCACCAATCTGTTCTCTGTACCTATGAGCTTGTTTGTTTGTTTTATATTCCGCATATAAGTGAGATCATATAGTATTTGTCTTTTGCTGTCTGACTTATTTCACTTAGCATAATACCCTCTAGATCCATCCATGTTGTCGTAAATGGCGAGATTTCATTCTTTTTTTACATCTGAATAGTATTCAATTGTATATATAAACCACATTTTCTTTATCCATTCATCTATCAATGGACACTTAGGTTGCTTCTGTATCTTGGCTGTTGTAAATGCTACAATGAACACTGGAGTGCACCTATCTTTTCAAATTAGTAGTTTTGTTTTCTTCGGACAAATACCCGGAAATGAAATTGCTGGGTCATGAGGAACCTCCATAGTGTTTTCCATAATGGCTGCACCAATTCACGTTCCCACCAATAGGGTGCAACTGTTCCTTTTTCTCCACATCCTCACCAACACCTGTTATTCCTTGTCTTTTTGATAATAGCCATTCTAACAGGTATGAGGTGATATCTCATTGTGGTTTTGCTTTGCATGTCTTTGACGATTAATGATGTTGTGAGCATTTTTCATATACTTGTTGGTATGTCTTCTTTGGAAAAATGTCTGCTCAGATCCTCTGCCCATTTTTTTACTCATATTGTTTTTGTTTTGTTTTGTTTTGTTGATGTTGAGTTGTATGAGTTCTTTATATATTTTGGATATTAACCCTTATCAGATATATGATTTGCAAATATTTTCTCTCATTCCATAGGTTGCCTTTTCATTTTATTAATGATTTCCTTTGCTGTGTAGAAGCTTTTCAGTTTGATGTACTCCCACTTGTTTATTTTTGCTTTGTTGCCTTTGCTTTTGAAGTCAGATCCAAAAAATCATCACCAATACTGATGTCAAGGAACTTACTGCTTATGTTTTCTTTTAAGAGTTTTATGTCTTACGTTCAAGTCTGTAAGAGTTAATTTTTGTGTATGGTGTCATATAGTAGTCTACTTTCATTCTTTTGCATGTGGTTGTCCAGTTTTCCCAACACCATTTCTTGAAGAGGCTGTCCTTTCCCCACTGTATATTCTTGGTTCCTTTTTTGTAAATCAATTGACCATATATGCATGGTTTATTTTTGGGTTCTCTATTCTGTTTTATTGATCTATGTGTCTGTTTTTGATACCAGTAATATCTGTTTTGATTACTATAGCTTTGTAATATAGTTTGAAATAAAGTAGCATCATGCCTCCAGGTTTGTTCTCCTTTCTCAAGATTGCTTTAGTTATTCAAGATCTTTTGTGGTACCATACAAATTTTAGGATTGTTGGTTCTATTTCTTTCATCAATGTCATAGTTTTCAGTGTGCAGGTTTTTCATACCCCTGGTTAAATTTATCCCTAGGTATTTTATTCTGTTTTGATGCAATTGTAAATAAAATTGTTTTCTTAATTCCTTTTTCTAATAGTTCATTATTAATGTATAGAAGCAAAACTGATTTTTTATACTGATTTTGTATCCTGCAACTTTACTGAATTCCTTCATTTGTTCCCACAGGTTTTTGGTGTAGTCTTTATGGTTTTTTATATATAATATCAAGTCATTTGCAAATAGTGACAGTTTTACTTCTTCCCTTCCAATTTGAATGCTTTTTATAACTTTTTCCTCCTCAGTGCTGTGGCTCAGACTTCCAACACTATGTTGAATGGAAGTGCAAGGTGGGCATCCTTGTCTTGTTCCTGATCTTAGAGGAAAAGCTTTCAGCTTTTCACTGTTGAGTATGATGTTATCTGTGGGCTTACCATATATGGCCTATATTGTGTTGCCTCTATACGTTGCCTCTATAACCAGTTTGTTGAGAGTTTTTATCATACATCGATGTTGAATTTTGTTAAATGCTTTTTCTGAATATATTGATGATCATTTTTATCCTTCCTTTTATTAATGTGGTGTATCACATTAATTGATTTATGGATACTAGACCATCCTTGCATCCATGGAATAAATTTCACTTGATTATGGTGTATGATCCTTTTAATGTATTGTTGAATTTGGTTTGCTAAAATTTTGTTGAGAATTTTCGCATCAATGTTCATCAGGGATATTGGCCTGTATTTTCCTTTTCTTGTGGTGTCCTTGTCTGGTTTTGGTATTAAGGCAATGCTGGTCTCATAAAATGAGTTTGGAAGAGTTCCCTCATCTTCTGTGTTTTGGAAGAGTTTGAGAAGGATTGGTATTAATTCTTCTTTGAATGTTTCGTAGAATTCATCTGTTAAGCTGTCTGGTCCTGGACTTTTGTTTTTTGGGAAGTTTTTGATTACTGATTCAAAATCATCCTAGTAATCAAGCTATTCAGATTTTCTATTTCTTCATGATTCAGTCTTGGAAGGTTGTATGTTTCTAGAAATTTATCCACTTCTTCTAGGTTGTCGAATTTGTTGGTGTATATTTGTTCATAGTAGTCACTTATAATACTTTGTATTTCTTTGTTACCAGTTGTAATGTCTCATCTTTCACTTCTGATTTTATTTATTTGAGTCCTCTCTCTTTTTTCTTGATGAGTCTAGCTAAAGGCTTGTCAATTTTGTTTATCTTTTCAAAGAACCAGCTGTTGCTTTCATTAATCTTTTCTATTGTCTTTTCAGTCTCTACAGTAAGTCGCCTATAAATGAACGTGTTTCATTCCAAAGGTGCATTTGTAAGTCCAATTTCTTTGTAAGTCCAACAAAATTAGCCTAGGTACCCAACTAAGATAACTGGCTATATAGTACTGTACTGTAATAGGTTTATCATACTTTTCACACAAATAATACATAAAAAACAAACCAAAAAATAAAGAAAATATTTTTAATCTTACAGTACAGTACATTGAAAAGTACAGTGGTACAGTACAGGAGCTGGCATACAGGGGTTGGCATTTGAGTGAACAGGCAAGAAGACTTACTGACTAAAAGAGGGAGAGGACTTGGGAGATGATAGAGCTGAAGGATTGTCAGCAATGGGAGATGGAAGGCAAGCTGCAATTTCACTCACACCTAAAGTTGATGGCACAGGTTCTGGTTCCTTGCTGGATTCAATTCTGTTTACCTTCTTGAAAAAATGATCCAGTGATGTCTGGGTAGTAGCTCTTTTTTTCCCATCATAGATGACATGGTAGCACTGGATTGCATTCTGAATGGCTGCTGCAACCTTTGTGTACCATTCCACATTCAGGTACTGGGCCTCAAAGACTAACAGTGCCTCCTCAAATAAAGAAAATTCCCTTGCCATTTCCTGTGTCGTGACTCTCTTCGGTTCTTCAGTTACTTCTTCTTCTTCTTCACTCTCTTTGTCCTTTCTCTGGGCCTCCAATTCCATCAGGTCTTCATTAGTAAGCTCCTCATGTTACACAGCATGGAGTTCAATAAAGCCATCCTCTTGCAGACCTAGTCCCAGCTTCTTGCTGAGGGTCACTAAGTTGCTGAAGACCTCTTTGGACTCTTCATCCACCTTCTCAAATCCACAAAAATCGTGAACAAACTTCAGGAAAAGTTTCTTCCAAACCCCATTCATGGTGATGGCTGTAACCTCACTCCAAGCAGAATCAATGTTTTTATGGCCTTGTAGATATTACAGTCCTTCCAAAATTGTCACAAGGCTGTTCCTGATTTGTCACTCGCCTTTACTGCCTGACAAAAAGTGTGATGTAAATAATATTTCTTGGAGGACCTTCAAGATGGTGGAGGAGTAAGATGTGGAGATCATCTTCTTCCCCCAAAATATTTCAAAAATACATCTACAAGTGGAACAACTCCTACAGAACACTTACTGAAAGTTGGCAGAAGACCTCAGACTTCCCAAAAGCTTTGCTTTTACCATCTGTCCTAGGGTTCTTTCTGTCCACTTCTTTGTTTTGTTTTGTTTTCCAGTACAGTTTTTACTGCTTGTTATAATAGGTGGATTTGTTTATTGGTTTGGTTGCTCTCTTCTCTCTTTCTTTTCCTTTATTTTTTATTACTTTTAATTTTTTAATAATGTTTTTTATTTTAATAACTTTATTTTATTTATTTATTTTTCTTTTTTTTAAATTTTTCCCTCTTTTCTTCTGAGCCATGTGGTTAACAGGGTCTTGGTATTCTGGCCGGGTGTCAGGCCTGAACCTCTTAGATGGGAGAGCTGAATTCAGGACATTGGACCACCAGAGACCTCCCGGCCCCTGTAATATCAAATGGCAAAAGGTCTCCCAGAGATCTCCCTCTAAATGCTGAGACCCAGCTCCACTCAACGACCAGCAAGCTACAGTGCTGGACACCTCATACCAAACAACTAGCAAGACAGGAACACAACCCCACCCATTAGCAGAGAGGTGCCAAAAATCATAATAAGTTCACAGACACCCCAAAACACACCACAGGACACAGTCTTGCCCACCAGAAAGACAAGATACAGCATCATCCACCAGAACACAGGCACCAGTTCCCTCCAGGGGGAAGACTACACAATGCACTGAACCAACCTTACCCACTGGGGGCAGACACCAAAAATAACAGGAACTATGAACAGCAGCCTGGGAAACTAAGACCCCAAACACAGTAACTTAAGCAAAATGAGAAGACAGAGAAATACACAGCAGATGAAGGAGTAAGGTAAAAATCCGCCAGACTAAACAAGTGATGAGGAAATAGGCAGTCTACCTGAAAAAGAATTCAGAGTAATGATAGCAAAGATGATCCAAAATTTTGGAAATAGAATGGAGAAAATACAAGAAACATTTAACAAGGACCTAGAAGAACTAAAGAGCAAACAAACAATGATGAACAACACAATAAATGAAATTAAAAATTCTCTAGAAGGAATATAGCAGAATAACTGAGGCAGAAGAATGGATAAGTGACCTGGAAGATAAAATAGTGGGAATAACTACCACAGAGCAGAATAAAGAAAAAGGAATGTGAAGAATTGAGGACAGTCTCAGAGACCTCTGGAACAAAGTTCAATGCACCAACATTTGAATTATAGGGGTCCCCAAAGAAGAAGAGAAAAAGAAAGGGTCAGAGAAAATATTTGAAGAGATTATAGTTGAAAACTTCCCTAAGGAAAGGAAATAGTCAAACAACTCCAGGAAGCGCAGAGAGTCCCAGCCAGGACAAATCCAAGGAGAAACACACCAAGACACATATTAATCAAACTATCAAAAATTAAATACAGAGAAAAAATATTAAAAGGAGCAAGGGAAAGCAACAAATAACACACAAGGGAATCACCATAAGGTTAACAGCTGATTTCTCAGCAGAAACTCTGCAAGGCAAAAGGGAGTGGCAGAACAAATTTAAAGTGATGAAAGGGAAAAACCTACAACCAAGATTACCCTACCCAGCAAGGATCTCATTCAGATTTGATGGAGATATTAAAATCTTTACAGACAAGCAAAAGCTAAGAGAATCCGGCACCACCAAACCAGCTTTACAACAAATGCTAAAGGCAGGAAACACAAGAGAAGGAAAAGACCTACAATAACAAACCCAAAACAATTAAGAAAATGGTAATAGGAACATACATATCGATAATTACCTTAAATGTAAATGGATTAATCATCCAACCAAAAGACATAGACTGGCTGAATGGATACAAAAACAAGACCCATATATATGCTGTCTACAAGAAACCCACTTCAGACCTAGGGACATATACAGACTGAAAGTGAGGGGATGGAAAAAGATATTCCATGCAAATGGAAATCAAAAGAAAGCTGGAGTAGCAATTCTCATATCAGACAAAATAGACTTTAAAATAAAGACTGTTACAAGAGACAAAGAAGGACACTACATAAAGATCAAGGGATCAATTCAAGAAGAAGATATAACAATTGTAAATACTTATGCACCCAACATAGGAGCACCTCAATACATAGGGCAAATGCTAACAGCCATGAAAGCAGAAATCGACAGTAACACAATAGTAGAGGACTTTAACACCCCACTTTCACCAGTGAACAGAGCAGGCAAAATGAAAATAAATAAGGAAACACAATCTTTAAATGATAAATTAAACAAGATGGACTAAATTGATGTTTATAGGACATTCCATTCAAAAACAACAGAATACACTTCCTTCTTAAGTGCTCATGGAACATTCTCCAGGATAGATCATAACTTGGGTCACAAATCAAGCCTTGGTAAGTCTAAGAAAATTGAAATCATATCAAGTATCTTTTCTGACCACAATGCTATAAGACTAGGTATCAATTACAGGAAAAAATCTGTAAAAAGTACAAACACATGGAGGCTAAACAATACACTACTAAATAATCAAGAGATCACTGAAGAAATCAAAGAGGAAATCAAAAAATACCTAGAAACAAATGACAATGAAAACATGACAACCCAAAACCTACAGGATGCAGCAAAAGCAGTTCTAAGAGAGAAATTTATAGCAACCCAATCCTACCTCAAGAAACAAGAAAAATCTCAAATAAACAACCTAAACCTACACCTAAAGCAATTAGAGAAAGAAGAACAAAAAAACCCCAAAGTTAGCAGAAGGAAAGAAATCATAAAGTTCAGATCAGAAATAAATGAAAAAGAAATGAAGGAAACGATAGCAAAGATCAATAAAACTAAAAGGTGGTTCTTTGAGAAGATAAACAAAATTGGTAAACCTTTAGCCAGACTCATCAAGAAAAAAGGGAGAAGACTCAAATCAATAGAATTAGAAACAAAAAAGGAGAAGTAACAACTGACACTGCAGAAATACAAAGGATCATGGGAGATTACTACAAGCAACTATATGCCAATAAACTGGGCAATCTGGAAGAAATGGACAAATTCTTAGAAAAGCACAACCTTCCGAGACCGAACCAGGAAGAAATAGAAAATATAAACAGACCAATCACAAGCACCAAAATTGAAACTGTGATTAAAAATCTCCCAACAAACAAAAGCCCAAGACCAGAGGGCTTCACAGGCGAATTCTATCAAACATTTAGAGAAGATCTAACACCTATTCTTCTCAAACTCTTCCAAAATATAGCACAGGGACGAACACGCCCAAACTCATTTTATGAGGCCACCATCACCCTGATACCAAAAGCAGACAAAGATGTCACAAAAAAAGAAAACTACAGGCCAATATCACTGATGAACATAGATGCAAAAATCCTCAATGAAATGCTAGCAAACAGAATCCAACAGCACATTAAAAGGATCATACACCATGATCAACTGGCGTTTATCCCAGGATAAAGTATTGTTCAATATACACAAATCAGTCAATGTGATAAACAATATAAACAAATTGGAGAAAAAACATATGATCATCTCAATAGATGCAGAAAAAGCTTCTGACAAAATTCAACACACATTTATTATAAAAACCCTCCAGAAAGAAGGCATAGAAGGAACTTTCCTCAACATAATAAAGGCCATATATGACAAACCCACAGCCAACATCATTATCAATTGTGAAAAACTGAAACCATTTCCACTAAAATCAGGAAAAAGACAACGTTGCCCACTCTCACCACTGTTATTCAACATATTTTTGGAAGTTTTAGCCACAACAATCAGAGAATAAAAAGAAATAAAGGAATCCTAATTGGAAAAGAAGAAGTAAAACTGTCTCTGTTTTCAGATGACATGATACTACACATAGAGAATCCTAAAGATGCCACCAGAAAACTACTAGAGCTAATCAATGAATGTGCTAAAGTTGCAGGATATAAAATTAATGCACAGAAATCTCTTGCATTTCTATACACTAATGATGAAAAATCTGGAAGAGAAATTAAGGAAACATTCCCATTTACCACTGCAATAAAAAGAATAAAATACCTAGGAATAAACCTACTAACCTACTAGGGAGACAAAACACCTGTATGCAGAAAACTATAAGACACTGATGAAAGAAATTAAAGATGATACAAATAGATGGAGAGATATACCATGTTCTTGGATTGGAAGCATCAACATTGTGGAAATGACTATACTACCCAAAGCAATCTACAGATTCAATGCAATCCCTATCAAACTACCAGTGGCATTTTTCACAGAGTTCGAACAAAAAATCTCACAATTTGTATGGAAACACAAAAGACCCTGAATAGCCAAAGCAATCTTGAGAAAGAAAAACGGAAAGCCCAGAGATAAACACATGTACATATGGTCACCTTATCTTTGATAAAGGAGGCAAGAATATACAATGGAGAAAAGACAGCCTCTTCAATAAGTGGTGCTGGGAAAACTGGACAGCTACATGTAAAAGAATGAAATTAGAACACTCCCTAACACCATACACAAGAAAAAACTCAAAGTGGATTAAAGACATAAATGTAAGGCCAGACACTATAAACCTCTTTGAGGAAAACATAGGCAGAACACTCTATTACATAAATCACAGCAAGATCCTTTTTGACCCACCTCCTAGAGAAAGGGAAATAAAAGCAAAAATAAACAAATTGGACCTAATGAAACTTCAAAGCTTTTGCACAGCAAAGGAAAGCATAAACAAGACCAAAAGACAATGCTCAGAATGGGAGACAATATTTGCAAATGAAGCAACTGACGAAGGATTAATCTCCAAAATATACAAGCAGCTCATGCAGCTCACTATCGAAAAAACAAGCAACCCAACCCCAAAATGGGCAGAAGACCTAAATAGACATTTCTCCAAAGAAGATATACAGATTGCCAATAAACACATGAAAGGATGCTCAATGTCACTAATCATTAGAGAAATGCAAATGAAAACTACAATGAGGTATCACCTCACACCAGTCAGAATGGCCATCATCAAAAAATCTACAAACAAAAAATGCTGGAGAGGGTGTGTAGAAAAGGGAACCCTCTTGCACTGTTGGTGGGAATGTAAATTGATAAAGCCACTATGGAGAATAGTATGGAGGTTCCTTAAAAAACTAAAACTAGAACTACCATACGACCCAGCAATCCCACTACTGGGCATATACCCTGAGGAAACCATAATTCAATAACAGTCATGTACCACAACATTCACTGCAGTCCTATTTACACTAGCCAGTACATGGAAGAAACCTAAGTGTCCATCGACAGATGAATGGATAAAGAAGACGTGGCACATATATACAATGGAATATTACTAAGCCATAAAATGAAACGAAATTGAATTATTTGTAGTAAGGTGGATGGACCTAGAGTCTGTCATACAGAGTGAAGTAAGTCAGAAAGAGAAAAACAAATACCGAATGCGAACACATATATATGGAATCTTAAAAAAGAAAAAAAATTGTTCTGAAGAGCCTAGGGGCAGGACAGGAATAAAGATGCAGACGTAGAGAGTGAACTTAAGAACATGGGGAGGGGGAAGGGTAAGCTGGGACGAAGTGAGAGAGTGTCATGGACATATATACAGTATCAAATGTAAAATAGATAGCTAGTGGGAAGCAGCCTCATAGCACAGAGGTCAGCTCGGTGCTTTGTGACCACCTAGAGGGATGGGATAGGGAGGGTGGGAGGGTGACACAAGAGGTAGGAGATATGGGGATATTTAGACACATATATCTGATTCACTTTGTCATAGAGCAGAAACTAACACACCATTGTGAAGCAATTATACTCCAATAAAGATGTTAAAAAAATAATATTTCTTCAAAGTCGCTATAACTCCCTAGTCCATAGGTTGCATGAGCGATGTAGTTTTGGTGACAGATGCACCATTTTGGTGTTGGGATGAAAGTCGTCCATGAATGGGGGTGGCCTGGAGTACTGTCGAACAGCAAAAGAATGTTGAATGGGATGTCCCTCTCCAAGCAATATTTCTCTACCTCCGGGATAAAGTGGTGGAAAAAACAGTCCTGGAAAATGGCCTGTGTAACCCAGGCTTTGGGGTTACTTTCAGGAAAAGAGCTCTTGACTATGTTTCTAAGGGCTCTTGGGTTCTCTGAATGATAAACTGAGGCTTCAGCTTCATATCGCCGGAAGCATTGCCACCAAACTACAGAGTTAGCCTATCCTTTGCTGCTTTATAGGCTGGCATCAAGTTCTCCTCCTTACTGATATAACTTTGGTCTGGCATCCTCCTCCAGTACAGTCCTGTCTCATCCACAGTAAAAACCTGCTCGGGTAAATACGTGCCTTCATCAATAATTTCTCAAAGTGTTTCACGAAATTCCCAGGCAGCTACTGTATCTGCACTCACTGCCTCGCCACTTACTTTTACGTTGTGAAGGTTGGCTCTAGCCTGGAACCAATGAAACCAGCCACGGATGGCATTAAAAGATGCGCCCTCTGATTTTTCGCCATGTTTCTTATTTAAGTCTTCATAAAGCCTTTTAGCTTTCTCTTGAGTCAGCATTAAGCTGAGCAGGTCTTGATGCTGATGCTGATCCTCATCCTGATCCAAAACCTGAGAAATTTCTCCATCTCCTCCATCACTTTTCCAGGCTTCTTCAATATTATTGTCTACATCATTGGCACAGGAGACTTCACATGTTCCATGATCTTTGTCCTTGTTCTTTAGAATCGTGCCAATGGTTGAAAGATTCACTTTATAAGAACAAGCGATGTCTACCATCTTTTCACCTTGCTCCACTCTCTCAGTTATATTCACTTTTCTTTCAATTGTTATTGCTTGGCGCTTCTTAGCAGTACCAGCTACATCACTGCTGCATTTACGCTTGCTTCTGGACATCTGGGCGTAAAATAAAGATACTGTACTACAGTACTGTGTAAAGTACACAAAAACACAACCACTTGTAGAGGATGAACACACATGACAATGTACACCAGACACTCAAACTAACTTACATGATTGTACATGCAAACACATGTTTACATCTTTGAAAGTTTGCACCTTGCAGGTTCGTATGTAGGGGACTTCTTGTATTTCATTTATTTCTGATCTGATTTTTGTTATTTCCTTCCTTCCTCTAACTTTGGACTTCATTTGTTCTTCTTTTTCTAGTTCCTTGGGTATAAAGTTAGGTTGTTCAGAGAACTTTCTTATTTCTTGATGTAGGTGTTTATTGCTGTGAACTTCCCTCTTAGAACTGCTTTTGCTGCATCCCATGAACTTTGGTATGTTGTCCTTCCATTTTCATTTGTCCCAAGGTAATTTTAAATTTCTCTTTTGATTTCTTTATTGACCCATTGGTTATTCAGTAGCATGCTGTTTAATCCCCACATATTTGTGAATTTTCTAGTTTTCTTCTTGTAGTTGATTTCTAGTTTCATATTATAGTGATAAGAAAAGATGCTTCATATGATTTCAGTCTACATAAATTTGTTAAGACTTGTTTTGAGGCCAAAATATGATCTCCTGAATGTTCCATGCACATGAGAAAAATGTTTATTCTGTTGCTTTTGGATGGAATGTTCTGTACATATCTGTTAAGTTCATATGATCTAGTGAGTTGTTTAAGGCTGACATTTCCTATTGCTATTCTGTCTAGATGATGTATCTATTGATATGAGTGGGATATTAAAGTTCCCTACTATTATTCTATTGCTATCTATTTCTCCCTTTAGGTTTGTTAATATTTGCTTTATATATTTAGAGCTACCATATTGGGTGCAAAAATATTTACAAATGTTACATCCTCTTATTGAATTGATCCCTTTACGATTATGTAATGCTCTTTTTTCTTATTACAGTCTTTGTTTTAAAGTCTATTTTGGGACTTATCTGGTGGCGCAGTGGTTAAGAATCCACCTGCCAATGCAGGGGACACAGGTTTTAGCTCTGGTCTGGGAAGATCCAACATGCCACAGAGCAACTAAGCCCATGCACCGCAACTACTGAGCGGGCTCCCTAGAGCCTGTAAACCACAACTACTGAGCCCGTGTGCCACAGCTACTGAAGCCCATGTGCCTAGAGCCCATGCTCCGCAACAAGAGAAGCCACCGCAATGAGAAGCCCGCACACCACAATGAAGAGTAGCTCCCCACTCACCACAGCTAGAGAAAGCCCACGCACAGCAATGAAGACCCAATAAAGCCAAAAATAAATAAACAAATAAATTTATTTAAAAATAGATAGATTTATTTAAAAATAAATAGATTTATTTAAAAATAAATAAATAGATTTGTTTAAAAATAAATAAATAGGGGCTTCCCTGGTGGCACAGTGGTTAAGAATCCACCTGCCAATGCAGGGGACATGGATTCGAGCCCTGGTCCAGGAAGATCCCACATGCCACGGAGCAACTAAGCCCATGCGCCACAACTACTGAGCCTGCGCTCTAGAGCCCATGAGCCACAACTACTGAGCCCACAAGCTGCAACTACTGAAGCCCACAAGCCTAGAGCCCATGCTCCACAAACAAGAGAAGCCACCACAATGAGGAGCCCATGCACCGCAACGAAGACTCAATGCAGCCAAAAATAAATAAATAAATAAAATTTAAATAAATGAATAGACTTATTTGAAATAAATAAATAATAAATTTATTTTAAAATATATAAATAAATGTATTTTAAAATAAATAAATAAAGTCTATTTTGTCTGATATGAGTATAACTACCCTAGCTTACTTTTGGTTTCCATTTGCATGGAACATCTTTTTCCATCCCTTCACTTTTAGTCAGTGTGTCTTCAAATACTGTTTTATTTCCAAATAACACTTAAATTGAAGACCGTGAAAATGAAGGTTCAGGTTTAGAGTTAATCAGAAATAGTTAAATCTTCATGCTCACAAAGGTGAAATTACTAAGAGAAATTTCAAGACTCAGTATAGGCAACTGCTAAGCACTATCTTACTTACCCTCTGCTTACTTACTCACACTTCATGGAAGCCATATTTGATCACTTGTAAGGGATCCTGGTCTGTGCCCCACCTCCACTCCAGGCCTAGCCAGATGCCTGATGTACCCTCTTTCTCTCTCTCCTTGCCCATCTCCAGGCCCACCAGTTCTTCAAAGTCCCTTCTCCAAGGAAATCTGGTCTTTTTCCTGCTGGCTCTGAAAAATTAAATTAAATGTATTTGAAATCTTCATATTGATATTCTCTGAAATACAAGGTGTCAAAAATATATTGCATGATAACCATCCTGGAAAAAAGATACCTGAATACATATTTCAGTTCCCTGTAGTACAAATTAACATTAAGAACTCAAAAATTGGGAAATTGCGGCTTCCCTGGTGGCACAGTGGTTGAGAGTTCGCCTGCCGATGCAGGGTACATGGGTTCGTGCCCCGGTCTGGGAAGATCCCACATGCCGCGGAGCGGCTGGGCCCGTGAGCCATGGCCGCTGAATCTGCGTGTCCAGAGCCTGTGCTCCGAAACGGCAGAGGCCACAACAGTGAGAGGCCCACGTACCGCAAAAAAAAAAAAAAAAATTGGGAAATTGCTTTACAAAAGACAAGCATGGGGTGCTGCTACTAGGGATCTGTTGTAAATTATAAAAAATAAAATTTAGGTATGTTTATAAAACAATACAATCTTAATAAAATTAATGAAATATTGTATAATTTAGAAATAAAATAATATTGTAAAATTTTTTTAAATAATAAATAAAATTTAATTTAATTTAAATCCTCCAATTGAGTTTCTACCTAAAAATCTACTAAATTTCTTGACTAGTTAATATTTTCTATATTCAATATAAGGCACACCTCATTTTATAGCACTTTTCAGATAATGCATTTTTTTTGCAAATTGAAGGTTGGTGGCAGCCCTGAATTGAGTAAATCTATTGGCACCATTTTTCCAACAGCATGTGCTCACTTCATTTCTTTGTGTCACATTTTGGTAATTCTCACAATATTTCTAACTTTTTCATTATTATTATATTTGTTACAGTGATCTGTGATCAACAATCTTCGATGTTACTACTACAACTTGCTGAAGGCTTAGACGATAGTTAGCATTTTTTAGCAATAATGTATTTTTTATTTAATGCATGTATTTTTTTAGGCATGTCTATTGCACACTTAATATACTACAATATAGTGTAAACATAACTTTTATATGCATTAGGAAACCAAAAAATTTGTGTTACTTGCTTTATTGCAATATTCACTTTAATACAGTTGTCTGGAACCAAACCCATGATATCTCTGAGGTATGAAAGTCATTTTTGATCTTTTTAGTACACTACTGGTTAGGTAGATCATTTAAATAGAGCATGGGACTGAGCGCCAGGAGACCTAGCTTCTAGTCCTCTCTTTAACTTGTGTTCAAAGGTATAATTTTGCAGATGGGAACATTTTCATTTCTGGGTTCTAGTGAATGTTGAAGAAGCAATGTTAAATCTAAAATCAAAACACTTTTAAAAGTGTAAAACTCACACTATCTGCTACAAGGAACTCACAAAATATAAATGTTACTAAAAAGAAATGTCAACATGAATAACATTTTAAAACCTATAGTTGTGTTAGAAGTTTAGGAAAAAGAAAACTTCTAGAGGTAGATATTATGTCAGTTTGTTACTAGGAATTATTTTTTCACCCCATTATTAACTCTATTAATAGCCTAATTAGTCTGTCAGGCTCATACTGTGCATGGTACTTTTATTGTGCACAGCAAGCTATATATAGAACTGCTTTTTAGGCAAATTAATAATGCCATTCCCTAAAGTTATCCAGTCTCTTGGACCAAGGAGAAACTGGGAAAAAATAGGCCTTTGTGAAACATTTATGTGTCAACTTGACTGAGCCATGATGCTGAAATATATGGTCAAATATTACTCTGGATGTTTCTATGGGGGTATTTTTTGGATGAGATTCAAATTTAAATTGATGGACTTTGAGTAAAGCAGATTACCCTCCATAATGTGGGTGGGCCTCATCCAGTCAGTTGAAGGCCTGGGTGGAACAAAAGACTGACCTCTCCAAACAAGAGGGAATTATATAGCAGAGACCTTCAGACTTGGACAGCAATTTCTGCCCATCCCTGTAGGTTTTGGATTTTCCAGACTCTGTAATCATGTGAGCCAATTCTTAATAATAAATATAGAGAGATATACACATTCCATTGGTTCTGTTTCTTTGGAAAATCCTGACTAATACAGATATATAGTTGTACCATTTTACATTCCCACTGGCTATGTATGAGGGTTCCAATTTCTCCACATCCACACCAGCAATTGTTATTGACAGTCATTTTGATTATAGTCATCCTAGTGGGTGTTAAATTGGATCCCACTGTGGTTTTGATTTTCGTTTTCTTGATAGCTAAAGACATCAAGCAGCTTTTCATGTGTTTATTGGCCATCTGTACAACTACTTTACACAAATGTCTATTATGATCTTTTGCCCACTTTTATTTGGGTTATTTTTCTTTTTATTTTTGAGTTGTAAAAGTTCTTTACATATACTAAATACAAATTCCTTACCAGACATAAGGTTTACAAAATTTTTCTCCCAATCCAAAAGTTGTCTTTACAATTTCTTGATGTAGTCTTTTGAAGCACAAATGTTTTTAATTTTTATGAAATCCAATGTATTCTTTAAAATTTCTTGCTTATGCTTTTGTTGTCATATCTAAGAAACCACTGACTATTCCAATGTCATAAATTTTCACACTTGTTTATTTTATTCTAAGAGTTTTATACTTTTTGCTGTGATAGTTAGGTCTTTGATCCATTTTGGATTAATTTGTGTATATGGTGTGAGGTATGTCAATATCTAATTGTCCCAGCATCATTTGTTAAAAAGAATATTCTTTCTCCATGGAATTATCTTGGGAGACTTCTCAAAATTCAACCAACCTTAGGGACTTCCCAGGTGGTCCAGTGGGTAAGACTCCACGCTCCTAATGCAGGGGGTCTGAGTTCGACCCCTGGTCAGGGAACTAGATCCTGCATGCATGTCACAACTAAGAACCCTACATGTGACAACTAAGAGTTTGCATGCCACAACTAAGAAGTCTGCATGCCACAACTAAAGATCCTGCATGTGACAAAGAACGTCCCACATGCCACAACTAAGACCCGGAACAGCCAAAATTAATTCATTAATTAATTTTTAAAATTCAATCAACCATAAATGTAAGAGTTTATTTATAAAATCTCAATTTCATTCCATTGATCTATATGTCTAGCCTTTTGCCAGTACTCCACTCTCTTGATTAATGTAGCTTTGTAGTAAGTCTAGAAACCAGAAAATGTGAATGCTTCAACTTTGTCCTTTTTCAAGATTGTTTTGATCCATTGCATTACTACATGAATTTTAGGATCAACTTCAATTATCATTTTTAACAAACAGCAGGGATTTTGAAAGGGATTGGATTGGATTTCTAGATCCATTTGTAAAGTACTGCCATTTTAACAATATTAAATCTTCTGATCTATGAACATGGATGTCTTTTCATGTATTTAGGTCTTCTTTAATTCTTTTCAACAATGTTTTATAGTTTTCAGAGTACAAATTTTGTGCTTCTTTTGTTATTTCCATTCCTAAGTATTCTTTTTTGATTTTATTGTAAATGGATTTATTTTTCTAAAATTACTTTTTGATTGCTCATTGCTAGTGTACAGAAATATAGTTGATTTCTGTATATTACATTTGTATCCTACAAACTTGCTGAACTTGTTCATTAGCTCTAACAGTTATTTATAGATTCCTTTGGATTATCTACATACAAGATCATGTCATCTGTAAACAGACAGTTTTACTTCTTCCTTCTTTTTATTTCTCACTGGTAAAGGCAAATATCCAGTAGAAGTAGTAAGTAAACCACATACAACCACATACAACTTTATCCACAATAAGTAGTTAATGGATACACAAAAGAAAAAGATGTAAAGTATGATGTCAAAAATGAGTAATCATGGTGGCAGGGGAGTTAAAAAATGCAGGGTTGTTAAAATGCACTTGTAATTAAGATATCAGCAGCTTTAAAATTCGTGTATTCGTGTACACATTGGGGCTTCCCTGGTGGCGCAGTGGTTGAGAGTCTGCCTGCCGATGCAGGGGACACGGGTTCGTGCCCCAGTCCGGGATGATCCCACATGCCACGGAGCAGCTGGGCCCGTGAGCCATGGCCGCCGAGCCTGCCCATCCGGAGCCTCTGCTCTGCAACGGGAGAGGCCACAACAGTGAGAGGCCTGCATACCGCAAAAAAAAAAAAAAATCGTGTACATAGACCCACCACCAGTCCCTCCCATCAGGAAACTTGCACAAGCCTCTTAGATAGCCTCATCCACCAGAGGGCAGACAGCAGAAGCAAGAAGAACTACAATCCTGTAGCCAGTGGAGCAAAAACCACATTCATAGAAAGATAGACAAGATGAAAAGGCAGAGGGCTATGTACCAGATGAAGGAACAAGATAAAACCCCAGAAAAACAACTAAATGAAGTGGAGATAGGCAACCTTCCAGAAAAAGAATTCAGAATAATGATAGTGAAGATGGTGCAGGACCTCGGAAAAAGAATGGAGGTAAAGATGGAGAAGATGCAAGAAATATTTAACAAACACCTAGAAAAATTAAAGAACAAACAAACAGAGATGAACAATACAATAACTGAAATGAAAACTACACTAGAAGGAAGCAATAGCAGAATAACTGAGGCAGAAGTATGGATAAGTGAGCTGGAAGACAGAATGGTGGAGTTCACTGCTGTGAACAGAATAAAGAAAAATGAATGAAAATAAATGAAGACAGCATAAGGGACCTCTGGGACAACATTAAATGCAATAACATTCACATTATAGAGGTCCTAGAAGGAGAAGAGAGAGAGAAAGGACCCGAGAAAATATCTGAAGAGATTATAGTCGAAAACTTCACTAACATGAGAAAGGAAATAGTCACCCAAGTCAAGGAAGCGCAGAGTCCCATACAGGATAAACCCAAGGAGAAACACACTGAGACACATAGTAATCAAATTGGCAAAAATTAAAGACAAAGAAAAATTATTGAAAGCAGCAAGGGAAATACAACAAATAACATACAAGGGAACTCCCATAAGGTTAACAGCTGATTTCTCAGCAGAAACTCTACAAGCCAGAAAGGAGTGGCATGACAAATTTAAAGTGATGAAAGGGAAGAACCTACAACCAAGATTACTCTACTCGGCAAGGATCTCATTCAGATTCGATGGAGAAATCAAAAGCTTTATAGACAAGCAAAAACTAAGAGGATTCAGCACCACCAAACCAGCTCTACAACAAATGCTAAAGGAACTTCTCTAAGTGGGAAACACAAGGGAAGAAAAGGACTGACAAAAACAAACCCCAAACAATTAACAAAATGGTAATAGGAACATACATATCGATAACTACCTTAAATGTAAATGGATTAAATGCTCCAACCAAAAGACACAGGCTCGCTGAATGGATACAAAAACAAGACCCATATATATGCTGTCTACAAGAGACCCACATCAGACCTACGGACACATACAGACTGAAAGTGAGGGGATGGAAAAAGATATTCCATGCAAATGGAAATCAAAAGAAACCTGGAGTAGCAATACTCGTATCAGATAAAATAGACTTTAAAAATAAAGAATGTTACAAGAGACAAGGAAGGTCACTACATAATGATCAGGGGATCAATCCAAGAAGAAGATATAACAATTGTAAATATATGTGCACCCAACATAGGAGCACCTCAATACATAAGGCAACTGTTAACAGCTATAAAAGAGGAAATCGACAGTAACACAGTAATAGTTGGGGACTTTAAAACCTCACTTACACCAATCAACAGATCATCCAAACAGAAAATAAATAAGGAAACACACGATTTAAATGACACAATAGACCAGATAGACTAAATTGATATTTATAGGACATTCCATAAACAAACAGCAGATTACACTTTCTTCTCAAGTGCACATAGAACATTCTCCAGGATAGATCACTTCTTGGGTCACAAATCAAGCCTCAGTAAATTAAAAAAAATTGAAATCATACCAAGCATCTTTTCTGACCACAAAACTATGAGATTAGAAATCAATTACAGGAACAAAAACATAAAAAACAGAAACACATGGAGGCTAAACAATACGTTGCTAAATAACCAAGAGATCACTGAAGAAATCAAAGAGGAAATCAAAAAATACCTAGAGACAAATGACAATGAAAACACGACGATCCAAAACCTATGGGATGCAACAAAAGCAGTTCTAAGTGGGAAGTTTATAGCAATACAAACCTACATCAAGAAACAAGAAAAATCTCAAACAATCTAACCTTACACCTAAAGGAAGTAGAGAAAGAAAAACAAACAAAACACAAAGTTAGCAGAAGGAAAGAAATCATAAAGATCAGAGCAGAAATAAATGAAATAGAAACAAAGAAAACAATAGCAAAGATCAATAAAACTAAAAGCTTGTTCTTTGAGAAGATAAACAAAATTGATGAACCATTAGCCAAACTCAACAAGAAAAAGAGGGAGAGGACCAATCACAAGTAATGAAATTGAAACTGTGATTTAAAATCTTCCAACAAAAAAAAGTCCAGGACCAGATTGCTTCACAGGTCAATTCTGAAGAGCTAACACACATTCTTCTCAATATCTTCCAAAAATTGCAGAGGAAGGAACACTCCCAAACTCATTCTCTGAGGCCACCATCACCCTGATACCAAAACCAAACAGAGATACCACAAAAAAAGAAAATTACAGATCAATATCACTGATGAACATAGATGTAAAAATTCTCAACAAAATACTAGCAAACAATATCCAACAACACATTAAAAGGATCATACACCATGATCAAGTGGGATTTATCCCAGGGATGGGAGGATTCTTCAATATATGCAAATCAATCAATGTGATACACCATATTAACAAACTGAAGAAGAAAAACTATATGATCATCTCAATAGATGCAGACAAATCTTTTGACAAAATTCAACACCCATTTATGAGAAAAACTCTCCAGAAAGTAGGCATAGAGGGCATCTACCTCAACATAATAAAGGCCATATATGACAAACCCACAGGAAACATTATTCTCAATGGTGAAAAACTGAAAGCATTTCCTCTAAGATCAGGAACAGACAAGGATGTCCACTCTCGCCACTCTTATTCAACATAGTTTTGGAAGTCCTAGCCACGGCAATCAGAGAAGAAAAAGAAATAAAAGGAATACAAATTGGAAAAGAAGAAGTAAAAAGGTCACTGTTTGCAGATGACATGATACTATACACAGAGAGTCCTAAAGATGCCACCAGAAAACTACTAGAGCTAATCAATGAATTTGGTAAAGTTGCAGGACACAAAATTAATGCACAGAAATCTCTTGCATTTCTATACACTAATGATGAAAAATCTGAAAATGAAATTAAGGAAACACTCCTATTTTGCAACAAAAAGAATAAAATACCTAGGAATAAACCTACCTAAAGAGGTAAAAGACCGGTACTCAGAAAACTATAGGACACTGATGAAAGAAATCACAAGTGACACAAAGAGATGGAGAGATATACCATGTTCTTGGATTGGAAGAATCAATACTGTGAAAATGACTATACTACCCAAAGCAATCTACAGATTCAATGAAATCCCTATCAAATTACCAATGGCATCTTTTACAGAACTAGAACAAAAAAATCTTAAAATTTGTATGGAGACACAAAAGACCCCGAATAGCCAAAACGGTCTTGAGGGAAAAAAACGGAGCTGGAGGAATCAACTCCCTGACTTTAGACTATACTACAAAGCTATAGTAATCAAGACAATATGGTACTGGCACAAAAACAGAAACATAGATCAATGGAACAGGATAGAAAGCCCAGAGATAAAACCACACACCTATGGTCAACTAATCTATGGCAAAGGAAACAAAGATATATAATGGAGAAAAGACAGCCTCTTCAGTAAGTGGTGCTGGGAAAACTGGGCAGCTACATGAAAAAGAATGAAATTAGAATGCTCCCTAACACCATACACAAAAATAAACTCAAAATGGATTAGAGACCTAAATGTGAGACCAGGCACTATAAAACCCTTAGAGGAAAACATAGGAAGAACACTCTTCGACATAAGTCACATCAAGATCTTTTTTGATCCACCTCCTAGAGTAATGGAAATAAAAACAAAAATAAACAAATGGGACCTAATGAAGCTTAAAACCTTTTGCAAAGCAAAGGCAACTACAAACAAGATGATAAGACAACCCTCTGAATCGGAGAAAATATTTGCAAATGAATCAATGGACAAAGGATTAATCTCCAAAATATATAAACCACTCATGCAGCTCAATATTAAGAAAACAAACAACCCAATCCAAAAATGGGCAGAAGACCTAAATGGACATTTCTCCAAAGAAGACATACAGATGGCAAAGAAGCACATGAAAAGCTCCTCAGCATCACTAATTATAAGAGAAATACAAAACTACAATGAGGTATCACCTCACACCAGTTAAAATGGGCATCATCAGAAAATCTACAAACAACAAATGCTGGAGAAGGTGTGGAGAAAAGGGAACCCTCTTGCACTGTTGGTGGGAATGTAAATTGATACAGCCACTATGGAGAACAGTATGGGGGTTCCTTAAAAAACTAAAAATAGAAGTACCATATGACACAGTAATCCCACTACTGGGCATATACCCAGAGAAAACCATAATTCAAAAAGACACATGTAAAAAAAAAAAAAAAAGATACATGCACCCCAATATTCATTGTAGCACTATTTACAATAGCCAGGTCATGGAAGCAACCTAAATGCCCGTCGACAGATGAATGGATAAGGAAGTTTTGGTATATATATATATATACACAATGGAATATTACTCAGCCATAAAAAGGAAAGAAATTGGGTCATTTGTAGAGACATGGATGAACCTAGAGACTCTCATACAGAGTGAAGTCAGAAAGAGAAAAACAAATATTGTATATTAACGCATATATGTGGAACCTAGAAAAATGGTACAGATGAACCTGCTTGCAGGGCAGAAAATGAGACATAGATGTAGAGAACAAACATATGGACACCAAGGGGGAAAAGCGGCAATGTGTGTGTGTGTGTGTGTGTGTGTGTGTGTGTGTGATGCATTGGGAGATTGGGATTGACATGTATACACTAATATGTATAAAATGGATAACTAATAAGAACCTGATGTATAAAAAAAATCGTGTATATATAGAGATTACTATATATTAACCTCATGGTAACCAAAAATCCATAATAGATAGACACACACAAAAAAGATAAAGTAATCCAAACACTAGAGATAGTCATCAAATCACACTGGAAGAAAGCAAAAGAAGAAGAAAGGAACAAAAAAGAATTATAGAAACAAGCC